>NC_132878.1:10482424-10808674 GCF_030463535.1 Salminus brasiliensis
CAGCATTGAGCTGTGGAGCAGAGGAGGAACAGCAGAGTGTTCTCTGGACTGATGGTTGGTGCTCCATCCGGTACTTTTTGGATAAGTTGGGGTAAGGTGGGTGCTGGTCATCTAACATCCTGACCTCACTAACACTCTTGTCACTGAATGCAATCAAATCCTCACAGCAATGATCCATTGGAGGTGGATGAGAATGAAATGGAATTATTTGATCACGCAGCACTCAGAGCATCTCTCAGTACTGATGAGGTGATAAGATGGATCCGAGAACCTGTGATTTTTTGGTCTTGAGTCGTTACCATGGAGGTTAACGACCTATAATGACCTATTATCCAGAACAATTGTCCACTACTTTGTTCTTCTTCCTGGGTCAGGAGACAGGGGTCACTCAGAGTGGACGTCCCACTGGCTACCTTAATCTATCTCAATTACTTCAGAGATAAAGAGAGAGACAGAGAGAGAGAGAGAGAGAGAGAGAGAGAGAGAGAGTGGTAGAGAAAGAATGTCCCTCAGAGTGTGTGTGTGTGTGTGTGTGTGTGTGTTTGTGTGGGTGGGTGTGTTTATGCCGCTCCACTTTCTCTCGGGGATGGTGGCAGGTCACTGGTGCAGTAATGCATGTCCGTGGTCTGCCGCCAATCTTGTCTTGTGTGTGTATGTGTGTGTGTCTAAGTGTGTGTGTGTGTGCAGTACACCCTCTAGAGCACTGCCCCCTCTGCTGGGTAGTGTGTGTGCAGCAGCATTTCCATCTTCTGCAGTGACTCAGGATCAGTCGTATCT
Organism: Salminus brasiliensis; assembly: GCF_030463535.1. Lineage (NCBI taxonomy): Eukaryota > Metazoa > Chordata > Actinopteri > Characiformes > Bryconidae > Salminus > Salminus brasiliensis. Next base: position 10,483,202 of record NC_132878.1, read on the forward strand.
TTAACCTGCATCTGTAAACAGTGTAAAAGCTGTGAAGACCTGCAGTGAACCAAGCAGCTGATGGAAGCAAACACCATGACTCTCGATGGGTCTTCTGACCTAAATGTGGGGGCACACTAGTTCTCTCTTCCACGAGAGATGCTGAATACTGTGGTGATCTGTTCTTCTGAGGATTTTAGCATCGGCACACCAGCCTAGCTGTTTCACACACAGTGCAGCAGAAGGCCGATGTTCTCATGGACTCTCGAGGTCTTGAGGGCTCACTGTGCCTTGAATGTGGATACAGGTGTATACGGCTCTCTGTTCTCCACCTCAGGGGTTAGCTTCTTCTCGTCTGTTTTTGCTAGGTTGAACCGTGAGCTGATGAAAGATGGCAGTCTGCCCTCTCTGTGGTGTTTTGTGGAGGTGGACCATCAGTGCAAAGCTGCAAACACGGGAAATAGGGCCTCTGATGAAAAAGTCTCTCTGCCAGTGACGACTGGGGACGAGTGCTTCGTTGTAAAAGAACGTCTGGCCATTTCATTCAAAGGACCACTATCAGAGGATCGGGGTGTCACAAGAACCGACACTTTGGTAGGAAGTCCGAAATAAAAATAAAAATAAAAACGTGACTGTAGTTGTAGCAGCACAAGGAGGATGAGGAGGAGCATCGCAGGGGACCTCACACACATGGGCGGTGATGATGGTATTGCAAGAAAAATGAGAAGGGAGGGGCTGCTGTGCCTCTCTGCTCACGGAGAGTTCAAATTTCATAATAAAAGTCCTGAGACCAGATAATAATACACCAATAAATACCAAACATAACAAATAAATGCCCCCGACACTGGTGAGGGTGAAGGCCAACACATGCCCTGGGTTAACGTGCCTGTCTGTAAGGGGCGCATGAGTGCTGGATGGTTCTAGCAAACTTGTGAAGCTAAAGCTAATCTTCATTTGCAGCATTTGTCAGACACAGGTAGAAGACTCAAGGACTCGTATTAGTATTAGTGTATTGTGGTGTGCTTGCCTGGCCAAGGACTTGAACCCTAGTCTGCCACAGGGAAGGCAGTGTTGTTACTCACTATGCTACGCTAACTGCTACATAATCATAGTATTGTCCATGATCCTAGTAATGTGTGTGTTGAATATGGCAGCGTACCTCGTTATTGGATATCTTGCATTGTCCGGCCCTTATGATGACCGAACTGAAGCACTGGACAATAGAAATGAAGCATAATAGGGCTGATAAGAGAACGGCGGAGGCTGTGTCTCTGTTTGAGACGTTATTGGGTTACAGTGGAACATCTATAGAGTTCAGTAATTTTGCAGTTGAACTTGGGTAATTTGCTGCTAATGGGGTGTCCTCTGGCTGTGCATGTGAAGTTATTCACTGCGATTGTAGAGGATGAGGTTACAGAGGCTTCCTTTCTCTTTACCCCCTCCCTAGTACACCCCCCCCCCCCCCCCATGCTTCACTTCTCGGAAACTGCCACAATGCCTCCAAATCCTTCTCATTGACAGTCCGACTGCTCTCTCTCTCTCTCTCTCTCTCTCTCTCTCTCTCTCTCTCTCTCTGTGCTGGTGCAGTAATTGCTCTGCAGTCATTATAGTATCAATTTCTCGGCAGACTGTGTTCTTTCCCCCCTGCTCCTCTGTCCCCGGTGCATGGGGGCAGTAAAGGCAGTGGGCTGAAATGTGACTCTGCTGCTGTTTTGACAGCACCAGTGCTATAATGCCCTCCACTTCTCTAATGCCCATCTCAGAACGCTGTCCCTGTCTCTCGGCCTCTCTCCCTTTCTTTATCTCCTCTGTACACAACCTGTAGTAGCCAGGCCTACTCTGGAGCCCAGTAGGTCCACTCCCAGCGGGTATATCCTAGTGCTAAACGTCCGAAAGCTTCTGGATACCTGTTCTAATGAGTGAATTTAGCTGCTTTAAGGTGCGTCCATTGCTGATACAGGTGTGTAGTTCTGCACACAGCTTGTGTAATCTCTATAGAAAAGCCCTGGAGCAGCTGCATATGAGCCCAGGGTGACTATGACCCGTGCCAAGTGTGGGTTGAAAGGGTATTAAGCCCCCCAGCACTCAGATATGGAGCAGTAGAACGGCAGTGTTCTCTAGAGCCAGAAAGCTTCATTCAGTACTTTTGGGTTGAGTGGCGGTTATACAATGTAGAACTAATCTAGCCTGATCACACTAATAATTTTATGGCTGAATGCAGTCAAATCCTCACAGCAGTTTTTCACGATTTAGCAGAAAGCCTTCCTTTAAGAGTAGAGACAGTCACCACAGCAAACCTTTTTTTTCCTTCAAAACTGTTTATCCAATTTTTCACCCATTTTCTCCCCAATTTGGACCACCAATTACCCAACTCATACATACGCTCTCCCCCATCGCACGTGATGTGGCCTCGGCTGCTGATGGCTACCAAAACCTCTGATCATAGTGACAGCGCTGGACCACTCAGACCACTCAAAAACCTTTGATTTTGAGAAACATTGGATGAGCAGGTGTCCACAGACTTTTGGCCATATAGTGTAAATAGCATTCATACATTTCCAAAAGCCATGCCTTCTTGGGAGGAGTTGAGGATGAGGTGGGGTGGTGACTGTCCAATATCCTGACCTGACCAATATTCTTGTCGCTGAATGCAATCAAATCCTCAACTGTGTCTCAGAATCTAGTAGGAAGCCTTCTTCTTCCCTGGACAGTAGAGACTGTTACTCCAACAAAAGCAGGATCAACTCTTTTTTCAGACCCTTGATCAGACCAAAAGAAACAATGAATGAGCAGGTGTCCCAATACTTTTGTCCGTATAGTGTATCATCTGATTAATTTATATTAGCATGTATTTGGTAGCATCTTCCTAATCGCTGTTAATGTACAACTAACAGATTAGAGTTACAGGATCTGCTGCAAACGGCTTGCTGCCGGATACCACAGGAGGTGGGCCTCCTTTTGGAGGTCTTGTGGAGTCCATGCCTCGAATGGTCAGGCTGATCTATGGGTAAGGGTTAAAATCAAGTGTTAGTTAGCGTTCCCCAGAGGGGGGTGTCCTCTCAAATAGTCTAGAGGTCAGTCCCAATAGTGCTTGTCAGCTGATGTCCAGTTACATTAGCAGGTATTAGCTAGCATCTCCTTCATTTCCATTAGCATTTAATAGTTAGCATCTGTCTTGTCAGGAGTGCAAGCCAAAGTAGGCTAACACACACAGTCACAGTCTGCTGCCTCTTTACTTAGAGAGAGCGAGAGAGAGAGTGAGTGTGTGTGTCTGTGTGTGTGTGTGTGTGTGTGTGTGTGAAGGAGAAGTTTGGCAGGATGATGTAGAGCGTAGCAGTGCTGTTTGGATCAGACCCGCTGATTGAGGATCCCAGCTGTGACGGACGTCTCACAGACACACACACACACACACATTCTGGCCAAGGGAGATGGTTGTCACGGGAAACTGGGTCGGAACAACACGCCGGCTCACCAGCCAAATATTTTGGTGCAGTTGGATAGGGGAGCGATGGGGGGCACAGGATTTGGGGGTAACCGAATTCTTTCCTGACACATTGTAGACTTGGCTGAGTCTCCGGCCCTCGGGGGCCAAAGCCTTTGAAATGGGGATAAAGGGCCTGAGCCCGACTTCCCGAGAGCACTTGCCAATCACTCCCGAAACCCCTCCTCTCCTTTAACATCATTCAGACAGCCTTAAACAGTAACCTACTCACACAGTCCCTTTCCTTTGGTGGTGGTTGACCTGATTCAGTGGACAAAATGGACAAAAGTATTGGGACACCGGCTCATTCAGTGTTTATTAAAAAAGAGTTTATCCTGCCTTTGATGATGTGAATATCTTTACTGTTCAGGTGTTTTGGAGCATTGCTGTGAGGATTTGATTGCATTCAGTGCCATAAGCGTTATCACACCAACAGTCCATAATTGGAAGCTATAGATGCCCACAACATAATAGTGCCTCCACCGCATTTGACAGATGATGTAGTATGATTATGCTTTGAATTGTTCCAGTACTGGGCAGGATTTTTTTAGAGATACTGGGAAAACTGGTATACCAGTATTACATTATACCGGGCAAAATGATATACGCTATATGTCCAAAAGTTTGTAGACACCTGCTCCTCCACAGTTGCTTTCGTAATCAAGGATAAAAATAGAAAGTTAGAGAGTTTCCCTTTGCTGCAGCAACAGCCTCAACCTATCTATAACCAACCTTACACTAGAGTTTGGAACATTGGTGTGAGGATTTGATGGCATTTAGCCATGGGAACATCAGAGAGATCAGGGACTGATAAGGGATGATTAGTAATAGATTGAAAATTGGCTCCAGCACTCTAGAGAAGTCAACTCCACTGCTCCTCAGCCCAGTGCTGCGGAGCTTTGCTTTAGTTTTGGCTGCTAACTGGTAACGTTACCCCATTATCAGTCCAGATAAGCTCAGTTTGGTGTTGATCACTGAAATAATGCCACAGATGAACTCTGTCTCAGGCAGTATTTAGAAAAAGTAGGGTCCTGTCTATTAATGGCACGGAGAGGACATCAGATGCCACTCTGCTACAGCAAACCTATGGATCGGAAGTGGATCGGAACCGTAAAAGCTGATACCTGACCCGTTAAAAATGCCTGGATCGGCTTCCAATCCTGAGTCACTGGTCACTTCTTCACATACGGTGACATTGTGTCAGAATTTCATGATGAATGATGAGTTTTTGTCCTTCTCCTGTAAAGTGGCTATTTGACAGCAGCGATGAATTTTGTACCCCAGTTTAGTTGCAGTGTAGCCTGACTCGTATGTGGTTAAGATGACAATACAGTTGCGCTCAGTCTTGGTCAGCACTTTATTCAAATGGCTTCGTGCACCGAAGAGTCTAGTTTGTCATTATTTGTAAACTAAGAAACGGAAGCTTTTTGGGAAAGCCCTCTGCATCTGTGGGCTTTGAATGGAAGTAAATTGAAGGGTAGAAAGTGATCTAAGGCCTTAGGGGATAGAGAGAGGGAGAGAAAGAGAGGGAGAGAGAATAAGAGCGAGAGAGAGCGAGTGCCGCATCTAAGCCACACTGGCAGCACATGAACTAGCCCCATTGCTGGCACGGGACGAAAGGAGACCCATAGGCCAAACAGGGAGGGGGGAAAAAATTATTGACTTCTCACCACAGCCACTATTTATTTTTCCCTGCTCCGCTGCCCCGCTGTTTGTTTTTGAGGCTGACAGATTTTTTTGCCTATTTTTAGTTGTCAGACTGCGATTGAAACGGTGGCGGCGGAATGTTTTTCATCGGGACTACAAAGCCGTGGACATGGACATCTCGCCCACTCTTCGGCGGAGACGGACGGACGGCTTTGACCACTGTCAACATTCGGGCCGGCGAATGTTTGTGCGTGCTGTGGTTTTGGGCTCCAGATTGGGAATTTTTGGTTCCCAGGCCCACCTCCCCCCTCCCTCAGTTCTATGAAGACTCTCCCTCAGAGTCTCTGGGGGTTGGAGTGATGACCCCACAACTGCTACTGGTTTTGGGCCACTGTCTTTCTCTCCCCCACCCTCGTAGTTTCATGAGGTAAAAATACTCGGAGATGGTGGTGCTGTGTTCATGTCCGCTTGACCGTAAGTGGATTTGGCATGGTGCGGGATAAAGATAATGGTTGGCTTTGTGTGGGACTCCACACACAGAGGCTACACACGTGTTTGGATGTTCCGCTGGCTTCGGTACCTCAAGGCCTTCGGGCTGGAGCTGATGAAAAATGGCTCTTTCTGCAAGGCCTCGTGAGAAGTTTGCAGGCTAAATTATACATAATTGCTCCAAATTAGTTCCAAGTTCAGTCTAGCTAGCAAAGGCAATAGATCTCTTTCTCTCTCTCTCACTCCCTCTCTATATCTCAATCTCCCATTCTTCTCCCTCTTTATTGCTCCACTGAAATTTCGCCTCGCCTTTCAGTGCAAACGGACCCATTTATGAGAAACCTTTAGCTTAGCATTTCACGCCCTTATTGACGATTGAAACACTCGGGTAGGGCCGTGTCTTGAAAGCAGATGTTGCTGTAATGCCTCTGAAATGCGCCTCAGAGTTCCTGCCCTTTTATTAAATGTCTGCTGTCATCTCCATAAACAGATTAAATAGATGATGAAATGCTGTACTGGACCGACTAGTGTCTAGGTTCTTAAAGTGTATATATGCGTATGTATAAAGTGTATATAAAATGTATACATCACACAAATATATGTATATATATATATATATGTGTGTGTGTATATATATATATATATATATATATATATATATATATATATATATATATATGTATAGGTGTATATATATATATTTATGTCTATCTATATATAGGTCTCATGTGTGGCATTATACCATTCTTCCTTTTCCAATACCAATATTGACACTTTCAGTATTATGATATTCTGAACTCTGACAAATTTGGATGTTCTACAAGAGTAAATAAACGGGTATATGGTTAATTGTATGAAAATAAAAAGCACCATATATATATATATATATATATATATATATATATATATATGTGTGTGTGTATATATATATATAAATTAATACAGATAATAAATAAAAAAAGTTAGACAATAGTAAACAACATAAATAAATACAGAATATCATCACTATTGTGCTTAGTGTTAGGGTTAGCTCAGTTACACCATACGTCCAAAAGTTTGTAGACACCTGCTCCTCCACAGTTGCTTTGGAAATTAAGGATGATAGTAGAGAGTGTGTTAGTTTCCCTTTGCCGCAGTAACAGCATCTACTCTACTGCAACGACCTTACACTAGATTTTGAAACATTTCTGTGAGGATTTGATGGCATTAGTGAGGTCAGGTACTAATAGTGGATGATTAGTAACCCCTCAAAAGTGCCACCCAAAAGAAGTGTTGGCTGGAGCTCCAGGCATTCCCAGCAGTGTAAACCATAAAGGACCTAATAGAGTTAACTGTATATAGAGAGTTAAACGCTATACACTCCTCCCTTGATCCGCCATACCAGCTGTGTGTCCCATATAACGTCGTCCTCCCTAGGCCGTTGATGTCATCATGCTCCCTGGCCTGTTTTGGTTCCTAGGATTCTGTGGGGGGACTCCCGCCGCGCCCCACTCCAGCCACAGGCAGGCCGCAACGAGCTCGGTTTAGCGTGCGCGGATGAGCCGAGCTGCTCCTGGGGTTCTTTTTTGGGTGAGGAGGAAAGAGAGGGTGATTTAGCGTAGATTTATGTTGGGTGGAAAGCACAGGAATCCATGGTGCTCCTCAAAGTGACTCACTCCAGTAACAAGAAATATGGCTTTCTGGTGGGGCCTTATATCATGCTTAATACTGTACTGTGGTTGAGGCCATTCAGTCACCACTCTGGGCCTCTTGTGTAATAGAGCAGATCTCTGAGGAGAGAAACACCAAAACCAGATCTCAGGAAACAGTGTCCTGTCCAAATGTTGGTTTAGAATGGTTTTTTAATGGGATCAGCTCCCAAACAAGGCTGCCATCCCACTTTTCCACACAATTGCACTTTTCTTTGTCCTGTACCAGTATTGAAACATTGAGTATCAGTTGAGGATCAGTCTCGATTCTGACACCCAACCATAAGATGTGAGATAAGTGTTGATATTTGAATATTAATAAGGGCCAATGAATTGATCTCTGCGTAACCACAGGGAAGGCAGAAGTGCTTAGCTGACACCGTCTCAATAGCAGGTCCAGCTAAAACAATTGTAGGTACACTACATGGACGGAAGTATTGGGACACCTGCTCAATCATTGTTTCTGCTGTCAAAAATCAAGGGCAATAAAAAGAGCTGATCCTCCTTTTGTTGGAGTAACTGTCTCTACTATCCAGGAAGAAGGTTTTCTACTAGATTTTGGAGAAGCATTGCTGTGAGGATTTGGTTGCATTCAGCAACAAGATTGTTAGTGACGTCAGGATGTTGGATGATTACCACCTTACCTTCCATTTTTTTCAGACAGATGTATTTCTGATTGACGGATGGTACTTGTATTAAACATGGACGAGATCCGTCTCAGGCAAGACCACCTCGAAGTGTGATCACAGTGATCACAGTGCGTCTTGGGGGTGTTTACACCTGGCTTTTTTAATGCGGTCAATTGAAATCCGTCCAAGATCTGATCATGAAAAATGCATGTGAATGCCAGGTGAGAGCAGGCTGTCAAGAGAAAAATGTCTGACATGCTCATTAGTGTCCTAAAATGAATATAGGGAGGCATTTAGGTCACGGCCGTAGTGTATGTGCGTTAAACTGAATGTTAATAGTTCGAATATTAGTAAGGGTCAGTAACTGGAGACCACATTAACCACAAGGAAGGAAAAAGCATCAATAATAAGTACAAATGTAGATTGGAAAAAGAAGAGGAAGCACCTTTCATGTCACCTATGTTTGTCTGAATTGTTTGGTAGCAGCCATTCTCCTTCTCCTGTACCAATATTTCAGTCTTACATATTGACTGATTCTGATTCTGACTGAGAGCCAGTTTTTCGCCTTTAAAAACTACCTAACTTACAAAGGAGGTATTTTTAATGCAAGCACCTTATAATGAGCTTCAGGGCTTTCTAGGCCTTCAGAACATGCATTAAGAAATTTGAACATGCCAGCTGCCTATTGTTTGAAAATGGTGATGAATGAACCAATAGAAATGGTCCAAAGTGATTTGGAATCAAACTAAATACGGATATCCAGGAATCATTTCTAGGAATTTCAGATGTTTCGTCATTTTCATTCAATACAATCATCTCTGCATTTAAACTAAGCCGTGGTATCTACTGATAATCCCACTGGTTAGCACTCACAGGACTCGCTGCTGTGAGGGCGTAGCGCATCTGAGTAATGACTAACATAACTAGGGAGTGACCGTGAACTCAACCAGTGGGTAGAACCACTTTTGAGAAAATACGTCACTCTAGACTTTGTGGAGCGTAGATGGGTTAATGACTGTGAACACGTGCTGTAGCCTAACCCAGTTGGCGGCGGTGGCGGTATCTGAAAAAACAAGTTATATATAAATATATAAGGCCGCTGTCACACAAAAACCTTGCATTATCTTTACAGGAGACAAAAAAAACCCTCTTCAACTTCCAATGGAAGTCAACGTACAAAGGTTTATTCCCAAGTCGTTTTGGAGCATTTCTATTGGTCCACTTGTCATAAAACACAGTGACACAATGTAAAGCGTGATGATGTGCTAGTATGTCTATCACAAACTTCCCAAGCTTAAGACGTCCATGTCTGAACACTGTACTGAGCCAGGGCGAGGGACTCTGAGGCTGGACGGTGCTGCGTGTCTGATATAGCACCTGTCATTTTTAATGGGAAATGGGTGGAGCGGCCTTTTTCTTCCTCTCGCCCTCTGTCGTCTTCTTTTGGTCCACTCCGATAAGGCGACTATTAGTCAAATGTGCGCCCACATGTACAGGAAGAGCCATGCATCTATCACCTGTCCACCATCGACATCAGAGGGACGGGGATTCACATACACACTCGCACTCACACACACACACGCACACACATACTGTCCTGCCAGAAGTCTTCCCTGTGAAGACACTTTTTGTTGGATAGGCTGGGAGGGATCATGTCTGCACGAAGCTGCAGCTGTGGTTTGGAACGGAGTCTGAAATCTCTTAAGTGTGGGCCTGACTTGGTCGCGCTTTGACGAGTGATTAGATTAGCGCAAGATTAGATTAGTCTGCCGGTTTATGATTCAATTATGATCTTTTAGTAGAGTTTATTGTGTTTTTATTATCGGTATGTTGGCTGTCCTCACACAGACCCGGTTTATCTGTTTTCCATTTGCAGCTTGACTTCAGGACACTTCTTGACTGCTGTGGGGTGGGGATGGACTATACACTGTTGTAAGGGAGTCCTAATCAAGGGTGATAATAGGGCTGTGTTAGTTTCCCTTTGCCGTAGTAACAGCCTCTACTCTACTGCAAGGGCCTTACCCTATATTTGGGAACATTGCTGTGAGGATTCGGTGGCATTAGTGAGGTCAGGTACTGATGATGGAGGATAAGTAATAGATCAGAAATGCCACTCTTATACTTATCCCAGAAGTGTTGGCTGGAGCTCCAGCACTCTAGAGAAGTGAGTTCCACTGCACCACACTCCACCAGTGCTGCAGGGCTTTATACCCCTCTGTGTACCGGATGGCATTTGGGCATGGTGACATGTTCTGTTAGGAGTGTCTGGATACTTTTGTACGTATAGCTTATGTTTAGTTACTGTTACTGTTATGCTTAGTCTTGGGTGTGGCTTATCCCCTAGCTCTTAAAGGCTCTTGAATCAAACAAACCTGATTGATTGCTTACCCCAGATACAGTCGATCAGCCAAGACAAATCTGACAAATGGGAGATGCTATGAGTATTTGAGATGCTAGGCGAATTTTGCTAATAAACATTGGGCTTAGACTGTCACCAGCCTCATATTCAGGCCAACTGAATTGTCTGAACTGTCTGAAGCACATGCCTGTTGGCTGTGTTGTCCTAAACTGATCATTTTGGATCGGCCTACTCCAATATATGCTTTTTTTTTTTTTTTTTTGACCCAAAACAGCAGCTTCTACACTTTTTATGGAAGTCAATATAAAACATTTTTATTATTCATTTCATATTCATTATTCATATTCATATTATTAAGTCATTTGGGAGTGTTTATATTGGTCCACGCCTCATGAAATTCACAATATGAAGAGCAATTGCCAGATGTAGATTGACATGACAAGAAGTGAAAAACAGCCAAATTTGAGATTTTTTTGGAGGTATTTAAGAGTGGATACGTCTATTCATATCTGTTCACTTTACAGTTTTAAAATGCTAAAAATTTACAAAACTTTTAGTTCTTTCCAGTGTTTTTATGACATAAGCAGTTTCCGACCCATTATAAGCTATTACCTCTGAGTATAGGGTCACAGACCACCACAGGATGCCCACTTTTGCCCAAAGTCCAGCGGTTGAGAAATCGTGCCCTACCACATTTAAATTGCTGCTAATAATAGTAATTTGCAGGTTCTCAGGAGGTTAACTTTTGGGGAATCACAGATCGTTTCCTGAAACACAACAAAACAAGACAAAAAAGCCCAAGCTAATTTCTTCCCATGTCCCAGCACAGTGATTTCTTGTTGTCATTGCTAAAACAGTGAGAGCTGTTGGATGTTTGCAGAGATGTTGTTTGGTTTATTTATGGCCGATAATGTCTCGCTTCCCATGTGTTTGGCAGCCGCTGTGTGTGACATTACTACCCAGCAATGCTGTTTTTACAACAGAGGTGGACTGTAGAGACGTAGAAACACACTGGCGCAAAGAAGCCTTGACCGGCAACCAAAATGTAGAGGAGGCTTCTCTAGTGGGATTCAGGGGGAAGGCGTACGCCGTGACTCCCCACCATATCACAGCACATTAGTAGCCCGGTTAGGCACCACTGTTTGGATGGCCCAGGTTCTGTTTCAGCTTGTTGTGAGGATTAAATATTGTGTTGTGATGATGTCTTTGAGTGTCTCAATATTGCCCTAAGATCCACCGTAATTATGTGGACTTCCCTTCATACTACTTGCCTGTAGAATCTCTTTAGAAAAGCATGGCAGACAGAATGGGAGACTCTGGAGGAGCAGGACTTGCCAAGTGTGGGCCAAAGGAAGAGCACTGGGCTAAGGATCGGTTGAACTGCGGTAGAGTGGTAGAACTAATCATCTAGCATCACAAATCACCTGACCTCACTTATGCTCTTGGGGATATGTGGCATCAAATCCACACAGCAGTGTTGTCCACTGTAGTGGAAAGCCTTCCCTGACGAGTAGAGGCTGTTTCTGCAGCAAAGGCAGTAAAGCCTCTGTTTAATACCCTTGGTTGTGAATATTATTGAATAAGCAGGTGTCCACAAACTTTTGGCCATGTTGTGTATACACAGTGCCTGTATGAATTCTTATTGTCTTCTTTCTCTCCTCCCTCTTTGTCTCTGCAGTCTCACCCGTTGTCTCTGTGCAACACCAGCGAGGATGAGCGCCAGGAAAATGTCTTCATCAGCATCGTTAAGCTGGAGAGTCCAGAGAGCAAAGTGCCACAGTGCCAGCCTCTGCTGGACAAGGTAGGACTCATGTAACACACACACACACACACACATATCCACATGCTCTGCCCACTGCCAACGATGGAGATGTTGGGAACATTGGTGTTTACTTACTGATAAGGTTCTTGGTGGTACAGAGCTTGGCATGGATGTCTTGGCAGTGTTTGAGTGTTTGTGAGAGGGACCTTCACTACCTTACCATCTTTTACCATCAGAAAGGAGAAGCACAGGTGCTGTGTTTGTTAGACATGCTGTGTCACAAAAGAACTTTAGAAGGTTGCTTTCCAGGGTAATTGAGTTGTTAGAGTGTGAAGAACCTTTTTGACGTTCCACAGAGTACTTTCTGTACCAATAAAAGGTTTTTCTTTTGGGGATTTTTATCTTAAACCAGAGGTGGGTTTTTGGTTGCGTGGTGGCTGACTCTAGATTCAGAGTTAATACCTTGGATAAACTCAAACAAAACAAATTAAATAACAAGGGCAGACCCAGATTTGCAGGCCATAGACTCAAGACTCGATACAGATTTGCAGGCCATAGACTCAAGACTCAACCCAGATTTGCAGGCCATAGTCTCTAAACTCAACCCAGATTTGCAGGTCATAGACTCAAGATTTGACCCAGATTTGCAGGCCATAGACTCAAGACTCGACTCAGATTTGTAGGCCATAGACTCAAGACTCGACCCAGATTTGCAGGCCATAGACTCAAGACTTGACTCAGATTTGCAGGCCAAAGACTCAAGACTCAACCCAGACTTGCAGGCCATAGACTCAAGACTCTACCCAGACTTGCAGGCCATAGACTCAAGACTCAACCCAGACTTGCAGGCCATAGACTCAAGACTCTACCCAGACTTGCAGGCAATATACATAAGACTTGACCCAGATTTGCAGGCCATAGACTCAAGACTTGACTCAGATGTGCAGGCCAAAGACTCAAGATTCGACCCAGATTTGCAGGTCATAGACTCAAGACTTGACTCAGATTTGCAGGCCAAAGACTCAAGATTCGACACAGACTTGCAGGCAATATACATAAAACTTGACCCAGACTTGCAGGCCATAGACTCAAGACTCGACCCAGACTTACAGGCAATATACGTAATACTTGACCCAGACTTGCAGGCCATAGACTCATAACTCAACCCAGATTTGCAGGCCATAGACTTAAGACTCGACCCAGATTTGCAGGCCATAGACTCAAGACACCCCCCTAAGCTAAGACCCCTCATCACTCAGTGATCCCAGTACTGTAAGGTGGTGGGCTAGCATATGCTTCCTCAGAGACACGTAAGGCCGGCCAACTCCATCTTTTCAAACTGCTGCTAGTGCAACTCCATTGGACAGCTGAACACGCTTGGAGGACGGTCCTGTTACAGCAGCTAACAGACGCCCTCGCTGGCTAACACTGTCTTATTGGATGGAAGAGGAGGGTGAAGAGTGAGAGGGAGGGAAAATAAGTGTGGTCTTACATTCATGTCCTAGAGTCACTGTACTCAAAAAGTAATTAACATGAGTTACTGTCACCAGTCCCTGACATTACAGCATCTCTATGATTGAGCAGCTTCTGTTCTCCAAGACCTCGAATGGAACAGATTACCACATAGGACCTCATGTTGCAACCCCCAGCCTCTGTCACCAATGTAGTGTGTTGCAAAAAGCCTTCTTCTCCCCGAGGACATTTCACTACGTAGCTTGCGCTCCGTCTTTTGGCTTCCACATCAAGCTTTGTCCTGGGCCACGTTCTCGCTTGCTTCACATCAAGAACACAACAGACCTATTCCCAGATCAAGATGAGGATTCCCCCAGTCTGTACGCCTGGTGTTTCGTTAACAAAGCTCCTACAGCTTTGATGACCAGAAGCTCTAAGAGCGTTCTGATGTGAGAACCACTGCCAGACTGCTGCTGGGAGGGCCCTGATTTTGCAGTTTTGGATTATACACAGCAGAAGTAAATGAAAGAGGCTGGCAAATCATGTGGAGCTGACTTGAGCAGTCTGATGATGATTGCACTGTTGGAAGCCTAAATCTTGAATGATGACAGGATGGTATCATCCAGTTTTCCATTTGGTGCTATCAAGGCAATGCTAATCACGAGATGTACCACGGTCGTTCTCTGTGGACCACCTTACACAGCCTTGTGGGTCAGTGGAGCTGTTTATTCTGATGGGAGATTGATCTCGTGTTTTCTGTTTGGAGGGACTTAAGCTCCATTTTCTATGTGGAAACTGGGAAGTCCTTGACCTCCAAGTGAGGAAAAACCCATTGAAACGTCCCTGCAGCTCGTAATTCCCAGTGCAATATTACCAAGAAATTGCCATCGCCTGCATTCACTTCTAAAATAAACAAAGCACTAAATAAACTCTAACTGAACTGTAAACACTGTGCATACACACACATCAGCCAAACCAGCGCTAGCTCACTGTCAGTGTCAGGTTTTTTGGGGTTTCTTTTTTGGGTAGGAAATGCAATATTCCAAAATTTGGAAATTGCAAGCTCAGATGTAATGAATACAACGTTACTGTACCAGTGTAAAGGTGGAAAGTAGAAGATACAGTATTACAATGCCTGTCAAAAAGTGGGGTACTGTAGTAAGTCAGTCTGTACAGTCAGCAAAACAAGCGCTAGCGTACTAGCTATTAGGGCTACTTTCTCAACATTGGGAAGCTATCAGGTTGGAAAATTCCTAGTTGTAAAATTCACAGCTCTGAGTTGTCATGAATTTTGCAAAAGTTAGATAAGACAGGAGATTAGTTGTTGGAAAATCCCAGAATATGTCCAGAATACAGCATTAGAGTACCAATCAGTCTTAAGGTTTAGGCCCTGATTCATGGACGATGTTGGCCCTCGAATTGAGTTCAGATTGCTGAAATAGTTGGATGACGTTAAAACGTGCTGTAGTTTGATTGCTTATTTATATAAGATATAAATATACCTGTGCCGGCCAACATCACATCAGCGCCATCTACCCACCCGAGGAGAGCACGGCCAATTGTGCTCTCTCTGATTCCGCAAAGCAGCAAGGCTCGGGATTCGAACTTCCGACCTCCTGGCCATGAGCACCCTTATTTTTGAAAAAGTGTGAAAGGCTGTAATCGCTGCACCTCCTATTTGCACTAAAGATTATCATACTCATTATCTGTCATAGAATCATGTAAACATCATGTAAAGCCACCGGAGAACTCCATACACAGTGTTAATATCTGGAGACTGGGCGGATACCCAGACTGGATACTGCCCAACCCTGTTGTATACATGTATCTGCAACAGACTTAGCTTCGTATTAATTGACAACATTGGGAATTGATTCCAAACTTGTGAATACTTCAGACCTAAGTTATGTCCTGCTCCCCGCAAACAGTCCACTCTACACTAGCCCGGCAGCGCAGGTCCTGGAATGAGAGGAGCTCCAAATATTTACCCAAAGGACCTCATCATCACCCGAATAGTCCAAACATCCCCTTGGGTTTCGATTTCGGAGATCTGTCTCTCTTAACGAACACGTAATGTGTTTATACGTCCCGCGGCATTGTAATCACAAGCTCTGGCTTTGGACACAGAGCGAGGAAAACGGGCTTCTCTCGGTCGCTTTGCCCCCCACAGTAGGCACCAGGCAGAGGCCTTAATGTGGAAGACCTGTGTTTTCATTGGTAGAGACGGGAGCTGGAGAGCGTGTTTCTTTCTGAACGCCGGGACTGAATGGAGAAGGGATGAGCGCCGCATTTTATGCCCGTGTCTGAACTTGCTGGCCCATGGTGCGGCTCTTTTCTCTCCACCGGCCCCGCTTTAAAGATGCTGCAACGCTTCATTGAGCCATTCCTAATCCTGTTTACTTTTGAGATGGAAATAAGGACGAGAGGGAAGAGTGAGAAGTATGCGTACGTGTGCCTGTGTGTGTGTGTATAAGAGGAAGGGAGTGGCTTTTTTAAGCGTTGTCCCGTTTGTGGATATGTGCTTGGAGGGGGTTGGAAGCTTTAGATATTGTGGGACATCGTGCTTGGGGTAATTGTTGGACAAAAGTATTGGGACACATGCTGATTCATTGTTTCTTCCAAAATCAAGGGTATTAAAAAGTTTATCCTGCTTTTATTGGAGTAACTGTCTCAACTGTAGAAGGCTTTCTACTAGATTTTGGAGGAGCATTGCTGTGAGGATTTGATTGCATTTAGCGACAAGAGCGTTAATGAGGTCAGGATGTTGGATGATAATCACCACCCAACCTCACTCTCAACTCCCCAACTCATCCCAAAAGCATTGGATGGAGCACCATCCATCATTCCAGAGAACACAGTTGCTGGGGGGCTTTACACCCCTCTATCCCACGCCTGGAATTAGGCAGCATGGTGCCAATAGGTGCATGTTTATCTGCTCCAGAACGTCCTATTCTATTGGCAGTACTTCTCTACAGGGACTAGACAAGCTGTGTGTGTGCGTTTGGTCATCGGTGTCAGCAATAAGTGCAACTTGACGGAGCTGAATGCATTCATTAGAAGGGGTGTCCACAAACATTTGGACAAATAGTTCAATCTCCATATGTTCAATCTCACGTCCTGAAAACGTATGAAAACAAACACAAGTGTGTGTGTTTGTGACTTTATTCATTTCTATTTATTTGAACGTAGTCTATTACGTGCAGTTGTGTGTGTTTGTGTGTGTGTGTGTATGTGTGTGTGTGTGTGTCTACACTGTCCAAGGGGATGTGCCTCAGTTTGAGTGCAGGCAGAGGAAGTGTTTGAGCAGGGGATATCCGCCCAGGGGGAATAAATCTTTCCTTTGGGACACTGTTTTTGTCTCTGTCTCCGTCTCTGTCTCCATCTCTGTCTCTCTCTCACCTCACACCGCTCCTCAGTCTCTCTCTATTCACCTCGCTCTCTCCATCATTCAATTTCCCTTCTTTCTTTGGACATCAGCAGGGGGCTTGTTGTTCTAACTGGTCTTGGTTGGCTGGTGTTCAACGTTAAATACACCATATGGACAAAAGTATTGGGACACCTACTCATTTTCATTGTTGGAGTAACTGTCTCTGCTGTCCAGGGAAGAAGACTTTTTAGTAGATTTTGGAGCATTTCTGTGAAGCTTTGATTGCATTAAGCAACAAGAGCATTAGTGAGGTCAGAATGTTAAATGGTCACCAAACCACCACTAGTAAGAGGGGGGGGGGCTTTACACCTCTCTAGCCATTAGGCATGGTGCCAAGAGGTTCATCTGAGAGTTTTATTCAAAGTGGGTCCAGCGCCTACTCGGAATCATTGGACATATGGCAGGAATACCCCTTGGACAGGGCGCCAGTCCATCGCAGGCTACCACCCTTTACTCACACCTAGCAGGGATTTAGCATGGCCAGTCGCTGACCATGCGAATGCCTGTGAATGGATTAATAGGAATGGTTAAAGTCACAGGCGAGAGCGTTAAACGCTTCGAGATGCTGCAGCTATAGCTCTACATGCCAGACGCTGTCAGTCTTTCTGGGTGGTTTTTAATCTTGGCTGTTTTATCTTTGTTTAGCCTATAAAAATTCTGTACTTTCCAGACCTTTTGATCCAGACGGGCCACCATGACTGACTCTCAGCTCCGCTCATGCCGTCTCTCTCCTTGCTTTCTGGACGAGTGCTTTTTAAAAGACTTTTTTGGATGTTCCTCCAGGTTCTCTGAGGCAGGTTCTGAGCTGAGGGAAGAGGAACCTTGAGGAGAGGGTAGAGCTTTTTCCTCCAACAGCAAGGCTGTAGCGGCGGTTGATGTGGAAGGAGCTCTAGTGTTTAAGTAGAGCTTTTTATGGCCTATATGGGTGGAAATTAGAAGATCTCTATCTCTACCTTTCATTTCTCCCTCTCTCTCTCTTCATCCATATAGTTCTCTCTCGCTCTCTCTATCTCTCTTTTTCATCCATGTAGTTCCCTCTCTCTCTCTCTCTCTCTCTCTATATATATATATATATATATCTTTTTCATCCATATAGTTTTCTCTCTCTCTCTCTCTCTCTCTTTTTCATCCATGTAGTTCCCTCTCTCTCTATCTATCTTTTTCATCCATATAGTTTTCTCTCTCTCTCTCTCTCTCTCTCTCTCTCTCTCTCTCTCTCTCTCTTTCTTCATTCACATCGTCTCTTTCTGTCCCTCCCAACGTCCACTCTCTCGTTTCTTGATCTCTCTCTCTCTCTCTCTTTCTCTCTCTCTCTCTTTCTCTCTCGCTTTCTCTCTTTTTCTTACTCGCTCTCTCCTCCTCTTTTTCTCTCTAGCAATCTTTCTCTCTATCTCTCTCAGTGTCTCTCTCAACATCTCTTTCTCTGTATCTGCATCTCTCTCTCTCTCTCTCTCTCTCTCTCTCTCTCACCCCTCTTACGCTGTCTGCTCTCACTCACTGGGTTGTGCTGAAGGGGGCGGTCTCTGTGTTTCCCTGTCATGTCTCTTCCCTGAGGATTTTACAGTGTGATGTTATCAGCCTTCGATAAAGCCAGAAGAATAGCGACCTTTATGGAACTGCCTCTGCACATCCCTCCATCCAGAAGAACAGAGCTGGAGAAAGTGTGTGTGCGCGAGAGAGACAGAGCGAGAGAGCGCGGGAGAAAGAAAGAGAGAGTTGTGTGTATCATTGTGATGAGGGAGGGAATGTTGAGAAAGGAGTGTGTGTGTGTGTGTGTGTGTGTGTGTGTGTGTGTGTGTGTTGGAGAGTTTATATGCGTGCCCCTTTGGCTTGTGGGTGTGTATGTGTTTGTGTGAGCTACTCTGTCGTGAATACCATGACTATAAACACATGTCAAATAGTCAGGGTCTGTGTGTGTGTGTTAAAGAGTTCGTCTCCAAGCAACAGCAAACAGTTGTCATGGATTCCAGTGGCACATCTGCTGTGTTTGAAGTCAGAGGCCGGTCTGGATGTGTGATGTGTCTTCTGCTGTTATCACTCACACACACACACACACACACACACACACACTCATATGCATGCTCACATTCACACACATACAGTATAATGGGTTCCCATGGGAACAGGCTGTGTGGGTGCTGAAATGTTAAGCAGGGCATATGAGACATACACTAAATGGCCAAATGTCTGTGGACACCTGCTCATGCAGTGTTTCTTCCCAAGTGTGATTTCTTCCCTTTTCTGCACTACCTGCCACTACTATTCTGTGACGGCTTTCCACTGGATTATGGAATATTGCAGTGATGATTTGATTGCATTCAGCCATGAGAGCATTAGTGAGGTCAGGTATTGAAGTTGGATGATTGTTCCTGGCACTGAAAGGTGCTGGATGGAGCTCCATCATGCCAGAGAACACAGTTCCACTGCTCCACAACTCTAAAGCTGGGGGGCTTCATCCCCCTCTAGCTCATGCTTGGCATTGGGCATGGAAATCTTAAGCTCACACGGCTCCAGAGAGTCCCATTTCATCAGCAATGCTTTTTTATGGAGATTCTACAAGCTGTGTGTGCAACCCAACTTCGGAGTCACCTTAATAATTTAATACAAATGGAAAAGCCCCTCTCTGTGTTTTGCGTGACAGGCTGGTTGGGTTGAGCTTGATGGAACCAGTTTAACATGAAAAAGCTGCTCCAAAAGCTCAAATGATGTCACTTCCTCTTTGTGATGTTGTTTAAAGCAAAACTTTAGACTAATAAGTTAGTGTAACGGGGTCGAACTGACTAACGTTTTACAAAAATAAGGTTCTTACTTTGAATAAATACACAATATGCCCAAATGTTTGTGGACACCCCTTCTAATACATGCATTTAGCTTCTTTAAGTTGCACCAACTTGTGATACAGATGTGCAAGTGCACACACACACACAGCTTGTCTAGTCCTTGAAGAGAAGTATTGCCAATAGAACAAGACTCTCTAGAGCAGGGAAACATGAACCTATTGACACCATGCCTAATGCCAAGTGTGGGCTAGAGGGGTATAAGGCCCCCAACATTGAGCTGTGGAGCAGTGGAACTGTGTTCTCTGGAATGATGGATGGTGATCCATCCAATACTTTTGGGATGAGTTTGGGAGTAGGGTGGTGATCATCCAATATCCTGACCTCACTAACGCTCTTTTTGCTGAATGCAATCAAATCCTCACAGCAATCTAGTAGAAAGCCTCCATTGGACAGTAGAAACAGTTACAGGCAACTTTTAATACCCTTGATTTCATAAGAAACAATGAATGATCAGGTGTCCCAATACTTCTGTCCATATAGTGTATATATTTCTGGTTGCCTGGTTGTTGGAGCGAGACCTGTGGGTGGCTAAGCTTTGTATTTGGTGAGATCAGTGTACACCTAATTTCCAGCGTATTGCACATTCTCAGCAGATCTCAGTGTGTTGAGCCTCTCAGTGGTTTTCCCTGCCACCTTTTGCCTTTGTCCATGTATTACAAACACACCTCACTCACACCCAGTCTTTTTCATGAGTGTAAAAGAGTGTGTAGTGCAAGAGGGTGTAACACTACCCCGGGTGTCTTCCTTTCCTGGTTCACCAGCCGGTCATCCGCCACCCCAGCAGCCTGGAACTTAAAGTGGAAGTTTACTACACTAAATATCAGGGGTGCAGATATGGTCTGACAAGTAGGGGGAGGGGGCAACTGTGATAGTAAGAATTAACCGTTGGATATCATTATTAATAATAATAATAATAATAATAATAATAATATCCAGCAATTAATATGTTAAACCAGGCGAACGACCATATTCTCATGAAATGTGATGCTTTATTTAATTGCTGTCACACCAAAGCTTTTTATCTCCATTTTTTTAGTTGTTCTTTATATTCAAATTTTCATGATGAATGGACCAATAGAAATGCTCCGAAATGACCTTAAATAACATATTTTTACATTGACTTCCATTGACAGTTAAGAAGGTTTTTTTCTTCGGCTGACAAATTGCCAAATTTTGTTGTTTATTGCCTAACGGTATTTTCCATTGTCACTGAAAATTGGACTCCGATGTTGTGAGGTAGTATTGCTATACGTATGTGATGAAGTCAGAAAGCCTGACCCATCACCAAGCTTGCTTGGGGACATTTTAATAGACATGGGGTATTGCTAAAGTAAGAATGTGTTTGTACTTACCTGAACCTGCTCCTCAAGGACTTCCCGGGGGACACCAGCTCCCTCTCTTATGGTAGCCGATGGGCCCTTGACTCACCAATTAGGGGGGGGTCCTTCTTCTGGGATACCTGTGCGTGAGAAGGAAGTTAAATTATTAATTAAAAGTATTAGAAATTATTAAAAGTGCTGATTCTTACCTGTAATGTGTACAAACAGGAAATGACATGTCTGTATATATTCTGTCAACAGTAATCTTTATATGTTTATATGTCAGTATTGTAGTTTTTATCCCCGGTCTGTAGTAATGGTAAAGCGCAGGGAGAAGTAGGGGCGGGGCTACAGATTTAAAAGTGGGAAGTGGGAGATCTAGGGGGGGCTCTTTTGGAGGGAAAATGCTGTGTCTAGACATCTGTGCTTCTGTAGACTAACTCTGGCTGATGTTAAGTCAGTAAAACTTACTGTGGGAAGTCTTGTGAGACTAGGGTACTTTTAAAGCATTTCTTTTTCCTTTTGTACATTTTTTTTTTTTTTATCTTATTGCACTTTTTATTTACTTTTTATTATTGGGATTCAGACTTACCTGGAAGTGTCTGGCTGTCTTCAGGTGGTGAACCCCGTTCCATTCCTGACACTCGACCATACATAAATCCATCTTAACAACGTATTTTAGCAAAACCTTGATAGCGAAGAATTCAACTCCCCAAGATAATATAATCATTTTTGGGGTCCATTCAGTCAAGACAGACATGTTAGGAAGCAAATGAAGCACCATCAGTCACCACGCACTTACCTCAGAGTGTCTTGAACTGTTAATTAATCAGTGGGGCAATAATTGGGGCTCAGAGGTTAAAGCTCCGGGCTATTGATGACAGGGTTGTGGGTTGGATACCCAGACTCAGCGAGCTGCCACTGTTGGGCCTTGAGTAAGGCCCTTCACCCTCTCTGCTCCCCGGGCGCTGGAGTTGAAACTCAGCTCAGGTCAACAGACCTCCACTCTCAGACCACAGCATCTGCCGCTACATTAGCCTATAAGCTAGCCGCCAACAAGACCGCAACTACTTATCTTCACAATGCCTGGACACTAAACATGGCTTGGTTAATGGACTATATTTGGCGTAACATTTGTGCAAATGTACAGCTTTAACAGCACTTTGGGCGTTCCGAGCCGGGAACGAGAAGGAAAACGCCCCCTGTGGAGCTGCTCCTTTTGGATAAAAGGCAGCTTTCAATCAGTCTGCACCACAGGCGAAGGACAATAAAGCGAATGCTTCAGGTTCCTTTATCTGCAAGAAGGCTGCATTCCAGCCTTTGTGGCCCCCCGCGCCTTCCTTTGCGAAAAAACAAGGCGACTGGTATGCGCCATGCCGCTCAGGTGTGGCCTCGGCCCTCTCGCTTTCTGTTCGCAGTCGGAGAGGGAAAATCGGAAAAGCAAACATCTTCTCTGTATGTGTGTGTGTGTGTGTGTGTGTGTGATTATTGAGATGTACTACTCTGCGTGAGGTGAGGAGTGATTGAGTGAGTGAGGAGTGACTGATGGAATTAGCTGAGGAATGGAGCTTGGCTTTTGGGAGAAGGACGTTGGATTGTGGGGGTGTTGGCACAAGAAGAGTCAAGACTGCGGCTGCGTGTCTTCATGCCTCTGTTATGTCAATATTTGTAGAGCAGTTTTATCAAAAATCCATGGTGGATTTTTCGCCATAAAAGTCAAATTTGTCTCATTTTCCCCCTAAAAATCAGTCGATCAGACGAGACGTGTTTGTTAGCCGAAGTGTTCTTCTTTTGTTTTCAGCTGGAGCGACAACCTCAAATAGACTGCGTTCACATTAAGTCTCATCATTACAGTCAGGAAATATACTTCAGAATGTGTTTGAGTGATCCGATCATAATCCAATCACAAAGCGTCTTGGGTTTTTTTCCGACAGACGTATTTCTGCTTGCCTGACTGCATCCGATCACAGGAAGCGCATTGTTTACAGGTCCGTCTCTGACCTCTTGCTTGCCTGACCGTATCTGATCACAGAAAACACATTCTACTCACACTTGTATTAATTGTGGACGAGGTCGGTCTATGACCACCTCAGAATATGGATTGAGTGATCCGATCCTAATCCGATCACAGTGCGTCTTGGGGGTCTTTACCCCTGGCTTTTAATGTGGACGAGTGAAATCCGGACGTGATCCGATCACCACAAACATGATAATGCCAGGTGTAAACAGGCCCAGTATGTCATCCAGTATCAGAAACCGCATAAGACAGTGTACTGGGTTACTTAACAGTGGTCACCATGCCGGTCCTTTGAAGTTCACTGATTGTAGACTGATGTTTTACTTCCGTATCACGCTTGAGTGAAAGTCATCGTTCCGTGTCGGTGGCATTGAATTTTGACCCCACTTTGACCCTCATCTGTCTATCCACCCACGTTTCCTCCGACCTCGTCCTCCCTAGAGGTCGTTGCTCCCTCTGCACTTGAGGTATCAGAGGTCATTACTAACTAAATAACACATGAAGAGCAGTGGCCCACCTAGTGAGGGCTGGAATCTCTGTGCCACCTCGATGACGTCCATCATATAGGTCTAGGAGAGCAGTGCAGAGCCTTTTTCCAGACCAGCTTTGAATTCTGCATTTCAGAATGTCAAAATTGACCTTTAAAAAAAGCTGTGTTATGTTCGGACCATCCGTTAGGTCAGACGTTTCTCCTGCCACCCGCCACCCAAGCCGACTGATAAGAGAATCATGTGACTTACGGCTTGATAAGTCATCTTTTATTGGAAAACCCCTTTTCCATCATTCGTTTTCACATTTTGACTTTGTAATATTTTAACTTTTTTATTGTTGTTTTTGCAAAATTCACTAGTGGCTCTTATTTCAGTTCCAACAACGATTTCATTTCATTCTCTTGTCGCAATACACAAAGTTTTTAGTATCTAGTGGGTGAGCTTTGTGCGTTCAGAGACTAAATACATCACTGGCCAAAAACCTATTTTTCCATAAATGCAGAGATGTGTATCTGAATGACCAATATTGGCAGTGGTCAAGAGGGACATAAGCAGTTTGACCAATGGTTGATGTAGGTGCAGGTGCATGTAGACCAATAGTGGCAGTGAGGAGGCGGGACTTAAGCAATTTTAACAATTTTTGATGTAGATGCAGAATCATGTAGACCAATAGTGCCAGTGAGGAGGCGGGACTTAAGCAATTTTAACAATTGTTGATGTAGATGCAGAATCATGTAGACCAATAGTGGCAGTGAGGAGGCAGGACATAGGCAGTTTGACCAATGGTTGATGTAGGTGCAGGTGCATGTAGACCAATAGTGCCAGTGAGGAGGCAGGACATAGGCAGTTTGACCAATGGTTGATGTAGGTGCAGGTGCATGCAGACCAATAGAGGCTGTGAGTAGGCGGGACTTTAGAGTTGGAAAATTCTGCATACAGAAGATGAGAGACTGTGTCGTCTATGTGAAGATCTAGATAGACTAAAATGATCAGACCATCGCTTAGTTCAGTGAAAAACTTGCCTATAAATTCTGCAGAGGATAATGGAGAAAAGCAGAGACATGGTCGCTCCAGAAAGCAGCTAAAATCACAGAGGAGTTCCTGTGGAAGAGAGAATTACCTCTGTACCTCATGTACATGTAATACTGTCTACAACTAGCTTTAGCATTGGCCTGAGAAAGGAATCACATCCCCTTTGTGCTCTGTGATGATGTTAGCCATGCTATGCTATCACTCATCTTTCTTTTATGCCAGCACAGTCAGCTAACCTCGCGTTACCTGTGTATCCTGTGCACCAAACATGTCCCGCACGGCTGCATAGCGAGAAATATGAAAAGGTGCTTGATAAAGTTTGGAAAACTCCCATAAACTCCAAATCGAATCTGACTCAACTGACTCAGTAAAGCTACATACATCACACACACACACACACACACTTTCCCAGGAGTGGAGCAGCTGGAATGCTGACCGTGTGGAGTCTTTCTCAATGGCTCTTTCTCACATTCTTTTTACAAGCTGCTTTGTTTTACCGTCCTGCCCTGCACCTTTTAAATCATTAGACTTTAAAATTGCACTCTGACAACTCTTTTCCTCAGGGTCCTCTCTCTGTTTCTCCCTCACTCTCTCTCTCTCAGTGGTTTTTCTCACGTCTTCTACTGATCTACTGACTCTTTTTAAAAGCTGGAGCTGTGAGGTTAAAGGAGCTAATAAGTAATGGAAGCTTATACCCCACTGGTTAGGACTGTGTGCTAACTGTGTGCCTCGACTTGCCTCAGACTGCATAGAGTTGTTAAGTAATCTCAAACAGACTTCAGTTTACCATCATATCTTTTTTGTATAGCATGTTTATCGAAGCAGCTTTAGAGAAATCTAGCCCTTCGAGCAAGCCAGAGGCGACAGTGGTGAGGAAACCTCCCTCAGAGCTGGAGAGGAACAAATTTCCAAAATGAGAAACTCACTGGTTGACAGTGTTTGATAGATCGTTGGTGTGCACATAGGCTGCTGTTACTTCTTGGCTTTGTTCAGAAAACATGGACAGCGTGTTCGAAAAGGAAAGCAACCACGGATCTAGCGCATCTGCTGGCAGTAGGATGTAAAGGTGCACGTATTTGTCCTCCACATTTAACCCATCTGGTAGTGAACACACACTCACACACAGGTGTTAGGGGCAGTGAGTACACACACACACACCCAGAGCAGTGGGCAGCCAACTCCAGCCCGGGGAGCAGAGAGGGTAAAGGGCCTTGCTCAAGGGCCCAACAGTGGCAGATTGCCGAGCCCGGGAATCAAACCCACAACCCTGTTATCGATATCCCGGCGCTCTAACCGCTGAGCCACCACTGCCCCGTGTGTAGGTCTGTCCATCTCCAGTGTCAAATTACAACAGTTTTTTCCATGTGCTAATATTTGCCACATTTGGCTCTACCGTAAGAACACCTTCTTATGGGTTAAATGTGGCAAATATTACATTTAGGAATTAAGTGTTAAGTGGGCTACATTTAGGAATTAAGTAATTGACAGCCTTTGCTGAAAGAGGCCGGTCGTCTGCTGGACCTGCATGAAACATCACACTTACGGGACAACTGAGAATCCAGGATGAAAACCCGCCCTGCTTCTGCGCTGTAAGCTCAGTGAAGATGGTCTGAGACACGCTTGGTCTGGGAGAAGGAAGTGGGTCTACCAAATGAGTAGGCAAGTCTGGTTCAGCCTCTGGCCTCTGTGGTCTACCCACCCAAAACCTATCTTTCACCAGGCCAGTTTCCTTCCTTTTGTAGTTAAGGAATCTGACAACCAGTGATCTTGATGGTTCTCCGGCAGGGGGGTTGTGGGATCAAGTTGCGGTGGATCAGAATGTCTGTGGTTGGTTGTGTTTTGATATTCTCTCTTAGCCACATTTCAACAAAAGTGATCGTAGAGCCTGGCTCCCCATTGGATTCTGCTGGAACCTCGGATATTCTCACAATCTCAAATTCTTGAACAACTCTCTTGGTTCATTAGCTTATCTTGAAGCTGTCTCAGAAGTTTTAACAATTCCCGTTTCTGCAGTATTCATCTTACAAGGAACTTTCCTGATCCCTCCTGTAATGGAGAGATCAAGCTAGCTGTTGAGATCTTGTCCTGAATTTCTGTTAGAATCAACTCCAGATTGGCCCATAGTGAAGGCTGAAGGACCGCTGCCGCCAGAGTCAGAATCCTCGTCACATTTTTCTGCTTGCTGGGTCACTTTTTTGCCCTTAAACCTCGTGGCCAACCTTGTCCCATCTTCCATTGTCCCTCTAACACCATCAACAGTACCCCTACAGCCCTGCTCTATTGCTTTTTACTTAACCAGTTAACCGGACATCCGTTCATTAGCTCTCACGGATACTCAGTTAGCAAAATTAGCCGGAATTCACAGCCCTAAAGTGGTGGGGCTTAGTCAGCACAGGCATGCAAAAATGCCATTCGAACAGAGGGGGGGTAATGGTTTTTGGAAAGTCAGTTAGAAATGTGGTTGTGTGTGTGTGTGTGTGTGTGTGTGTGTGTGTGTTTACGCATTACAGTCAGCTCGGCCACTCTCACTTGAGGAATCTGCTTCTGGTATTCCAGAATGTGAAGTGTTTGCGTCTGAAGGCATTCATGTTACACTGCCACCATCTCTCGCATGTCACTAGAAAGACACGACACGGGAGAGTTCATGTGGGTGCGTGTGTGTCCGTGAGTGTTTGTGTGTGTGTGTGTGTGTGTGTGTGTGTGTGTGTGTGTTTGTAGAAGACGAGCTCATAGGAATGTGTCTCTAAATATAGCCCAGCATGCCTTGCTGTGGGGGCAGAGTGACATGTTGCCACTGAATAATTGTTAAATTACTGCTATTAAAATACCTCACTGCCTCGGCCATTCCCTCTCACTCACTTTCCCTCTCACTCTCTCCCGCTCTCTCTCTTTTTCCCCTCTCTCTCTTTCTCCCGGACTCCGTGCAGGTCTTATTCCTTTGTCCTCGTCTCATCTTTTCCATTCTTTCCTTCCTTTTTGCTTTGTGTGGCTCAAGCTTTGCAGCAGCTTGACTGTACAGCGATATCTCTGTGTGGGCGGAGCTTGTTGTGATCAGGGCTGGTTGTGGGCGGGGCCATGGCAGCTTTTGTCCACAGATTCCAAGCCAGTTGTTTTGAGCAAGACTGGTTGTGGTGCATGGTGTGTTATGAGCACAGACTGTTTGTGGGCGTGGCTTGTTGTGAGCAGGATGTCTTGTGGGTGGGGTCTCAACAATTTATCCCAATACTGCATGCCCAATGGGCATGGCTTGTTGTAGGCAAGGCTGGTTGTGGGTGTGGTTTGCTGTGAGCAGAGCTGGTTGTGGGCAGGGCCTGGACTATTTTTTTTTCCCAGGGCATGACTTGTTGTCAGTAGTGCTGTTTGTGGGCGGGGCCTGGCCAGCTTTTGTCCCCAGATTCCAAAACAGTTGTTTTGGGCAGGGCTGGTTGTGGAGCATGGCCTTTTCTGCGCTCAGACTGTTTGTGGGTGTGGCCTGTTGTTAGCAGGACTTGTTGTGGGGCATGGCCTGTTATAATCACAGACTGTTTGTGGGTGTGGCCTGAACAGTTTGGCCCAAGATTGGGCTTGTTGTAAGTAAGGCAGGTTGTGGGTGTGGTTTGTTGTGAGCAAAGCTGGTTGTGGGCAGGTCCAGGACTTCTTGTCAGCAAGGCTGTTTGTAGGCGGGGCCTGGACAGATTCTCCCAAGATTGCATGCCAAGTGGGCAGGGCTTGTTGTAAGCAAGGTGGGTTGTGGGTGTGGTTTGCCATGAGCATGTTGGTTGAGGGCGGAGTCAGGACTAGTTTCGTCCCCAGATTTCAAATCAAGTAAGCATGGCCTGTTATGAGCAGATGTGGTTGTGGGGCATGGCCTGTTATGAGCACAGGCTGGTTGTGGTTAGGGCTGATTGTGGTCAGGGCTGGTTGTGGTCAGGGCTGATTGTTGGCCCTTTGGATAGTGTAGCATAACTGTACTGCATGGCTTGATGGACCGGCTATCATATTGATTTAAAGAAGTGACCCAAACAATGACCATGATGGGCATGACTCTCTCTCTCTCTCTCTCTCTCTCTCTCTCTCTCTCTCTTGCTCTATGCTTTATCCATTTGCTTTTAAACCATGTCAGACGACTCTGTACAAACACACACACACTCACTTGAGCACAGGGGGATGTAGACATGTGTGTTAGCTCTGGTTTTCAGATCGGGCCCCGGAGCATTCGGTTAGAACTTTTACTATCATCCTTATTATCTCTTTGATCCGGCAGCAGCGCGCCCGTTTGAAGCGGCCTGCCTTTTTTAATTGGCCGTGAAAATGCCTGCGTCGGTCAGGCCGGGGCTTGCTCAGCCTGCAAACGGAGCGGAGGGGCCGGGATGAAGGCATGGGGAGAAGAGAAGGTGTGAGGTGGAAGACAGGGGGGCTAGCTGCAGGGGCTGAAAGGGGAGGTGATGGAAAGATAACTCAATCATTTGGGGAAAGGTTGTTTTTTGGGGTGTGGTAGGGTGCTGGTGGGTGTGGTGGGGGGTGGGGGTGGGGAAGGGTTAGTGAGAAAGCTGTTACTTTCCGTGAAGTAATGGATGAGTGAAGGGTTTGAAAACAAAAGCACAGACAGAATTCAGGCTTCACAGTGGTGACGGCTGCTCCTGCTGCTGCTGTTTTTAACTGTGTAATGCAGCTAAGGCTGGGCAGTATGCCGATATTATATTTTATCGTGATACATTTTGTTATCGTGATGGACAGTATGGAGAATACTGTTAGTGCCTAATGAACACTGATCAGCTGCAGGTTTTATTACTACAGTCTAATTAGACTGGCTTAATTAGATGAAGAGCAGCAGATGTGTTTAGTACTGGAGAGAATCTGAACAGTAGTTTTTAGTCTGTGGTTATGTGTTATGATAAATATCATATATCCGATATTACCTTGGAAACAGCCTTGTGTGGTGTGTTTTCTGATGTATGAATAGTAAGAATGTGACCTTGTTTTGGGAGAAAAATGTTCAGCTCCGGTTTTACAGGCCGATTTACCACCCTGTTACTGTACCTTTGAATGAAACCCGCTGATTGGCCTTTTGTGATCGGCTTGTGATTTTCCTTTTATGGTTGCCTCTGCTCTTATTGTCTGCTCACAATAGCCATGTAGCATAGCGTAGCATTGCTTTTAGCACTGCAACACTATGATATTGTAGTTCTTTTTAGTAGTTATTCCACAGTCTGACCGGATAGTGTTTCTGAGATGAAGAGATGGCCTGGTTGGCCAGCATTAGCTTTTAGCCAGTATTCACGGTGGTATGATGTGGGAGAGGTTGGGTAAAGCGCTGTTAGACAGTGTTCAGTGTTGATCTCGACAGTGAAATGAAAGACAAAAATGCTGGTTGAACGATTGAATTCCAGCGTCCGCATTATTTAAGGTGGAACAGAAAGTCTGAAAAAAGAGCCAGTTTCAGTTTCGTGACTTATTCAGCCAGGCGTCCTGTGAGTTGTAGATGACCCCTGATATCTCTAGCTCCGTGTTTTTCAGAAACATAAGTTATCAGTTTAAAACACCAAAAAAAAAGGAAAAAAATGTACCCAGATCAACCAGAGCTTTGGTTTGGTGTCTGTCTTATTTCCCACTGGAGCGTCGGGGCTAATTTAATAGACATCTGTATCACTGAGAAGAATAACGTCCATTCGCTACAGTAGCCTGTAGACAAGCGTCCAGGCTTTTTTCTGTCCTTGCACCAAAGTGGTGGAACGAGCTGTCCCTGGGTGTCCGAACGGCCGAGTCGCTCGCTGTCTTCAAACCCAGACTGAAGACCCACCTCTTCAGAGAGTACTTGGACGAATAGTTCTATGGTCGCCTCATTGTATTGTGTTTAGTAATGTCTGAGCTTAGAGGTATCCTTTGAATTATTAGCCTATTCTAACTAGCTGAGGTTTTCTTGGGTAAATAGCAAAGCACTTTGTAAGTCGCTCTGGATAAGAGCGTCTGCTAAATGCCATAAATGTAAATGTAAATGTAGCCTCATCCCTCCAGTGTGAAACTGAAGGAGTGAACTTCAGCGGTGCTGCTGGATCACGGTCGGAGGAATGGGGAAAGCTGAGGAAGGGCAGGGAAGTGTTTTTGCTGAATCATTCTTTAGTTCCTTAGTTAGCATGACTGGGTTTTATTAGCCCCTCTGAATCGTGGTCTGTTACTCATATAGAGATTAAACAGCATTTTTTACCCGTTTGTGGACTGGACAAAGAGGTGAAAGGTCTGGTGTGGCAGAGCGAGCGTCCGCTGCGAGAGTGTACACAAGCTGCAGCTGTTTACTAGTTGTTAGTGAATCTGGGCCTCTAAATAAAAGCTGTGTTTAAATCGTAAAACCGGCTTCAAAGTGAGAACGGATGGCTGGGGCCGGGCTTGTTTGGATTTCTCTGTAAGGTGTATATATACATGCGCGCACACACACACACACACACACACATACACAGACACTCGCATACAAGGACGTACACACACACTCACACAAACTGCCACATTCAGACACCAGGAATGATATCATTGGGTTAGCAGCGTTTAATGGGCTCCAGCCACATCAAAGCCTTCGGATTCTTCTTCTTCATTCCTACCCCACTCATTACACACTCACACACACACACACACAGCCTGAACTCCCAAACTGGTCGGGGAAAAAGTCCAACACGCAAAGCTCAGAAGGGAAGACTCCGCTGAATGAACTTGGTGTAAAAACAGCACTTGTCCGGATTAGTCATGCAGTGCAGAGCAGAACTCAGAGACCACCCTGCCTTTATTCCATTCCCAGTAAAAACAGCCAGTAAAGAGCTCTGTATTTTTATCTTGGCACAGTTGAATATTGAGAGATTGGTAAGTGGACGTGACAAACAGTGAACCTCAAACATGGTTGTTCCTTCTTCTGTACCACAAGCAGAAGCCGTCTGAACTCCAGTCCAAAGGGGATCCGGTGGGCCAGCCCCCACAGTACCATGCTCACCGCCCTAATGCTGCTTACTGGGGCCGATCAGGACAATGAGCCTCAGGTGGAGCATAAATAAGGGTTGCCACACCTCCCAAAGCATGATCAGTAGATCAGTAGCAATAAAAATTCAATCAATATTCAGTTAGAATTATCAGTGTTTAACAGTTAAGCCATATTTAAGTATTTATTAAGTAGTTATTGCTCCAGAAGATCAGATATCAGCGCTTTATTCTAGAGTCACATTGTTTTAACATTTATCTGTTTTCCAATACTTTAGAAACACTTCAGTTCAAATAACAAACACTTTTCCTCATCAGCACTACACAACTGCTCCATAAGGTCAGGTGTTTCTGGCTCCAGTCCAGTCTGCTTCATTCAAAGCTAGCTTCAGTAATAATTTCATTAAAAAAACAAAAAAACAATGGCGGCTGCAGCAGAATCCGACTCGGCAGCAAAATAGGCTTTTAAAAGTTTTAGGCATCGAAAGTATGAGTGAATCTGAAATTAGCACAGAAACAGGAAGGGGGCTGGACACTGGGCGAAGTCTCGAAGGCAAAGCACAGCAGCATTCGCGCGAAGCACAAGCGCCTGAAAAGAGACACACAGGTGCCATTGTAAATGATGGGCTGACAGAAACAGCAAAACCGCCGTAACGGTTGTCTGTTCATGTTTAATATCTCTTTGCTCAATGTTAATACCTCGTGTACCACCGACACTGGCGACCACATACCTTGACATACCTTGACGCTGTGGTTGGTGTGGCTAAATTGCCACACCATGGGAGACTGGGGTTCGATTCCCAGTCTGGGTGGCTATGTTGCTCTACCCCAATAAGAGTCCTTGGGCAAGACTCCTAACTCTACATTGGCCCGTCTCTGTAATAGGAGTAACCTTGTAAGTCGCTCTGGATAAGAGCATCAGCTAAATGCCGTAAATGTAAATGTGCCGTCCGCAGTTTCGTCACTTAGGCCTGTTGTCTGCAGTACGTATGAACCAACCTTTGTTGAGCATCGGGTGTTAAGCTTTACTCGACTGCCTGCTACCTTACAATCCAGTGAATCTGTGGTCTAGGAGAAAAGGTTAAAGCTTGAATCTGGGCTTTTATGTTGATTGATGGAGCCAGTGTGTGTTTGTGCGCTTTGGGCTTGACTATATATATCATGTGCTGGGAATGGCTAAAATACAGTAGACCACAGAATCCATCCCCCCTTGCAACGCTTATACTGTAAACCCACTACAGTAGATTAATATGTAAATTTGTATTTAAAGTTTTGTCTAAATAAATAAAGGATTTTTCAAGCTCAGTTTATCTTTTTTAAATGAAAATCAAGCATTTATGAATGAACGAATCGACTAATCAACAAATTAATCGATAGGTTAACTGATAGAAAATAGTGGCTGGTGCCAGCCTTGCTTTATTCAGTATACTGCATTCACTCCTTGCACACCTCCCATGAACATCCAACTGCATCTTCCTGATGGTAGGTGCTGTACTTTGACATCAGCTGTGAGCCAGGTCTACCTGTAGGTCCTGTGATGATATTTCAGGATGGTTGGAGACTTCTTTACATATCATATGGTCTGCTCTCAGGCTGAACTTACTGGGACGGCCTGACCAGGCCATGTTGGCAGTTGTTGTAAATGTTCTCCACTCATAAAATCCCATCCACAGCCTTCTTTCTGAAGCCCTCAGAGGACTCTTTGGATCTGGCCTTGGTGAGACCACTCACGTTAACAATCGAGAGCAAATAAGGCCGAGCTCCTCCACAATCCTCTCTAACCATGTTATGATGGTCTGCAGCCGATGTGCTGCACCTGATTCTGATTTTAGCCATGTTGAGCAGTCATAAATGTGAGGGTGTCCTTCCTTTTTTCTCACAGAAGGAGACAATAGACATTTCTTCAGTTGTGTTTGTTTAGTTATATGACATCCAGCTCTCAATTGAAGACCAAATGTCAGTGTGTAAAACAACGGTTTGGGTCATGGGGTGTCTTCATATTTAAAATGACTGTATAACCCTATAGGCTACAGTCATGCTTTTCAGATACTGTACTTGCAGCCTAAATCTCTACATTTTAGACATACTTACCACCATCCACCCACAGTTCTCATATCTGTGCATCACTACTGACATTGTTACCTCCTTACAGAGTCAGCATTTATACAGACTTGTTACCTCCCGTAAGTTGTGTGTCAGTTTGTGAGCCAAACAGCTCCCGTGATTCACTTTAGAAGGTGAAGGTGAAAGAGAAAGTGAGGCTGAAGTAAGAAAAGAGAGATACAGTGAAAGAGGAAGCTGGAAGGAGGAAGAACGAGGCTCCTGCATGTAAATGATGGGTAGAATTCTGCTGAAAGTGTGTCACCAAGAGAGGGAACCTCCTCTGCTTTGGCCAAAGCACACCCTCTTTCAGCCTGGGCACTCTGGAAACCCTCAGTCAGGAACTTCACCAACATCAATGCGGGATAGCTAAGCTGGAGTGTGCAGTGGACGTTAAAAAAAAAAAAAAATTATATATATATATACGATGCAGGCTGGTCTTATTCTTCACACATAGTTGGAAATGTGTTAGTCAGTAAATCTGGCTCATTTTTGACCTCTAGTGGCCCAGCCCTGCAATGACTCTTCAAGCTTTGCTTTTACTCCTGAAGCCGTTCTTTCTACTAGCCTCTATCTGTTACGGTGAAGTGACCTTGAGCGTAAGAGAGGTGCCATACAAAACCAACAGAATTATCACATGCTTGTATGTGTCTCCTAAAAAGAGCAGGAGTGTGGAAAAGGCTCCAGAAAGTCAAACATTCGTATCTGAATCAGATCGTTGTTTGGTCACGGATTCACACACCCGAGTCTGAGGATAACTGGTACTTTGCAAGTTTAGACCATGGAGAGGGAACTCAGAGAATGTTGAGCTGGAGTTCAGGTGTCTTCTGCTTTGAGCTAGAAGGCCAGACCCCCTCTGATAAGTTCAGCTCGGACTGAGGGATAAACTATATAGGCAAAAGTATTGGGACACCTGCTCGTTCATTCATTTCTTTTGAAATCAGAAGTAAAAAAGAGTTTATTCTGCTTTTGATGGAGTAACTGTCTCTACTGTCCAGGGAAGAAGGCTTTCTTCTGGATTTTGGAGGAGCACTGCTGTGAGGATTTGAGCGTTGGATGTTCACCAACCCACCTCATGTCCAAGTCCCCAACTCATCCCAAAAGTACTGGATGCAGCACCACTGCTCCACACCCATCCCATTCCACCACCCCAGAAAGAGCAAGGCCAATTACGCTTTCTCAGATGTCCAGCAACTGGTGGCTGGGGCATCACCAGGAAGCAAACTCCCAATCAGTCTTCTGCTAATAGGACCAACACTTAGACAGGTGCGCCACTCAGAAGCCCCATGAACCCCCCCCCGTTTTTGCAACAGTTGATGACCCTGTTTCTGGAGCTCGGTCATACTGTGAAGTTTTGGTTCCAGCCCTAACCAAACACACCTGGTTGCGCCATAAAGATGCTCATAAGAAACCTTGATTAGGCAGATCAGGACAGATTTGGGGTTTTGAGCTGAGGTCTTCAGAACAGATCTCCAGTGCTAGCATCAGGCAGCTTCACACCAGAAGAGCCACACACAGACTCTCTCTCTCTCTCTCTCTCTCTCTCTCTCTTCATGTCTTACTTCTGCTCTCCAAGATCTTTTTTTTTCCTGCCGGCAGCAAGCGGAGGCATGCGGAGTGGCTTTTTAAACAGGCCTTGAGCTCACACACACTCACACACACTCACACACAGAAAGGTTTTAGGGCCACTTTACAGGAGATTAAGTCAAACCTTCCCACGAAATAGACATTTTCCTACCCCACCCCCTCCCTCCTTTCCTGCCCTTCTCCCTGCGCCTCACTTTTCTCTTTCTCTCTCGCCCTCTCAAGTCTGGACAGCTTCTCCTGCAATCCTTCTTCAAACACTGAAAACAGAGCCATTGTCTTGGCAACACTTCCCTGCTCTCCAAACATTCAGTGCCATGCAGTGGTGCCAGTGAGGAGCTTCATTGTGTGCTGGGATCAGTTTGACGTAGCTTAAGTGATAATAAAGTCATTACAGCGGTGGTCTTGGGTGGTACTTTTGTGGTGTTGACCAAATGACTTTAATGTAATGTCTGGTCAGCGATCCAATAGGCCTGCTTTAAAATCTGGACTTCTGATTGTCCATCCATCATTCCAGAGATCACAGTTCCGCTCCTCCACAGCTCACTGCTTTATGCCCGTCTAGCCCACGTCTGGCATTAGGAGGCATGGTGCCAGTAGAGTCATGTTTATCTGCTTCAGAGAGTCCTATTCTATTGGCAGTATTTTTAGTCTACAGGGACTAGACATGCAATGTGTGTGCGTTTGTGTGTATTTGCACATCTGTGTCAGCAGTGGGTGCAATGTAAAGCTACTGAATGCATTTCTCTAAAGGGGTGTCCACAAACATTTGGAATTACCTGAATGGTAAAGTTACAGGAGGAGGAAAAAACTTTTTGGTGCATTTCTATTGGTCCATTCCTCATGAAATGTAATGTAATGAATGCTAACGCTAAACAGATCACGTTACTAACTTGGATGCCACAGTCTTGCATGGCCAGGAGATCCAAATATCACAGTTGGTCTCTCACTCTCAGGCTCGATAGGATGACCCTTCTTCTCCCCACCACTGAACACAATGCAAGCCAGTACATGCGTCTAGTAGCTGCATAACAGAAGTGGCGAATAGCGTTCTCCTCCAAGTGTGTTGAGCCGTCCAATGACGTTACACTGAGAGCAGTTCAAAAAGATGACCTTTAGCCTTGCAGCATTGGAAGCATTACATGAGAAGAGTAGTAGATATTTGACTGAATTGGAGGAAAATAAACAGAGCACATGCTGTGTAGTGGTGGACAGAATGAGAATATTTAGCATTATTGGGATAAATTGTGTCACATAATTCACCACAATAATTTTTCTGGCAATTAGTGTTCTCCTGCAAACGTTTTAGCTGTCCAATGATACAGAAAGATCCTAATTCCTGGATGGGAGTTGGAAATGTGTCCAGTTCAGGGTGAACAGTAACAGTATTTAATGCTATTCCGTTAAATTCCATCGTGTTTCATCGCAGTAAACTTTTCTCTGGCATATTGTGGTCAGTATCAGTACTGAATGAACATTTTAAGCACTCACTGGTCACTCCATCTACAGAAGCCCGAAGCCTTGGTGTAGTCATGGATGATCAGTTATCGTTCTCAACTCATGTTGCAAGTCTGACTCAGTCCTGCAGATTTCTCCTGTACAACATCCGAAAAATTCGACCCTTCCTCTTTAGAGAGTCGCCCTGGTGCTCGTTCAGTCTCTCGTCACTTCCAGACTTCTGCAACTCTCTTCTGGCTGGTCTCCCTTTACACACCATCAGGCCCCTGCAACTCATCCAGAATGCAGCCGCATGGGTCATCTTCTCTAAATTCAGCCATGTTCATCTCCACTGCTGCGTTCTCTTCACTGGCTTCCTGTAGCTGCTTCCCGCATCAGATTCATCAGACTCTGGCCTACAAAGCCAAGAATGGACCAGCCCCTCCATACTTGATAGCAATGGTCAAAAGCCGATCCGCAGAAAAACCCTTCGAGCCTTTAAGTACGGCTTGGCTCGACCCGCCATCCCTCAAAATTCACGGAAGACAAGCATCCAGGTTTTTTTCTGTCCCGGCACCAAAGTGGTGGAATGAACTTCCTCTTGGTGTCCGAACGGCAGAGTCGCTCACTGTCTTCAAACACAGACTGAAGACCCACCTCTTCCGAGAGGTGGGCAGTGATCTCTATACTGACTTGTATTTAGTAGTGTCTAAGCTTGGAGGTATCTTAGAATTTTAGTCTATTCAAACTAGCTGATGTTTTTCTTGAGTAAATAGTGAAGCACTTTTGTAAGTGGCTCTGGATAAGAGCGTCTGCTAAACGCCAACAGATTGGCAGGTGTTGGCTCAGGTTGGATAGCAGACCTCCTAATAATAAGTAGGATCCACAAAGTCAGGTATACAGATTTGAAGAGTAGTGTCTGTTTGGCACTTTGCGTTTGCTGATGCTCTGAGTCTGATTACTGGGATTGATTCTGGTAGGAAAAAAAGACAGGATTGGTCCATTCCTAGCTTCATATCAGTTCAGAAATCCCATCAACACCAACCTCCAGCATTGGACCTTAATGCTGCTCACACTGCCTTTCAAAGAAGTCTACAACTGACTGTAAAGTGGGCTTCAGGGCCCAAAGCTGGGAATAACAGCAAGGTGAGAATGTTTGCCTGAGGGCCCGAGTACTACGAGGCTTTTGTCGCTGATGTCTCTAATTTGGGACAATTATTATGCGGGACAATATTATTTACTATAGTCAGGAAGGAACCACACTCTATGGTTCTTGGGCTGTGTGTGAGTTTTAGATCATTATAAAAACAAAAGTAACATCTAAACAGTGCGTTTTGACGGTCAGTGTACATTGAGTCACACAGTGAATCACCTCTCACATCCTCATGGCAGTACCCAACACCGTCATGTCCTTCAGCACTGTTGGAGACCAAGAGTTTCATCTGTGGTTTGTTTGGAAAGAATAGGGGATTCTCCAGGAGTGAAGTAAAATGTGTACTAATGGGAACAGTGGGTTCTTCTTTTACTCCTAACGGAACATCTTCTTTCCGTCTGCGTAGACGACGAGGTGATGAGTGAGAATGGGATTTGAGAGAGAACAAGAAGACCAAGGCCAAACACCACTGCAGCTGAGCTGTTTGGCCAACAGACTTGTTTTGACTGTAGTCTTACTGAAGACCAGCCACCCTGTCAGCATACCCACAGTTCTGCTGGGAAAACTGAGGGGGATTTGGAGGCAGGTTGCAAGCATTAAAGTAGTAGAAGTCTTAAATATATCATGCTTGTACAATTGATTTATGTATATGTGTCCATATAACCTCTCTCCTACAAAAAAGTATTGGGACACCTGCTCATTCAGTGTTTTGTACAGAATCAAAGTGTTGAAAAGAGTTTATCCAGCTTTTGTTGGAGTAACTGTCCCTACTGTCCAGGGAAGAGGGCTTTCTACTAGATTTTGGATTGCATTCAGCAACAAGAGCATTAGTGAGCATTAGTTGATTGATCACCACCCCACCTTATCCCCAACTCCTCACAAACGTACTGGATATAGCACCATCCATCATTTCAGAGGACACCGCTCCACTGTGCCACAGCACAATATTGGCAGTATATCTCTACAGGGACTAGACAAGCTGTGTGTGTGTGTGTGTGTGTGTGTGCATTTGAACATCTGTGTCAGCTGAGTGCATTGATTAGAAAGAGTGTCCAAAAACATTTGGACATATAGTGTATGTTGTCGCTGTCATTCAAAAACCTAAATGGTAAATTCATAGCAGGAGGAAACCCCTTTTTAACTTGTAATGGAAGTCGATGTATTTCATGTAATTTTTGAGCATTTCTATTGGTCCATTCATCACGAAATTACAGTACAATGTAAAGAACACACACATATACATTTGAACAGTGTGTATTCAGATGAATATATGTTTTTAGGAAATGCCTCCCTGCCTTTACTCAGCAAATCTGAACTAATTCCAGAAGTGGAATCTACTGATTAGACACAACGTCTGGTTCAGATAAGTGTACTGACACACCAGTGTGGCTGTAAGCACTTGGGCATTGTGTGTGTGTGTGTGTGTGTGTGTGTGTATGTGAGCATATTTTCAAGTTGTAGTCACATGTTGAACAATACTGACAGTACTGTATATGTGTGTGTGTGTGTGTGTGTGTGGGTATAAGTGTGTGTGAATGAGAGGGAAGGGAGGTCTGGCCCTGATCTCAGTTCTCGTTGCCTTTATCAGCCCTGTCGCCAACGGCAACACTTTGATGTCTGTTTAAGTGCCGATAGCCTATCAGATGACTGTGGCCTTTTTCTGCTGCTTTGCACTTTGCATTTCAAATCTGTGTCAGAGTGGAGGGGTGAGAGAGAGTGAGAGCGACACAGAGCGAGAGAGCACGAACAGGTGCAGAGAGAGAGAGAGAGAGAGAGAGAGAGAGAGAGAGAGAGAGAGAGAGAGAGAGAGAGAGAGAGAGAGAGAGAGAGAGAGAGAGAGAGAGAGAGAGAGAGAGAGAGAGAGAGAGAGAGAGAGAGAGAGAGAGAGAGAGAGAGAGAGAGAGAGAGAGAGAAACAAAGCAGAAAGGAGTGGACAGGGAATTGGGTAATTACAAAGTTTAAGAGTGTTAAGTATGGAGGAGGCCAAATTATGGGCCTCTGGGAGTGTATGACCTTAATGTGTGCTTTTAAAGCTTTTTCACACACACGCACACTCACACACACACACACGCACACACACACATACATGGACAGAAGGAATCTGATTTTGCGTGTGTGTGTGTGTATGTGCGTGTGGCATCCACTTGCCTTGGCACACCTGCTCACCCAATGCTCCTCTTCCCCCACATCAAACACACACTACCTTTAATCTCTGGTCACAGTGGCCACGCCCCTTTCTGCTGCAGGGTTCCA
This sequence comes from Salminus brasiliensis, assembly GCF_030463535.1. Taxonomy (NCBI): domain Eukaryota; kingdom Metazoa; phylum Chordata; class Actinopteri; order Characiformes; family Bryconidae; genus Salminus; species Salminus brasiliensis. Next base: position 10,523,280 of record NC_132878.1, read on the forward strand.
ATCAGCTGTCAGTAGACCGAAACTGCACATAGACACACACACACACACACACACACACACACTTTAATTCTTTGTCAAAGTACCTGAATATAATAGTAATGTCCTATAGTTTATGCCTAATTTCTGCATTCTTTTATATATATGTATATATTTATGTATTTAATATAGTCATACATTCATGTCATAATATTATGACCACCTACCCAATAGTGGGAATAACCACGGTTGCCTCAGGTGAGATGTTGTGGCATGGACCGGAAGGTGTTCATTATAGAGGTTAACTGGTCTACAGTACCACTCACCGGAATCATCATTGCTCTCTGGCATTATTAGCCCGTGGGGCACCACTGTTATGCCATAAGGAGGCACTCAATGTGCTAGAAGTCCATTCTCTGTACACCTTCACCACAGCATTTCTAGAACATCCCACAAAGTTGTTGGTTAGCGGCTTCTCCCGGGACCCTATTATCATCGGTCAAGTCGCGTCCTGAGTCTCAGTGCATTCCAACTTTATTATGTACAGTGTTCCTATGAACAGATATTATAATGAACAGATATTATACTATTATACTATGAACAGATTATAATGCACTATGAAACCTGTCTTTATAAAGTCACATACTCATACACTTTAGTATCGTGTATGTTGCCAAAAGTGCATTACAATTACGATTCATTATATAGGTTCATGACAGGCATTATAAGGCCATATAATACATTATAATAATACATTATAAATGCAGTCATAACACATTATAAATAGTGGGTTCAAAGGAAGCGTTACCAACAGCTCTTCTCCTACGGACAAGCTCACGTTACAATCTGCAGTAATATAATGATAAAAGAATTTTAGAATACATTTTTTATTGATAATTGCTCCTTCTGATGCTTCAAAAATGAACCAAATACACAAGCATGCTTTAAAAACCTGCAAGCACTCAGCAATTAGTTTGTACTTTCCTCAAAAGCTGGGACTGATTCCTAAGGCTAAATGAACTCAGTCTCAACTCAACAAGTTTGGCCACCTCAGCCAAGCCTGTTCCTTCAGCCTGCACCACACTGTGCTAAAGCAGCCAGTGGCACCTGGCTCAGTCATAAAGAAGACTCATTAAAGCTCGGCGTCAGCGCCAGAAACCCTTCTGCTGTTCACACACAGTGTCCTCCTGTATTACCTCACATGCTCGGCCATATGTTAAGAAAGTGAGTCAAATGCCATAGACACAAATGTAAATGTAGGAAAATGTGTGTATGTGTGTGTGTGTGGTTTAGTATTGTGATGTTCTGAGTGTTCTGTGGAGAGGGGCGTGTGTGTTTCTGCATGAGGGAGAGGGTGTATTTTGCATTTGTGCGTATGTGTGTGTGTAGCAGTGTAGCACTGCTGCGGAGCTAACAGGGAAATGACAGGCCTGTAGGATTGTTTCCTGCTTCTGGAGGGGCCTGGTTGTCGGTGCCGCCCTGCACCCTGTTATTACCCCTTTAACTCGGCGTCCCACCCAGACAAGACCACTGTCAAGCTCCTGTCTGGCCCAGCAGCAGCTAAAGCCTGCACTACTGTAGAACAAGGGAGAGGAAAATAACTGACTCTCAGATGCATCAGTGTTCAGCATCCGTGCACAGAACGTCATCATCTGTATAGATTTATATAAATATATATATATTTTATATATTTACATATTTTAAGCAAAATGTAAAACTACCAGCAGGACCAAACTGGTCTGGTGATGAACACTGTAGGCTAGATTGTGAGCTACTGTAAAATTACATTAAGAGATTAGTATTTAGGGCTGGTTTTGGTCAGTGTTGGGAGTATCGCTAGGGGTATAATGGTACAAAGACATCACGGGTCAGGACAAGTTCAGTAAGGATTAAGTTTGTTACAACTGAAGCATTGCTGTGAGGATTTGATTGTATTTAGCGACAAGAGCATTAGTAAGGTTAGTATGTTGGATGATCACCACCCCACCTCATCCCTAACTCTCCAACTCATCCCAAAAGTATTGGATGGAGCACCAACCATCATTCCAGAGTTGAACACAGTTCCACTGGGCTTTATACCCCTCTAGCCCACGCCATAGGCATTAGGCATAATGCCAATACGTTCATGTTCATCTGCTTCAAAGAGTCCTATTCTATTGGCAGTACTTCTCTACTAGACAAGCTATGTGTGTGTGTGTGTGTGTGTGTGTGTGTGCATTTGCACATCTCTGTCAGCAAAGGCTGCAACTGAAAGTAACTAAATGCATTCATTTAAAGGGGTGTCCACAAACATTTGGACATATAGTGCATATATGCAAATAATTACGTGTAAATGGCCCATATAATGGATTGAAGTCAGGTTAGCTCCACCCACTCACTCTGAATGCCATACTCAAGGTGTATGTCAGCCTGGACTGCAATACAGGGCAGCCAATCAGAGAGGAGATTGGTTACATATATATGAGCCTTAAAGGCACAGTAGCACACTGACATGGCAGAAAGGAGAGGCTTGAAAAAAATCATGTAAAGGTTAATGGTGTAGTGCTGGGGTCCGGCCCCCATTGCCCACCACTGTTGTAGTGTATTCAACCCACACAAACTGTCAACAAATGGGAAGTGTACATCAATGACCATAATATCTCTGGCCATGTAAGTGTTAACCTGAGCTGTCGGTACTGCCATACAGACAGACTTGTGTGCACTATGTGAAAGTATTTCTGCTTGTAAATCAACTGAGCGTGTGTGTGTGTGTGTGTGTGAGTGCGTGCTACTGTGCTGTGTGATCGTCCGTGCCCCCGGGCCACCTGTGGCGGTTTAGGGAGAGTGTTTGGCGTGGGTGTGTGAGTGTGTTGCTACCATTCGAGCCAGGTGCTGGGTGTTACACAAGGCCGGAGGGGACATGTAGGCAGAAGCTGCCTCTGCTCCTGTTCCAGCGGCTCCCCATCACAAACCCACGTTGCGAAATCAGCACTTCCGAGGAAACACATCCTGAATCCTGAAGTTTTCCTTAGCGGATTCAGGCCGCATTAGCCGCTCCCATTGGCCGCAGATTGTAGCACTGACATCAGCTTGTTTATGAGGTGAAAGGCCGGAAACAGGTTGTTAAAGGGGAAATGCACTCAGGTTACATCAGTCAGAGTGGGTTTGTGTGAGATGGTGATTACACACCACAGCACAGTCTTTTATTAAAAATAAATAAATCTGAAAAAATACCTGGGCCCTACACTTACCTGTCTGCAGTTAAAAATTATATTTGGTAGGCCACATTCTGTTTATAAAATGATAGAAAAACATTAAAAACATCACCTCTGTAATTCCAATTGTTTTTAAGGTGGAAGCCCTGAGTGGAAAACTTGGGTCATGAATAAAGGAAAACTTAATAAAGGAAAAAGGATTAAAGCCTCCTCCTCAGAATTTTTTGTCTTACAGTGGTGGAATAGCGTAGTGGCTAACAGCACTGAGTGGTTTGGTGCGAGATGGTGCTTTGAAGAGAAACTGACCAGTTTGGATTTCTCTTTAAATGTGGTGGGAAGCAGGGGATGTGGTGTCTACAGATGTCTACAGTCATTTACTGTACAGAACCACTAGGAAACCTACATGTCTACATGACTAGGAAAGCTACATGTGCACATTTTGAGAAGTTACAGTTGAGAAGGTGTTTTCCTTCTCCTGTAAAGCTGCTCCTTAATAAGACCAAATAAGACTCCATAAGACCTCTGAAGGCATCCTGTGGTATCTGGCACCAAGACGTTAGCAGCAGATCCTTTAAGTCCTGTAAGTTGTGAGGTGGGGCCTCAGTGGACCACATCAGACTGATCTTGTCACTAGTTCACCGGTTGTCCTCTCTTGGACCACTTTGACCACTGCATACAAGAAAAACCCTGATGGTTTCTGACCCGTCGTCTAGTCTTTACAGTTTCTTGCCAAAGTGTCTCAGATCCTTATGCTTGTCCATTGTTCCTGCTTTTAACACCTTCATCACCTTCAGAAACTGACTATTCACTCACTGCCTAAGATATGCCACCCCTTAACAGATGCCACTATAAAAGAAGATAATCAATGTTTTTCTCTTTAGCTCATATATATATATATATATATATTGATTAATTTTAGCATTACAAAAACAGTGGATTTAAAATAGGCCATTCTAGTGGCTTAGTTTCCATATGCAGACTGCATGGACCAAGAAGTAAAGATTTTACAACAAGCACTAACAGTGTTTACACACTACATCACACCTACGTCTGTAATTAAACAAAAATTAAGTTTTTTTAATTAAAAGAAAAAAAAGGTTTTCCCGTTGATGATAATAAAATAGTGGCAAATCTGAATTTTAAAATAAAGTTTTGGGTATTTTACCTCATAACACGCTGCAATTAATGTATTCCAAATAATCCTTTTTAGGCCAAACTTTCATTACAAATGTGCATAGTTATCTAATATGGCAAAACAAGTTACATCTATTCTATGTCTATTAAATGATGTCTACTATTATATGTCTACTATGAAAAGGGGTGATTAAAGCCTCCTCTAATCTCCTTGGCTTGATGTAACTCTGAATTTTCATTCTAACAGTGGTGGGATTGCATAGTGGTTCACTACACCGCCTTCCCGTGGCAGACCGGGGTTCGGTTGTAAAAGCCATGCAAGCCCACCGCCCAAGATCAATAAGAGTCCTTGGCAAGACTCCTAACGCTAGAGTCTCCTATCTGTGTAAGATGTCAGGAATGTAAGTCCCTCTAGATAGTAGCGTCAGCCAAATGCCATAAATCAGTTTTTACTGAGAAACATCCCCATGCTGCAGAGCTCCAAGGCAAGTTAAGCTTGGGATTTTAGATCATAAACAGCTATTGGGCCAATCAGGGCCATGTTTCTAGTTAAGGTGGACCTCTCCGGTCCCCTCTCTTTGTATCTGGAACACATAGTGGGCAATAATTATGTAATTCCAAGATCTAATTTTCCAATTTGCCTTTGATGCCCTCAACGTTTTTTGATTTTTGGCCTCTCTTTTAATAGTGTTGACCACACTAATGTTTCAGCAGCCTAACCCTCCAACTGCCCAGCTGGCATGGAATTCTGTTTTGGGTCCATGAACCCACAAAAACAATGCAATTAGGAAGTATGAGCAAATGATAGGCCCTTAAATAATCATCTAATGCAATTTGAACGTGTAGCGAAACAGCAATAATAACTCATCATCTTTTAATGTCATATTGTCAACATTGTGCAGTCTTACTGCCATATTCATAATGACAGAGTCGAGCCGAGGCAAATCTTAAACTATTAGAGAGGTTTCTGTGGTAAAGATGAAGCCGCTGCATTTGTTTTGCTTGGAGTCAAGACATATGTCTGGATTAATAGCGCTTAGGCCACATGAAGGCAATGGTGTGCAGTATTATTTGAATTGATCTGGAAATGAGTTTCGTGGCTCCGCCAGTAGGATGTCAGATGCTGCTGTGGTCAGGATTCTCACAGTTGCCCTTAGACAGAATGCTCCCATCCTGAAGGACAAGTATATTCTGGATATATTTAACTAGTTTTATGTGAACAATCAAGAGCCAAAATAATAATAGGGTCGGCGTATAGTAATAAACCAGCCAAAATAGCATAGCTTATTGTATATGGTGGCCATTTTTAACTGGGAACACATGGGCGTCTGTCGTAGTTAGGATGTTGTGGCAGAGGGGCTTCAAGCAGGCCTAAATTGTAGGACAGTGGCCGTGTGTGTGTGTGTGTCCAATATCTCTAAAATCATACAACTTTGTTTACAAACATTAATACATAAACATTTACTTATTTACCAAAACTGATAAAGTCGCATTATTAGCTTTTATTGCTAAATCACCTATTTTCATTTCAATGTACGTCTTACAATAAAAAAAACACATTACATGTTTGTATTGTTTTTTAATGACAATATAAAATAACATGTTAATAAATGAATAAATACTTTAATGAAACTAAAAAGTCAGTCAAACTGATTTGTGTTTATTTATATATGTGTTTAGGCATTTTTAGGCTGTGGTCAATCGGCTATAGTGGGAAGCTGTTTGACCAGTGGTTGGTGTAGATGCAAGTGCATTTAGACCAATCATGCCGGTGAGGAGGCACAACTTAAACAGACATATTTAATGCTGAATAAGCAGTACAAGCAAACGCTGACATAATATCAATGTGAAATGTCCAAATTTTATGGCCAGACGCAGATTTTTACATCCCATAAAGAGAACATGTCCAGGAAAAAGAAGACGTAAAGCACAGCTTCTTATTTTTGCAGTATCAAAAAATTTATGAAATAGTAAAAACAAAAATCCAACATATAAAATCTACTACATCTTCATGCATTGCATCTCTACAAGTTTTATACTGAGTGTTAATGGCCAAATAAAAGGCCTATTTATATGTACTCATGCTTTTCCAGTATGATCCTGACTAAACATTCCAAACATGCATTTAATCATTGAGGAAGTTTCAGGAACAATATTCCTAGCTGTAAAAAACAGCCTGGTCAGATCAGGTTGGTCAAGCAGGTTGACCAGTTTAGCTCTTGATCAGCACAGGGTATGGTTTAGCTGGTCATGATCAACCTGATGATCAAGAGCTGAGCTGGTCAACTTGTTTACCTAGCTGCCTCACCGGCATATAGTAGATTTTTTACTGTGTGACCAGTTTTAAACCACCTTGACCATCAAAGCCCAGCTTAGACCGTCTGAAAGCAGTTAGTAGAGAGTTAACACGGGCTGTACACAACGTGGTTAACCACCATCCATGTTCGTGTCATTAGGACATTAAGGATGTGTAATGATGGTAATATTGATCATTTAGGGTTGTAACAGGGTTGTACTTTTAGGTGGTTCTTCTGTGGCATCACTCAAAAACCAGTTTGAACCACCTTTGTTTTTCAGAGTGTGTTAAATACACTTTTCCTTTACTTTACACACACACACACACACACACACACACACACACACACACACGTAAGTGTAATACCAGTGGGACACAAATGGCACCTTAATGATGGAATCTTTCTGGGAAGTATGAATCGGACCCTTTCTGTGCAAACACACAAGGCCCTTTACATTAGCTGAGAATGGCTGGGGATGGGGGAATAGGGGGGATTGGGGAGGGGGGGTTACCGTTAGTGTATACAGAGGAAGGAAATGAGTGAGTGTGTGCTTGTTAGTCATGGATTAACTATCTGTCTCTCAGCTGTTTGAAGTGTTAAGGGCTCAGATGGGCCAAGGCCCTTGAGGCGGGGTACTCATTAACTGGTGATTAATGCTTTTGCTGAGTGAGCTTTTTGCCTAGATCTAGTGTGTGTGTGTGTGTGTGTCAGTGGGAATCCACATAAGTGTTTAAGTGTCCATCAAGCGTCTCAAACTTTACACTTTTTTGCACTCTTTCTGGGTGTAAAGCGAGGGGGTCTGGGGCAGCATGGCTCAACACGTCCACACACACATTCCCTTTCATGCGCATAAGGTCACTTGTGATGGTGGGAGGTGAGATAGATTGCATAATGACTGGACTTTAGCCTAGCAGCACTGCAACGATTTGAGGCTACACTGCCATCTAGTGGCAAGTGCAGTATGTACATTTAGCTGTAGCATATGCTACAATGCTGTTTGTTCAGTTGTAATAGAGCTTCATAGAATCTCTTTTTCTCTCTCTCTCGATCTTAGGCTCGGCTGGCTCTGCAGAGAGGGGCTCGGGCTGTCATTTTTGACATCAGTGAGGATGCCGGCGCTGCTCTTGAGGTAAGTGAGTTGGACTGAAGGTGTGGAAATGAAGACCAGAGATGAACTCAAAGGATCAAAGTGGAGAAGGTTGATATATATTTAAAAGCAAATCGCATGAATCTGAAGTTTTGACCGTGTCTCCTCTCTTCACATACACACAGCTGCGTGATTCAGGCTCCCTCATGCGGCCAGTTGTGCTGGTTAAGGCCACAGATGCAGAGGAGCTGATGGGACTGGTCAATAAGAACGAGGAGGCCATGGTCCAGATCGACATCATGGTGGAGACTCAAAAATGGGTATGAACCCACATACACCAATCAGCCATAACATTAAAAGTGCCTAGCATTGTGTTAGTCCCCCTCGTGCCCCAGAACTGATCTGACCCTTCCAGACGGGCTAGCCTTCATTCCCCAAACACATCAGTTAGCCTTGCCAGCACATGTTCACATGTTGCTAGTTCACCGGTTGTCCTGCCTCGGACAACTTTGATAGGTACTGATACAACTGCATACCAGAAACACTCCACAAGACCTGCCTGATGTTTTGGAGATGCTCTGATCCAGTGGTCTAGCCATCACAGTTTGGCTCTAAGGATCAATAGGGATCACATTTTTATGCTTGCCCTTTTTTCCTGCTTTTAACACCGACATCACCATCAAGAACTGATCACTGTTCACTTCTTGCCTACTTTATCCCACTCCTGAAAAGGTGTCGTTGTAATGAGGTAATCAGAGTTATTTACTTTACATTATTTCACATCAGTGCTTTTTAAATTTTAAGACTGAAGCACACAAATATACACCCATATACACCAACACACTCATTCAGGAGGCAGTAATACCATCAGATTTCATTACATACACATGTTCCTGTCATTTTGGCCATTTTTCTCACTCACTTCCTCTCTCTCTCTAGCCTCACTATGACGTGGGCATCCTGCTCACTGTTGTGCTGGTTGTGCTGGCCATCATCATGATCTTTGCCTTTCGCTCTCGCTGCAGGTCCAACAGAACCTGGGTAAGAAAACATAACACACCCTTCCCACAGTTGGTTGAAATGCACCATTATGGTTGTAAATGCAGTAAAATGAACTGCAGATATTTTAGTGCAGTGGTCCGGCATCACCTCTCTGCTCTTACAAATGCATTGTTCTACGAATACATTATTATGTTGTGTTTATTGCTTTTGTACACACTATCGTGTTGTATATACACACTTGTGTTGTGCTGTGCAATGTGCTGCTCCTGTGTGTTGCACCATGGGTCTGATTCCAATGTATACAAGTTATATTGAGGACTGACAATAAAAGAAACACATGATTTGACTTGAAAACTCAGCCAAATGCCTGTATTTTTAAGCCTTTGTCTGCCAATACCAGCGTGATTTTGGTATCATAGTAAATGGGGCCTAATTAGAGGTTAATCATCCTAAGCCACAAATTTCAACATTAACATATTTAAATCTGAGGCTTCTAATAAACTAACCGCTATATTAGATGTAGTGCAAGCTGGCTGTGTTGTTCACAACTTATAGGAACGAGAATTGGAAGCCTGGACCTTCAAGCTAAGTTTAGATTACTATACAATTACTAAAGGCAAGTGTATGATGGTTTAGCCGTGAAATTTGTGACCTGAAAAGTTTTAGACACTGAACTTACCTTGGCTGATGGCATAAATTCAAAACCTATTGCCTTAAAGGTGCAATAGAATGTATTTGTTACTATTTATGGTTAAATAGTAAGCATGCAAGTTTGGTTAGGGATAAAAATGCTCAGATGCAGTTTCACAAGTTTACCACCCTGTTATTTTACCTCATAATGATTTTCCTTTAATGGTGGACTTGTTAAAAAAATGGTGTTTTATTGGGTTGTTTATTTCTGTGTGGTGGCCCACAGCCTTGCCTAGCCTAGCCTAACATTAGCTACTAGCCTTTTTAGCTTTGCTTACACATTGTCCTGAAGTAGCCATTGCATTTAGCCTCAAAAGGCTTGCGCTAGTGGGCTGGGTGTATGTAAATTGGCCTGTTTTACAGCTCTGTTTTGGTTCTGCCAGATTTCCTTGGTATGGCAAAATACATTTCCTATTCTAGGGCACATTTAAGGTAGCTTAAAGCTACTTGGGCTCCACAGTCACAAATCCTTTGCCTTTTTATCACTGGGAACTGTTGTCTTTTCTAGGACTCTGTGCACCAGCAGACCATGCGGGCCATCAGCAGGCTGGAGACACGGACATACAGCTCTCAGGGCTGCTCAGGTGGCTCACAGCGCTCCCACGGGGGCAGAGGCTCCAACAGCAGCTCCAACTCAACCCCCATCTGTGCAATCTGCCTGGAGGAGTTCTTGGATGGACAGGTAAGGATGAATTGATTGATGGATCAAAGAGCAAGCTACTCAGTCCAGGGATCACCTTTTCTTAGATGTAGAAGGTAGAAGATTAAAAGAATTCTTCACTTAAACATCCTAATAATGAAAGAATGAGAGCGGGATTTCCCCTCCAGCTGTGCTTCACTCTTAGACCACTAGCACTAGGAACTCTCATAGCTATTTCTAGTAAGTCATGGATGGGTTTAGTAAACCTTCTTCTCCATTTTGTCCAAGGACCTGCGAATCATCTCATGTGCACACGAGTTCCATAAGGAGTGTGTGGACCCCTGGCTGCTCCAGCACCGGACCTGCCCACTCTGCATGCACAACATTATGGGTAAACTGCATCAGATCGGCTTCTCTCCAGCCAGTACACAGACATGTAGACTTTGTCATCCATGAAAGAAGCAGACATAGTCCAACTACTCAAACTATGGCAAATTAATTGACGAAGCTGTATTTGTATCCATCAGTTTGACAGATTGCTTACTAATTGCCAAATCATCATACAGGACATACCTGCATTTCTCAGGGGTGTTGACAGGATTGCAACTTGTCTTTCTGCCGTTTCGATTGAGGTTATGGTCTAATCTCTATGATGAGATGGCTGCCTAGAGGAGTATCTTGTCTGATGTTTAGAAAGCAGAGGATGAATACATTGTGCATCAAAGAGAAAACATAAGAGGACTAAGCACAGAGCCTTGTGGGATACCAGAGGAGAGTCAAGATTGATTACAGTTGATTTAGCAGCGTGGAGCTTAATTATAACTGTCATGAGAACAGTGTCTGTAGAAAACACTGAATTGGCATCTAATTCTACCCATTTTAACAGGGTTCACCCCTCTTGCCAGGGCTTCAAATGTCGAATATCGAATTGATTAGTTAGCTGTAAAATTTACACTGTAGGCTTCCCCAGAACCACTCACTCATGTCACTGATTTATCATGTAAAACTGAGTCTTTGTATGAGTGTACTGCTTTTTCCTAACCACAGTCTCCTGGCTCTTACAGGTACAGAGCTGACAGCTCGTCAGCCTCAGCGAGGCCGTCTGCAGTCTCCACCAGAGCACAGTCAGGCGTTCCTGCATCCTCACCCTCACCTCTACCCGACTCCCCACCCTTACTCTCAGCACCCCATTCCCTTTTCCCTACGACCCCACTACCCACGTGGACCATCTGGGCCCTACCCCCAACTGGGCCACTACAGTGGGTCTCCTCCCCTTCACCCTCGCAGCCTGCGCTGCCTGACCAGCAGGCCTGTGGGAGCTGGCTGCAGTTATCACCTTGCCCCAGATGGGCACCGTGGCCGGCCTCACAGGACATCTGGAGCCCACAGCTGCCGCAATGTTGGACACCATTGCTCTGCCCTCCGCCGCTCCTGTCACCACTGCCCTTCCACAGGCAACCGCACACCCGGTAACCGGGTCGCCAACCCCACTAACCACCACCACCACCATCACCATCATGGAGGCCATGGGGGTGGAGGCTCACAGAGCAGGCATGATGACGGCAGCTGCTCGGGTGCGAGCTACCGCACGGAGCGCAGTGGCTACTTCCCCGATGGGCCGGCCAGTGACTCCAGCTCGGGCCCGTGCCACGGCTCGTCCAGTGATTCAGTACTCAACTGCACCGATGTAAGTCTGCAGGGTGTCTATGGCAGCCGCTCCACCTTCCGCAGCTCACTCAGCAGCGAGTACGACCCTTTCATCTACTACGGTCGGGAAAGCCAGGATGGCCCAATAGCCGCTGCTAGGCCTCGTTCACTAGACTCTGGGGTTAATCAGATGGGGGGCGGAGTGGGAGGTGCAGGGTTCGGCCCTGATGAACCGCAGCAGCAGGCTGTGTTCAGCCATGTGCACTACCACAGACACAGACACCACTATTATGATGAGGCTGAGCCAGGACAAGGGCCAGGCCGGGGCTCTGACGAGGAGCAGGGGAGTGCAGGGGCGACAGCAAGTGGCTCAGGTAATGCACCCACAGGTAAGGACTCACCGGGCAGCCAGGACTTGAGTCCTTACCCTTGCAATTGCCCCAAACAGGACACTACAGACATGTTGAGCCCTGGCGGAACGGAGGACCGGGACTCAGGATCCTCCTCCTCGGGCCCTTCGGTGCTGGTCTCCAGCTCTGCTCTCCCCTCTCCCTCCTCAGCCTGCTGCCACCAGGGACCGGGACGGCCACAACACCGGAAGACCATCAGCTGCAGCCTCGAGGCTTCTGCGGGACCTTTTCCGGCCGTGCACTTCCATCAGAGCTTGGACCTCCAGGACGACTGTAGCATCCACATCCACTATGGACAGGGCTCAGGGGGCTACTGCTGCCCCGCGCCTCCAGACATGGGCACCACACTGCTGCCCGTGCCACTCATCATGGACTCGGGTGACTGGCCCTGCTGCAGCGGGGCGCACAGGGTGTGGCAGAAGCGGGTGCATCAGGCCCGCTCAGAGCCCCAACTGCTGGGCCCTAGCACTCCGCTGGACAGACCCCTGTGCAGGGCCCATCACAGCCCCGGGCACGAGCTGCCCACGGACGTCTGTTTCTACTGCCAAACTGTACGCAATAATCAGGGTGAGTAACTCTGGATTTCAGAAGGGTTATGCCCACACTTAGGTACTATGTGAATGTGTCTGCTGTCAAAATGGACAATACATTTACTGTCCACTTTATTAGAAATACCAAGTTTGAATTGAACCTAGATTTGAAATTGCTAATGTATGTTTCTCTCTGCAGGATCAGAGGAAGAGTCTGGTGTTTAAGGACTTTCTCCATCCCCAAAACCTCACGCTGCTACACAAGAGCCGAAATGGACAAAAACTTATCGGCCTCTCTTTCTCTCTCTCTATCTCTCTTCCTCTCACTCACTTATTCACAGTCTTCGGAATAATTCCACATCTCCAGTCAAACTTTTTCCCCAGCATCCCTCAGTTCTCACAGCTGTGATCATGAATAAAGGGCTGATCATTATTTTGATTTGAGGAATCGAGGCCAGCCATTCTGACCACAAACTCATTTCCAGTTACTAGTCAGGGTTGTTGGTTAGCGGTACAATCCAGGTACTACATTCTGGGTGTCATTTGAACATTGGGTCCAGTCAATTCTTGCCACTACAGGTTCTGAGTTGCCGACATGCACTCGTTCAGGTTTAACATGAGTCATTCATCGAGCTGAGGGATGTTGGGTGAGATCTTCACAAAAGGGGTTATGTGTTTTTTTAGTTGTTTTTTTTTTTAATTGTTCTGTTTTCTTTCCTTTGTGGAAGTCATTCAATACCTTAATTCAAAGGAACGAGTCCAAGAATTCCATAGTTACCTCCATGCGTCACTACAAACCCTTTGAAGAGTACCCTCAGCTGGGTAGGACCCTGCTGAGATAGCAATCTCTACAGATCCCCCTTTCAGGGAGTTTAGCATTGAGGTCTGTGCTTTACAACATGCCGTATCTGTTCCGGTCGTGACAGTATTTGATGTCGGTGATAAAGTGAAGAAAAAATACCGGATATCTTTGTTCATTATTGGTTAGACAATACCCTGCACCACCATATGACTTCATATCCTGTGGGCTACTAGGACCTTGAAGCTGATTTAGAGCCAGCTGTTCTTGTGACATGGAAGGTGCTCGGAAATCGACCCTGTTACTCTCGCGATCTTCTCTGTGACGGCCATGCTGTCATCTTAATCGATGATGTAAGGCATCGGGGCTGCGATAGGCGCCTCTGTCCCAACCCTTTCTCTTTCTCTCAACTTCTCCAGCCTACCTCAGATAACCAATCAGAAAAAAGTCTTGTTTGTGAGATGGTACTTCCAAAAAACAACTTCTTGCCTGGCACCCCTCTCTGCGCACTCACCGATTTATGTGGTAAACCAGTAGAGAGACAGGGCGCTTTACATGAATCTGTTCTTAAAAACAACGAGAGAAAAAAAATGCTGACTGTCTGGAGGTCATTAAGGGTCTTGTGTTTGTTAATTCGAGAAAGGCAGCTGTCATTTGTGTCATGTTTTTTTGTGTCTTATTTTTGTCCTCTTTGTCAAAACAAAGCAAACTGACTGAAAATGGTTTAGCGTTAGCGTACGCGCAAGGATTAGAGAAGCTACGGTCATTTCCCCACACCGGTTGGTTGTTGTGTAGCTCGGGCTAAGGAAGGATGATGCTGCCCACATGTGCATGCTTTCACCTCTGATCCTTTACTTCGCATGCGACGCTCTCGTATATCCGTAAGGACTTGGTCATTTCAGAAACAGTCACCAGCATTCAAGCTTGCCAAAGGTGCCTCTTTTCCAGACTGCTTACTACAGAATGTCTGTTTTCACAACTTCCTGCTTTGTTCATTGTTCATTTTTGAAGGGATGGCAAAAGCCACGTTCCATCGAATCACAAAATGGAAAAAATAAAAGCTCCAGTACGATATACTGTCAGTACGCTTGGTCCTGTACGCTTGGTCTGGTCTGCTTTACCCATACAAAGTGTAATATACTGAAATGTACTGTAAAGTCTACTTACATTTTGGAATATGCCCATTCTGACATGGACAGCTAACCAGTACTGAGTGTTGCTTGTTGTCTTTAGCCCTATTTAAAGAGCTTCTTACTGAAGTAGCTCATTAAAAAAGAAATTCTGCAGAATTTTGTACCTTTTTCAATCACTGATATTAACAAATTCATTTATAGTGGTTTGATATAAAATGTGGAAACTTTCAGACTCTGGCAACACGTTCATTTACTGACTCTGAGGTTAAGATGTAATATTGAGAAAGTAAAGTAAACCATTCTAATTATATAACGATATCAGATTCTTCTCTCTGCATATCCCAGCCTGTAAAGCTGGGGTCAGATCACAGCATTAGCCATGTTACAGCACCCCTGGAGAAGAGAGGCTAAAGACCTTGCTCAAGGGCCCAGTCATGGCAGCTTGGTGGAGCTGGGTATCACTATCAAAACTATCAAAATCTTGAGATTAATATCCCAGTGCGCTAACCAGGAGGGGAACAGTTCTGGATGATTCTAAGAGCATGTGACTGATAGGGTCCCTAAAAATTTATTAATTGAGTATTTTGGCAGAATTGTTGGAGTTGTGGGGCCCAGGGGAATATCGTTTCATGGGGCCCAAAATCCCCCAACTCTACCCACTGATCCACCACTGCACTTTACAGTGTTAAGGCCAGTTTTAGGCCAAAATATTGTCTTAAAACTACAGTAAAACAATGTCTCAGGCATCAGCCATTTATATTTTTGGTTGTTTTTTAATGCAATACGTTTCTGTAAGGGAGTTAAACACCTCAGAGCTCATTTTTCTAGAACAGATCATCTCACACCAAACCACTGTGAATGACCTTGTTTATATCTGAACCTTTTAATTAGCCAGAAATTTGGCAAAAATCTGTCGGAATTCCTCTTTAAGCTCTTTAATAAGCTGAAACACTAAACACTGGAGATGACCACAAAATCTATATTTCATAGAAATGTTTGTCAAAATTATCAAAGTTTATACAGATTTATTCTGATTGTGTAGATGCCTAAATATATGCCATATCAGCCAAATGTTTCTAAAGTCTGTTTTGTAACTGCAAGGTTTCCCATTAAATGTTTTGTACGTCTCTTCTCAGTACAGGGTCACTCAGGCCAACGACCGTTACAGGCCGTGCTCTACTGCAGCCTCCCTATTGCCATTGCCTTTTCATCGGTCCCATTTTAAAGTTGGAAATTGAAAGTGCTCGATCAGAAACACATTTCCAAACATTACCGTAGTCTCCATGTTTTTATTTTTTTTATTAGTGAAATCCATGCGGGGTTATTGTTTTTGATTAATGTGTTTTTCTTTATATTCAACAAAACCTCTGTTGATCAAATCTTACACATTTCAACCAGCAGCGCCAGGAGAGTCACTTTCTTAAACCAAAGTCTTTCACATGAATAAATAAAAAAAGGAAAATGTTTAAAGGGGTGAGTCATGTGACCGATATCTATCCATACAAATGTCGGCTCATTTTGACTGTCGTTTGCGGACATCAGACATGCTGTCAATAACAAGTGCTCTGTCTTTGACTGATAGGAGACCTGCTTTGCAATTCTCTTCTCTGTTGCCTTCAATCTCAAATCTCGCAATGTCTCAGCCTATAGTGCCGTTTCCTCATAGGCTTCGTCTTAAAGTAACCCGATCAGCACTTTGGCTTAGGAAAAACGACAGTGATTTAGCAGAGGAACTCTTTAAGTTAAACAAGCTAAGCATTATGTAGCTATCAGTACCAGGAACCATCACAGAAATCCAACGGAATGTCACTGAACGTTAAGGGTGATTTTATTTCCTTTTGGTCCTTCATTTTTTTAAACATTTTTATTGTTTATTTGCTTTTTTGTTTTGTTTTGTTGTTTTTTTATGGCGAATGAGCTGAAAACTGCCTTTTAAAAGAGCAAATTCCCTCCAGAATCCGAAGGGATATGCCAGTATATTTTCATTATTTTGTGTAAAAAACAAAAACAAACAAAAAAAAAGACAAAAACTTTTAATGAGATAAAGTGTTGTATTTTATATATAATAGACATTTTTATATATAATAAAACATTTCAATATGGTAATGTCACTAATATATTTATTTACTAATATATTTATCCATTGTTTTTGTCCAGGTTTGAGAAATTAAAAAAAAAAGTTGTTTTTTTCCCAGTTTTGGAATTTTATCTTTATGAAACTTACAACTGCCATCATAGATGTATCAGCCTGGCATCCATTCCAATTATATACAAATAAATTATTTTTAAATAAAAGATGAACGATTTGCTGGTGTTCATTTGTCTTTGTAGTTGCTTGTCTGAGATCTTGAAGATGCTCTGGATGGACACCTGGTCTTCCGGGTCTTCGTTTGTTTAAAGATCACGTATTAACATAAAAGTTAATAGGGACGTTGTCCCCTGTTCTGCTGCAGGAACAGCCTCCAGTTTTTTAGGGAAGGTTTTTCACTAGATATTGGAACATTGCTGTAAAAATTCAATTGCATTCAGCCACAAAAGCCTTAGTGAGGTCAGGTACTGATATTGGAAGATTACTTCTGGCTCTCCATCTCTTTCCAAAAGTATTGGATGAAGCTGCATCACTGCAGAGAATTACGTCTCACTGCTCCACAGCCCAACAGCTCAATACTGGGGGGCTTCATACCCTTACATTTGTGTAATTTAACACCTGTGGAAGTAATGGATGTACCTTAAGGTGTCTGTGCACTGCTGAATATATTGTGTGTAGTTCTTGGGAAAAGTAGGTGTTAAAGTATTGGCATAAAAATAAGCCATGAAAAATAATGAAACTGTAATGCCCATTTGATGTACATTGTATGGACAAAACTATTGGGACAGCTGCTCATTCATTGTTTCTTCTGAGATTAAGGATATAAAAAAGAGTTTACCCTGCTTTTGTTGAAGTAACTGTCTTCACTGTGCAGGGAAGAAGGTTTTCTACTAGAGTTTGCACCATTGCTGTGAGGATTTGAGTGCATTCATCAACATGAACATTACTGAGGTCTGGATGTTGTATGATCACCACTCCACCTCACCCACAACTCCCCATCTCAAGCCCAAAAGTACTGGATGGAGCACAAGCCATCATTCCAGAAAATTCACAGCTCACAATGCTCTCAATGCTGGGGGGCTTTATACCCCTTGAGCCCACGCCTGGCATTAGGCATGGGGCCAGAAGTTTAGTACTTATTTGCTCCAGAGTTCTATTGAATTGGCAGAACTACTCTACAGGAACTAGATAGACACTGTAGAGTAAAGTAGCCGAATGCGTCCATTAGAAGGGGTGTCCACAGTGTACAGAGTATTTATCATTTGACTACTGCAGTAAAATATAAGCAATGACTGTGCAGTTCCTATAGTGAGGTTTTAGTGGAGAGTGCTGTAGAGTCCAGTGGGTTAGTCATTAAAAGCCTGTAGCCTGTTTGCTGAAGGAGCTGCCAAGGCTTTGGAGGTCCTGCCAACACCCCCCCCCCTGTTTATACCTGACCTAACTGTTCAGAACAGCACGTCTCCAAACTGGCCTGTCCAAGTAAATAAGGACAGTGCCAACTAGGTGACTTTCAGCTTTTCTCTTAAGCCAAAGCCCACCCCTCCACACACCTTCAACAAACACTGTAGGCCTGTATTAATAACAGCATAACAGCTACGGACTAAAGTTCTGCTCATTGTCTGAGTACTGAGTATGGTAATACCTGTACAGTTCATTTTTACAGTCAGTTACATTTACAGTTAGGTTCGATTATAAGGTGTAGTGCTGGTCTGGGGAGGGCAAGAGGGACAGACGGAGTCCAACACCGTTTGCTGATTTCCCTGCTCTAAACAGACCTACTAAACCTGGCAATTTACAGGTGAATAAAACCAGGTGTGTTTGAGCAGGAAAAGCACAAAACTGTGCAGGAAACCAGCCCAACACTGGTGGAGGTTCTTTCCTGCTCTTAATTTTTTTTATAAATGTTAAATTACCTGAATAAATTTCCACACTTTCTTTACTATGGTTCACACTCCAAAACATTCCCATAAAAAAGAGATAAACTGTATCCAACACATCCCAGATCCTAAAGATTGTGAAGTTTCTGTTTGAACATTTTTAGGATCCCTTTAAAGAAAAGAAATATATGTAAATAAATATGTAATTTGGACAAATTCTCTATTTCTTCTTAATGTACTGCAACTGTTTGAAATTAAACCTGAAGAATATATCTCACATAGAAAGACATACATGCCCATATATTTCTCCTCCCAAATCCCCTTTACTGCTTAGATGTTTGTGCAAAACACTGATGAGCAGAGATGAAGTCCACCTGAGTAGTCTGAACAAAGATACGACCCAAAAACGGGTGTCTTTTATACCAGGGCATGAACATGGTCAGTATCACAAATCAGCTAAAATTCCATTTTTAATTTCCATAACATTTACTTACAAATAAAATTAAATAATAAACATTTCTTCATTTGATTATATAACGTTTCAGACCACACTGAATTTAGAGTTTAGTTTTTTTATTTAAAGAAAGAAATCTCTCTCTCTATACATTGTAAATAAAAAAAATAAATAAATTCTTTTTTATATATATATATATATATATTTTTTTTTTTAAGAACAAAGGTTCACAAATATAACATTTGATTATATATTAAATATTTCTTCATTTAATTATTTTGATTTTGATTTAGTTTGATTATAGTATAACATTTTAGACCAAACTGAATTTGGATTTTTTTTTATATATATATTTTAGATTTTTATAATATAATATATATATATATATATTTTTTTTTATTATTATTATTGTTCTTTTATTTTTTCCTTTAAAAAAACAAATCTAAAGTCTAAATTCAGTGTGGTCTGAAACGTTTGGACCCCACACTACATATTCATATTACTTCTACTTAGATGCATAGACTGCCCCTGCTTTCATATAACTACTTTTTCTGTGTATATTTCCACCCTGGTTTACCATTAAATAATGTAATAAAGGACATTACTGCATAACAGACTCAGTAGCGGTGGCTTTATTGACAATGCCAGGCAGTCTAGTGTTCAATTCTTATATTAAAGGAAAATTCAGGGAAATTGCTCGGATGTATGAATGTAAACATTAAGACTAATATTGGAACGCTTCCCATGTAAAACAGGTGTCCCACTATTCAGCTGTGTGGGGAACTTTTGTGACCCTGGTGGGTATGCATATGTGGGGCAAAACGTTTTGTTTTCCGGTTGGGCCCCACATAGGCATGTTATCTGTGGAAGAGCTGGAGCTGAGATTGGTGACAACTTAAGTCCAGTGTTTATTAGCAACATGAGCCTAGCATCTCCCATTCTGAGCTAAAGAATTATGTCTTATGTTTTTATAAACCACTATTTCTTTAAACCATTAGCTCTGTTCACAGTTGGAATTGACAGCTATCATGCGTGACCCCATCATGAGTAGCCAGCATTAAGTACGTGTATGAACCAATGTGATCCAATCACTCAAACCACCTTTGAGGTGGTCGAGGAAACGTAGGACCACAACATTTGTAGTGTTAAAGCTAAAGCATCTTGATGTATATTCAACAGTAACAAAGTATGTGTAGATAGAATAGATCTGAGGTGAACAGTGTTTGTGGATGCACTGTTATGGAGCTGTTTGTGGGTCTACTTTTTGACCAGAACCTCTGTTTATAGTATGTGACTCTACCTATGTGCTACCAGCTTACATTGTGTGAATCTGTTAGTAAAAAGCCTTTGGGTTGCCATCTGAGGTGAGGATGGTGAGGTTGCCTCTGGCATCCTGGTCTTTCTCAATGGCCTCAAAAAGAGATTTGAAGTTTCCAGCTCCAAAGCCCTGAAAGACATTTACAAGATGATCTGATTACAGGGGAGTTACAGGTTTGGGAAAATATAGGACCTTTTTAATAATAGCAATGCAGAATGTTAGCACAAAAATCATGACATGTCAAGATCTAAAGGGACTTGAGACCCCCTCCAGGGACTGAGATTAAGTAAAGACAGTGTAAAGGTGGGTGAGACCAAGTCAAGACAGTATCAAGAAGCTGAGACCAAATCCAGACTGAGTCTAATATGCACAGTGACCAAGTCAAGACAGCGTACAAAGTAGCTGAGACCAGGTCAAGCTGAAGTCTGAAGGGGCCAAGACCAAGTGAAGACCAGGTCTGAAGGGACGGAAATCAGGTCAATATTGTGTCTAAATAGGCTGAAACCATGACAAGACCAAGTCTAAAGGAACTGAGACATTGTCTAAAGGGGTCGAAACTAGACCAAGAAAGAGGCAAAAAAGGCAGAGACCAAGTCAAGACCAAGTCTAAAGGGGATGAGACCAAGTCAAGACCAAGTCTAAAGGGGACTAGACTAAATCTAGAAAAAGTCAAAAAGGGCTGAGACCAAGTCAAGACCAAGTCTAAAGGGGATGAGACCTAGTCAAGACCCAAAAAACATCCTCTTAGACTTTTATGTCCAGTTCGAATTTCTTGGTCATTTAAAAGTAAGCTACCCTTACATGTTAAACCATGCCTAGACAAAGAAGCTGAGACCAAGTCAAGCTTAAGTCTAAAGTCTAAAGAGCCGAGACCCGCACTAAATATTAAAGATCTTTTAATTCCTAATCAGCTCCAGTATTTATGAATGCGTTTAATCATTGCTCCTAACGTAGTGTTTGATTAATGAGTACTGAGCCACGGCTAGACTTTTAGGGCTGTTTGGGAAAGCTGCTTTCTCCTCTTCAAAGAGAGTGAAATGAATGTTTTGAGAGTCAAAGTGAAAAGCAGAGCATTCTTTTTAAGCCTCAGTGCCTCTTTGGTGTGGTCGGGCAGAAATGTCCTGTGTCTTGGGGCATTTCCTCCACTTCATAGGATTGAAAATGCCCCTAGTTAATCGGTGGGCTTGTCCAAACAGGTAGTGAAATATTCCTTAAGGGGCCCAGAGCTCAGTCAGTCCCAGTTTTGAAGCCCCTATGATCTGTGAGCTTTCCTGGTTTTAACACATATTTAGTCATTCAGTGACTGAAGGTAGGCCACTTTTTTCACTGTTTAACTGTGGAAATGTCACTATTTTGAACCACCTTGGATAGAAATAGACCTCAAACATTTATTTGTGTGTTCATACTTCTCAGCAGTGGTGTACTCGGCCATATACACCTTATACCCACTAGCTCGGACTCCCTCTATCACATGATGCCTGCCACCAGTGCTGAAAGGGTGAAGGACAGATGAAGCTCTACCACACCTTTTTTCAAACTACTGCTAATGTAACATTGGATGGCTGAACACGCATTGTGCTGAGTGATGGGGGAGAGGGAGGGCCATGCTACCTCTCTGAGGATCAAACAAGCGACTGTCCAATGACCGGGCTTGAGCTTATACCAAGATAACATGCCAATTTGGGGGCTTGTATGAGTGGCCTAACAGGGAACGTTTTGTCCATAGGTTGCATGTTGGCCCCACATATCGCTGCCTACCAGGCTCCCACCAGGATCAGTGATAGTTCCAGAAGGGGTTAAACATGGGACTGTACACTGCACATGGGGCCTAGATAAGACCCACGTGATTTTAGGGTGGGCTGTAACGATGGACCCCATTTGGCAAGCCCAGTTGTGTCCCAGTAACAACCCATGTACAAACCCACTCAGAACCCATGCCCACCTGGAACCCACCTAGCCCAAATTCCACCCATGTAAGCCATAAATGAGCATGATGGCCAGGTAGATATGTTTATTGGCTTCTCTACCATCTCTACTCACATAGTGGTTGTTCCTCTGGATGACCTCTAGGAAGAGAGTGGGTCTGTCCTGCACAGGCTTGGTGAAAATCTGGAGCAGGTAGCCCTTATCATCAAAGTCTACTAAGATTTTTAAGTCCTGTGGAGTCAAGAAAGAAGCAATGAGACTAATTAGTCAAACTGGCTGAAAAGCAATGAATCAATGACTAAAAACAAAGAGGAAACCAATCATGCCACAGTTTGGGAGAGCGTCAGCGTAGCTGAATGAACACGATTTAATCAGCAATCATTCAGCTATGCTGACAGCGCATCGACCCTAAAGGCCTGGACACACTTGCCTGATTTTGTTTCAACACGTTCACTCGTTTGTCGGTTCTCCATCATGTATCTAGGCCCTGACTGCTGTCTGCTCAGTCTTACCTGCAGGGTCTTGAGGTCCTCCTTTACTTTGATCTTGGCTGTCTTGAGTTTCTCACGCAGGCTGTCATAGTAGGTATCTGGAGCCGACAAGAACTCCATCCCCCGGGCTCTGAGGTTCACTATCTAATTGGGGTTGGGAATAGAGATGCATGTTTCATAATAAATGCAGCTTACTTCTGTTTGCACATTCACACTTTTGTAAACACTAGTTCATCCAACATTTCTTCTGAAATCAAGGGGATCAATTGGGAGATTGGCTGCAGTAACTCTCCACGTCTCTACTCTTCTAATAAGGCCTTAATAAGGCTGTGAGAATTTGAGGGCTTTTAGCCACAGGAGCATTAGCGAGGTCATGTACTGATGTTGGATGATCAGTTCAGCCGATCAAACTCATGCCTCAAACTCAGTGCTGGAGGGCTTATCACCTCTCCAGCCAACGCTTGCCACTGGGCATGGTGACCTTATAGGCTCAAGTGAGGGGTCTCCAGAGTGTCCCATTTTATAGGCAACGCTTATCCATGGTAATTATGCAACAGATGCTTTTCCTCACAGTTTTATCATAGCCTGTTCCCACCTGCTACATCTGTGGACACCTGTTCTAATGAATGCATTCAACTACTTTAAGTTGCTCCTATTGCTGACACAGATGTGCAAATGCACACACACATACCGCTTGTCTACTCTCTGTTAAGAAGAATTGCCAGAAGAACAGGCTAGATAGGGCAGATAACATGAGCCTATTGGTACTTTCCCTAATTCCTGGTGCCAATATGGGATAGAAGGGGAACAAAACCTTCTAAAGATAGGAGAACATTTACAATCCAGATACTTAGTACATGAAGTGACCAGATATAAACAGGGTGTTAGACAGTTGCGCCACTTGAGAGCCCCTAAAAAGGCTTGTTAATGGAAATTTTAATTTAGACCATGTTGACCTGATTACATCAAACAATTCCTGCAGATGTTTGTTTTAGGAGCACTTTAATGCTGTGAATCTTTTGGGATGTTCTACCACATCCCAAAGTTCTTCTATTAGAGTCAGATTCAGTGACTGGGAAGGCCACTGAATACGAGGATATGACGGCATGCTGTGTTTAGTCTGTACTCTGTAGTCATTGTCAGTTTAATGTCTTTTAAATATTGTTTTCTGATCTTAAAGAAACTCACTGCTTGGATGATGTCTGACGTGTTTAAGGCAATGTGCTGCACTCCAGGTCCACCATTGTAGTCCACATATTCCTATATGCAGCAAGAAAGACAATCACAGGTAAAGGGCCCAGCTTCCAGGCATATGGGTAGCTTTCACACATGTGCATTTGATCATGCTTCAGTTGACCTCCACTGTTAGAAAATGCTGGCCTGAGAATAGGCCGGCTGTGAAACTGAGAATATAGGAGTCTGTGTTTAGGACCTGGATCTGTGATTTCTTCTTGCCAGGAGCTGGCTCATTGATGGGCATCTTGATGGTCTCCTCGTAGTTGGTGACCACAATGGACCTAAGAGAACTGTACTGGGTGTGGATCTGTTTATCATCTATGGACCAGAAACGATGGAACATCAGGCACTTTTGGTACCTGAGAGAGCGGAACAGACAGAAGGTGAGAACACAGGAATAGCAACAAGGCGTTCCCTAATGCACGTCATTCACCAGTATAGTCCAAAACATCTACCTATTCATCACTGTTTAGTGAAGGATAATTATAGAAATCAAAGGCAAGATGCTGGAGTTGGCCCAGGCTTGCTCTCTGATTTATATGATATAAATTCTGATCGAACTTTCCCTTCACTTTCAAATGAATTTGCCCTTCACTGGCACGGAGTGTTTAAAAGGGAGGGGATTTCTAGGAACAGGCATTATTGATTGTTAATTCTGAGTTTGCACAAGCAGTACGTGAGCTACGTGAACTCTCTCACCAGTCTGATATCGGCACCATTTCATCGTCTGGCTGGTTTCCCACAATGTGATCGATGAAGCTCAGGCCACCTGGGGGCCTGCGAGCAAGAACATAAGTGCATTTTAAAAGGCAGAATCTTGAAAAAACACATTTCCTTCATTTTTTCATTAAACAATAGGAGTTGGGTATAATATCCGCACTGTTTCAGCTGCTCTCCAGTCCATACAGGCTGCATATACACTAACTTATTCACATGCAATAACAAAGCACTTTTACTGTTAAGAACATTACAATAACACTGGATATGGCCTCATTTTGCTAATTGTGCAGGTGTTTCAGCAGCACTTTAATGTTTTACCACATCCCAAAGGTGTTCTATTGGAGTCAGATTCAGTGACAGGGAAGACATTTTCATTTATGGCATTTAGCAGACGCTCTTATCCAGAGTGACTTACAAAAGTGCCTCGCTATTTACCCAAGAATAGCCTCAGCTAGTTAGAATAGACTACAATTGAAAGATACCGCTAAGCTTAGATACTACTAAACAGTATAAAGTCAATATGGAGACCAGAGTACACTACACTTCGCCCAAGTACTCTCGGAAGAGGAGGGTTTTCAGTCTCATATTTGAAGACAGCGAAGGACTCTGCCGTTTGGACACCCAGGGGAGGTTCGTTCTACCATTTCGGTGCCAGGACAGATGCAGATTGGCTTTTGAACATTGCCATCAAGTACGGAGGGGCTGGTCCATTCTTGGCTTTGTAGGCAGCAGCTACAGGAAGCCAGTGAAGAGAACGCAGCAGTGGTGTGACATGGCTGAACTCAGAAATGCTGAAGACGCCCCGTGCCGCTGCATTCTGGATAAGTTGCAAGGGCCTGATGGTGCGCAGAGGAAGACCAGCCAGAAGGGAAGACCATTAAATAATATGGAACTTAATGTCATGTTCATAAAAACAGTCTGAGTAGATTTTTGCCTTGTATGAAACTCATGGCCATTAGAAGTAGCCATTAGAGGATGGGTAAATTGTGGTCATGAAGGGATCCACATAGTGAGCAACAGTAGGCTGTGGCATTCCAGCGATGTTTGGTATTAATGAGCCAAATACCACCTCCTCCTCCAGGCTGGACTGTCGTTACAAGGCAGGTTGAGACCATGGATTCATGCTGGTGGTGCCAACTTCTGACCCTACCATCTGTAGTGAGGTGCCTGAGCAGAAATCAACAATCATCAGACCAGGCTACATTTCTCCAGTCTTCAGCTGTCCAGTTTTGCTGAGCCTGTGCCCACAGCAGCCTCAGGCTTCTGTTCTTGGCTGACGGAGCTAGAACCTAACATGGTCTTCTGCCATTGAAGTCCACCAGCATTTTGAGATTGCACCACAAAGTGGTTGTCTGAGCTACTGTAACCTTTCTGTCAGCTTGAACCCTCTTGGCCATTCTCTCATCAACAAGGTGCTTCTGTTTACAGATCTGCCATTTAGTGGATGTTTTCTGAGTAAACTTTTAGAGACTGCAGTCTCAGCAGTTCTGCAAATACTCAAACCAGCCTGTCTGGCACCATCAATCATGCCACACTCAAAAATCACTACATTCTGATGGTGGCTGTAAACAGGACCTGATATATATGAGCAGTACTGCAATGCATACTTACAGTTTTGGAAGCAGTGGGTCTTTAAAGAGCGGTTCATGGTAGCCTGGCAAAAACAGGCCTTTGTATGGGCTCAAGTATTCAACGAATGTGTGGGTTGTATCTCCGTACTGAAAAACAAAGCAATGTCAGAGGTTTCAGTTTGGCTTTATTAATGGACGCCTGCGTGGACATGTGTTTAGCTCTCTGTGTGGACCAAACGCTTTTAGCATTATAGGAAATATGGAGTCAATGGGTTTCTTTTGGTTCCTGAGGTTAAGGTTAGAGTTTTGGTGGGTGCTAGAACAGTACCATTTAGCTAAATAGATAGGCAGAAGGCAATGGAAATGTCCAACAAAGATAGGAATACAAACTAGTGTGTGTGTGTTTAGGTGTGTGTGTTAGCTTCTCACCGTTTGAACCACAGCATATTTCACTTTGCCGTAGTTGTCCTGTTCCACCCATGGTTCTTTGACTATCACTGCTCCCCTCTCTTTGGCTTTCTGTACATAAGGAAAAAACTCAGGCAGTGTAACGCCTTAGCCTAATGTATTTAAGGGGCCATAGAACCTGTATTTACTGTGGCATGGTTGAATAATGAGTTCAGTACATGGAAGTGACAAACCATGAACCTCAAATCGTGAACCTTTAAATCCTTTAAGTCTCTTCATTCAAAAGAAAGACCAGCCTAATCAAAACAGAGATGGTAAACTGGCCAATTCTGAAACTCCAAAACTGTTACCTAACAGTCTTAACTCATTATGCTTACACCTCTAAAATAGCCCACACCAAGCTAGAGAAACAGTAAATCACAACTGTGATGGAAGAATCCCGCAATTTTGATACTGCAGAGCAGCTCATCACCTCCAGACTATACTATGCTAGTTAAGGGAATACGGGTTGCTACATGAACCAGGCCTCTTGCCCTGGCTTTTCCTCTGCCAGTGTCCGCTTAAGAGGAGTTCAAACTTGGCCTGAAATGCTGTGGGGGAGCTGGGGGAGCAAACAGGGATCCGCGTTAGGCTAAAAGCTTCTGTAAGCCTGTCGTATTGACATAAACCAGGAAATAAAAGCAGAGTTGATCATTTTTGATCATTCACAAGCCCTCCATAAAATAGCAGGGTGGTAAATAGGTAAATCGCATCATACCCCAACCAGAGTCACATTTTTAGTAGTTATGCATCAAACAACAGCTTAAGTAAACTGAATATATACCCCCTATTCCTCTGCAGCTAGTCTTGATTCCAAAACAACAGTATAACCTGCAGTTGGGCTGTACGATACTGGACAAAAATTACATTGCAATATTTAGTTAGATATATTATATATATTGCAATATTTAAAAATAGAGGAATTCCCATCCGATTTCTCCAGAAGTTAATGATCCAACATGTCGTGATAATAATAATGCCCCTAGTCTATTGAAGATTGAAGTAAATTAAATGATACTGGGCAGATATAACCTGCCTCTGGTAGATATGTCATGGAAAATATGAACAGTGTGAATTTCTCTTTTGTATTAAGCAAGCTGCAGCATAATATGTTGGATTTCATTTGCATTGTGTGACCTTGCATATCCTGCGATGTGACTGTTTTACATGTGCACATCCTGCAAAGACGATGCTGAAACGATATATCATGCAGCCCTAACCTGGAGACACAGAGCTGTGCTTCTCTGTAGGCATCTTCCAGTTAAATAAAATACTTCAACTATAATTTAACACCAAATCAGCCAGATTTAAAAATGATCTTTGCTGTAACTGATACCCATATTGATGTGTGAGGCTTTGTATGCTATCTCAACAGTAGGCAAGATGAGGTTTAAGGGCCCATATGCAACAATTGCCTCGGATTTCATGTTTCTCCCTAAGGCCTACTTACAACTATTTGTGTGGGTTTTAGTACCAAGAATAAATCAAATTCCCTTTTATCTCAAAACATCGTTAAAACCTTTATTTGTCTTTTATTTATAAAAATGTTTATTTTTCTCCTAACTTAAACAAGCTGTTTTTGTTACTGTGCCTTTAAGACTGACATATACCCACTCAAAAATCAGTCCTGGCTAAACTGCTGTAGGCTGAATAGGTGGATATATGTAAATATGTAGCTAGGTTTGAATTGGCCCAAGCCATTTTGCCCTGGTTGCCGAGTACAATATGGGAATTGGCCCGAGTCATTTTCAGCAACACCGTGGTTTCAGAGCAAAATATGAGTATTGACCTGAATCATTTTTACCAAACCCTGGTTGCTAAGTATAATATTGGCCCAAGTCACTTTTGTCATCAACCTGGTTGCCGGGTATAACATAGAAATTGGCCGGATACATTTTTGCCAACACCCCGGTTCACCCTGGTACATTCTTCGTAAATATTCCTTTTTGCTAAAGCCTTCCATTCGCTGAGATGGAACGGGAGGGCAGCCTCAGAAAATATTTTTGGCTTGGAGTCCGGGGTGGGTTTCCTGTGGTCTGTGCAAAGAGCCGGGCCCCCTGTTGCTTTGGTGAGTGATTAAAGAAAAGGAGGAGACGGGTGGAGGTGGGTGCGGCGTTTGCTTGTCACGGAGTTGAGTTAAACTGAGAAGCAGGGGTATATATGACACTTGAGGACCGGGAGGAGGAGTTCAGGCATGGTCCTACTTCTACCATTTAGATCTGTCATTTTATCTCGTAAAAGAGAGAAAAACAGGGCGTTTCGGATTTCAATGAGATGGGCTCTTTAAAAGACACGCTGCCCCCTTTCTTGTGGCATGTCTCAAAACTACAGCTGCTTTGAGGGGTATTTGGGGGTGGGCAGTAACATTTGGTATCTTTCTGCATTGTACAGCCAAAAACTAGTCCCTTACACCTTGAAGACACATCATCAGAGGGTGAGGATGCTCCTAGTCCGACCACTGCACTACAAAAGCAGTCCCTAATTATTTAATGTGCATTTTAATACCATGTATATTCAAATGTTAGATTTTTTAAAATACTTTTTAAAGCCTAAAATTTGTAAAATGACATGAAATGAAGACATTGTAAGGACCTCCAATAAATAACTACAGAGCCCTCTGAGTCACGATGAGCAGCTACAGTCAAACTGCTCTGAATCCAGGCCTCATCACAGAACTACTAAAGTCTAGGGCTGGCACCACTGTGCTGTACATAATACCGTAATACTGCCACCAGGTGGTAAATGTGCCACAGTGTGATTTAGCTTCACTGTATAATTGTGTTGCTGAGTCGCCTCCATGTATTGATCTCTTACCTCTATATAAATCTCTCTCTCTGTCTCATTTACCTTGACCAGAAAGTCGCAGTCTTCTACTTGGAATGCGATGTCCTTAACGCTGTCCCCGTGCTTCATGAGATGCTCCCCCATCTCTGTGTGAAGAGGCAGACTCAGGACGTTCATGCTGGCTTCTGTGCCATTTTTCTCAGTAAGGATTACAGATTACAGAACACTGCATACTGAAAAGACTGCACACAATTATTCTGTTGAATTCCTCTAGAACATATTTATTTACACAAAATTAGGACACCCCATGCAAACCTTTGTCTTTTCTAACACAATATGGGCAAAAGTATTGGGACGCCTGCTTATTACTTGTTTCTTCTGAAATCAAGGGTATTAAAAAAGAGCTTATCCTGCTTTTGTTGGAGTAACTGTCTCTACTGTCCGAGGAAGAAGGCTTTCTACTAGATTTAGGAGGAGCATTGCTGTGAGGATTTGATGGCATTTAGCAACAAGAGTGTTAGTGAAGTCAGGATGTTGGATGATCACCACCCCCACCTCATCTTCAACTCCCCAACTTATCCCAAAAGTATTAGATGGAGCACCATTCATCATTCCAGAGAACATAGCTTAACTGCTCCACAGCTCACTGCTGGAGGGCTATATACACCTGGCATCAGGCAGCATGGTGGCAATAGGTTTGTGTTTATCTGCTCCAGAGAATCCTATTCTATTGACAGTACTTCTCTAAAGGGTCTAGACAATCTGTGTGTGTGCATTTGTAAATCTGTGTCAGCAATAGGTGTAAAAAGCTGAATGCATTCATTAGAAGGGGCGTCCATCCATCTACAAAAGCACTACTATTCATACCTTCATTTCCAGGATTTAGAGGTGATTCGAAGACAAACCGAATCTGTGGAAAACATGAAACACCAATAACAATGAATATGCTTCTAAAACTGATTGATGCTCTTGGTATACTTCACACTGCATACTTGGTATACTTGGTATACTTCACAACTGGATGGATACTTCTGGTTCAAATATTTTTATGTGACTATAAAAAAGTGACTATAACCACTGTTGCAAACAGATGGAATATGAACTGCACGTTTCCTCAGCACCTAGATCTAGACTGATCAGCTTGTTCTATTCCACTCTGCTTCAGTCATGTCTAAGAACACCCTGATGCATTCATGACAAAGCCACAGTAACCCACTACATCTTGTGGCTTATTGCTCTGCTTAGTTTATGATGATAAGACAATAGCTGACATATGAAGTACATCAGTATCTTTTGGTGTCTTGTGTTGAACTGTAGTAAAAGCCTGAAGAAGCATTTCTCCATAAGTCTGATAGGAGTTCATGTATTATGGAAAACATCCTATTAAAGAAAGGTTGCATGTTTGTGTGTGTGCGAATACAGACCTTATCCTGCTTGATGACGTGGGACACCACCTCTCTACTGCCAGTCTCCAGGCCTTTGTAGGCCAGTGGCTCAAAGCCCATTTTGTCACAGTAGTAGGTTGTAGCCTGTAGGAGATTGCAAACAAATGAACCATTAGTTGAACTGGATGTGTTACAGCACTGGTAACATTAAATATGCAGGCCATTCATGCAGGACTCCTCTAGCATATTTTGTAAAGTGAGTCGAAAACAAGATTAGCATATAAGAGAGATCTAAGCTCTCAGATATATTTCACCAAGGTCTCAGACCTTAATTAGCTTGTTATGACCAAGGCTTGTTCACAGTCCTCATCAGGAAAAGCCAAAGATGCACATTTCAAAGCTTTATAAATACTCTGACTTCTCGAACCGTGTTCCAACAATCGGCAGCCATGGACTTGTCTAAGCAGCTGCCCAGTTTGATGCCCAGAGCAGGATAAGACAATAAGAGGATAGCAGTGTTTTCAGGTAACTGTTTCCTCAGTTCATGCTGTAATTAAGAAACGGTGGAGGTCAAGTTGAGGCCTGGAATTCCAAGAAAACTTGCAGAGAGAACTGCTTGCATGATTCTCTGGAAAGGCAATGGAAACTAACCCCCTGTTTTTCTGCAAAATACCTTTAGACTTAGCTGACCCTGGACTGGTGGTGCACTGTTCTACTGTGCAGCAGCACATTCAGAAATATGACCTTGTTTGAACCTTTCCTGCATCCTCACCAACCAATTCAGCTTCAGACATTTTTAGAGGAACATCTAGACCAGTCTGATGGATTTTGGAAACAATGAAGTTAAAATAGAACCTTTTGAAGAAAAAAAGGGTATAGAATTTCATGAAGAGAAGACCTTTCCAACTGTTAAACATGGAGGTGGATTGATCACACTTTGGGTTTGTGTTGCAGCCAGTGGCACAGGTAACATTTCACTGGCAGAGGGAAGAATAGATTCAATTAAATACCAACAAATTCTGTCAGCAAACATCACAACTGATCTGATCAACAATATATTTCCTTAAGAGGTACAGGTTGAAGCTTTTGCTATGGCCCTCACACACCCTTGAGTTAAACATCTCTGAAAACCTGAATACCTCAAAAGAGCAATACAGAAAGAGAGCACAATATATCACAAAGGTAGAAGCTTTTTTGCAAGGAGGAAATGGCACACATCCCCCAAGCAAGAACTGAACTCCTGGCTGACTACAAAAAGCATTTACAAGCTGTGATACTTGCAAATGGGAGTGTTATGAAATGTGTCATGATTAACCTTCTGCCTCCCTTTTTGGAAAATCAGGTCATCTTTTACCCACTATTATTTAAAGTAACAGAAATTCTAACCGAGAGTGCCCAAATCTTTTCGTGCCACTGGCTGGGTGCTCACTAAATGTTTTTTATGAGTATAAAAATAATGTAAATCACACTCTGTGGTCAGACAGTTAAACACCTATTGGAGATTTGAGTGGATGTGTTAGACACAGCCCTCCACCACCATCATCAAAACACCAACTGAAAGAATAACTTTGGGAATAATGATGTTCAGTCCAACCAGTACAGTTCCTAACAGAGACTTGTAGAACCTATGATAAAGTGCACTTGTGGTGGCCCAAGACCTCACTAACACACTATATATACTGTATGCCTCTGAAATATACACAATGTGTCCAAATGTTTGTGGACACCCCTTCTAATGAATGCACTCAGCTACTTTAAGTGTACCCATTGCTCACACAGATGTGCAAATGCACACACCCACAGCTTGTCTAGCTCCAGTAGAGAAATACTGCCAATAGAAAAAGAGACTTTGTGGAGCAGATAAACATTAACCTATATGCCTAATGCTAGGTGTGGGCTAGAAGGGTATAAAGCCCTCTTAGCTTTGTTCTATGGAGCAGTGTCACTGTGTTCTCTGGAATGATGGATGGTGCTCCATCCAATACTTTTGGGATGAGTTGGGGAGTTGAAACCTTCCTGACATCACTAATGCTCTTGTCACGGAATGCGATCAAATCCTCACAGCAATGCTGTGTCCAGAATCTAGTAGAAAGCCTACTCTGTACAGTAGAGACAGTTACTCCAAACAAAGCAGCAGAAACTACTTTTAATACCCTTGATTTTAAAAGAAACAATGAATGAGCAGGTGTCCCAATACTTTTGTCCATATAGTGGATGGTTACAAGGTTTAGTGACTTTAGCACTGCACAAACCCTGTGCAGGTTTGAACTAGTAGGCCTATTACCAGTGAGCTACAATGAGCTTCATTCTGTGCCAAGAACTTTCCAGTTTCCAATCAACCACCTTTCATCCGAGCTGTGTTAAAGCGCTGTCATGTTCAGCGAAGGAATGAACGCATGGATGAAGCAGGGCAAGAAAGAACGAACAAAGAAATTAATGACTTGGTGTGATTGTTTGCCGGAGAAATCCAGCTCTGATGAGCAAACCTGTCTTTTCCACTCCAGTGGTCAGTGCATGCACGCCTTGATTACTGTGTAAATACACATGAAAGCTACTTATCATAGCGGCAATCAGTCTTGCATCACTATTACATCTGAACTGAACTGTGCCCCAATTACTGTGAAGTCATGTTTACAAAGTGCATTAGTGAGTATTTGCACGCCATTGACTATATATATATATATATATATATATATATATATATATATATATATATATATAGGTCTGCTGTTTTTTACTTTTTTGAACCTGCCAGTTGTTTTTTTATATTGTGTCAGAATTTAAATAATATAAATAAAATAAAATGCTAAACCAATAAAAATGCTCCCAAATGACTTCCATTGACTTCCACTTCCACATGATATAATATAGTATAATATTAGAGCTGTGTATTGGCAAGAACCTGGTGATCCAACAGGTTTCACGATACACAGGTTACAATCCATTATATTGGATTAATTGTGACACTGTAAGCAGGACAATATTTTGCTATTTTCTTTTATCGAATTTTTGTTAAAAAAAATAGTCATAGTATAAAAACACATATACACATACAATCTGAGTAAAAGGAAAGTTGAGAACAGTGGGATCTGTAGACACAGAGTACAACACTGCAATCTAGTGGTCGGGGTTTAAACACACCACTGTCTGACACAAATCTTTACATGTAAACTATTATTAAAAATCAATTATGATGAAGTTTTGGAGAATCACTACAGTATTGCAGAACATAATAGAATGATATTTTGATATATACTGATCATTTCTCTAAATATATATACATATATATAAATATTCCACCCTGGGCATGGAGGACACATTTGAGTATTTACACTGTTTCGAATACACCTAATTAACAACTCGGAAAGGGCTTGAAAATATGCCAGTGTGCAGGGCAGGTGGTCCTCCAGGACCAGGGTTGAGAACCACTTCTGCCGTATACTTATCTTCTGTTGTCCTTATACTTAGGTCAAAGTTGATTGGTCACCTGTCTCATATATAAAAGCTGAATGACCCGGTTTACTCAGTTACTGTTTACTACAATAATTGAACTGTAGGCTTATTATACTGTAACTATTATAAAGCATTTTGAGCAATAAACTATTTCATCCTATGACTTTTTTACAGAACATCTTGAAGTGGTTTAAAACAGGATAAGAGCAAAACATTGGAAAAATAAAATACCATGGTCTAAATACTGTAAAATTCCACAGAACAGTTACACATAGTGTCACTGATGTGAAGCACTACCTACTACTTGTGTGCTAACAGCACTCCTTTGTGAAGAAAGACCGGCCTGCTAAATGTGCATGAGGCGCATGATGGCCTAGACTAATATGTTTTTACTGTGGTTTAATACAAATCTAACATTCTCATTTTCTCTGGAATGGGGAGTGAAGCTGAACCAAAGTGAGCTATACACAATAGTGGACAAAAGACAATACTGTAATTCTGTACTTGAGTGAAACACTCCTTGAGTGAAAGTTACAAAAGTATTCAGCATCTGCTTGTGAATGTACTTAAGTTCTATCACATGTAGTAAAATAAATATAAGTAAAATAAGTAAATACTGAGTACACAAGTGCATCTACTTCTACTTAAAGGACCTGTCTACGTTTTTCTTGTGTGTAATAGAACTTTCCTCCAGTTCCACTTACAAATTATACCCAGCTTTACATTCCAAAAATGCTAGAATTATTTTTTACATGACCATTTTAACTTATTATCCCTTACGATTAGATTATAATGAAACTGTTTCTTCTACTGCACTTCTTCTAATAGTGAGCCCCATCTTTTGTATGAACATTCAAATTACATAGCAAACCAAGACTAGACCCCATCTAACCCCAGCTATGTCCATATGGGGCCTGTATGGGTTGCCCAACTGGGAACCAGAAAGTTTTGTCCTGGGGTTGTATCCATGTATGGAT
Organism: Salminus brasiliensis; assembly: GCF_030463535.1. Lineage (NCBI taxonomy): Eukaryota > Metazoa > Chordata > Actinopteri > Characiformes > Bryconidae > Salminus > Salminus brasiliensis. Next base: position 10,558,547 of record NC_132878.1, read on the forward strand.
GCCCACCAGGGTCAGAGGTGGGACCAGGAGGGGTTAAGCATGGGCTCCATGTGGGTTGTACACTGCACATAAGGCTTAGATGGGACCCATGTAAGATTAAGGTGGGCTGTAACAATGGGACCCATTGTACATTACAAAGTATGTCCAAACCCATTCAGAGCCCATGACCATCTGGAACCCACCTAGCCCACATTACACCCAAGTGAGCCCCACATGAGCATGTTGGCTGGGGACAGTTCTGCTTGCTTCAGGTTCTGTCCACTGGCTCCAATTTAACCAACCTTACACTACACATGGAGCAGATAGAGACTGGGTTAGGTTAGAGAAGATTCTTCAGACTTTAGGTGATGACTTTATGGACTTACCTGCTTAGCATTGCCCACCCAGAACTTCACATGGTGGAACCTCAAGAATTTGCCTCTCTCTGGCTGAAACATGGAACAACAAATGCCACACGAGACATTCATATATTACGTAATATAATTTTTAAATCTGAATAAATGATCCAAGTGCAATGAAACTGAAATGACTGGGGTACTGCAGATGTAGATGTACCTCACCTTTTCCCCTTTGTCAGTGTAGCTTGTCTGCAGACAGAACCAGCATAATGTTAATAGTAATATTAATAGTGTATTGTATGACTGAATGTAGCAAAAATACATCAAAATGACCCTTCTGTCAAATGGTTCAGAATATGCTGTCTGAACATGAGATGATGTTTTCACAATAGTTTTGATGAGATTTAGGCATCAGGAATTTCATGACAGAGACATACACTATATGGACAAAAGTATTGGGACATCTACACTTTATACCTTCAGGAGCTTTTATGACAGCTCATTCAAAATCCATAGACATTGATATGGAGTTAGTCCCCCTTTTTCACTATGCTCCTTAGCTCTCTGCAACCCTTTGCTTGGTCTGAGTTGCTGTGGTTCCTAAACACTTCGTTGTTGCAAAATTGGCTCTTCAGAACAACCCATTCTTTCACTACTGTGTGTAATGGCACACTGCATGGCTAGGCGCTTGATTTTATACACCCGTGGCAATGGAAATAAATGAAACACCTGAATTCAATGATTAAAAGGTGTGTCCCAATACCTTTGTGCATATAGTGTATGTCATAGGGCGTTTTAAAGTCAAATAGTCCCCAAAGTTCATTTGGTTTTTCAGGTTTAACACTATTTTACTTTGTAAACATTACATATAACACATAGAAGACACGTGTAGGTTCACTGGATATTTTGGACAGTAAGTCCAAATGACTAAAATGACTAAATTTGCATTGTAGCTATGGCAACAACAGTTTCCCATCACAACCACTGTAAAGAAATCTAAGTTACTAAGTTTCTCTAAAATGCAAAGTTCAATTAATCACTCAAACCACTCTGAATGACTGTTTACATCTTACCATTCTGCTGTTTCAGATGGGCGCTGCTCACCAGGACGGATGGTCAAAGGCGGTTGCCACACGCACTCATCTACGTATAAGTACTGGCTTTGAATCCCGTGGTGATTGGTCTTCAGGTCAACACCCCTTCACCCTCCTCCCTCTACACATACATGTTTTTGTGCTGACTTGGGACAGGCGACTGGAACCCAAGTTGCAACACTGTCCATTTTAAACCTGCTCTCAGATCAGTGTAAATGGAGAGTTGAGAAACACTGCTGCTGTCAACTGTCCAATTCTGTATTGATCCATTGTCTTTCCTCGGCTGTTTAACTATTGAGTGATAGACTGCTGTATCCGTCCAAGGCCAAAGCGAAAGATGTATGACCAAACAAGGAGAAACGGGGAGCATTACCTGGTACCACACTATAGAAACTGCACCTGAAAGGCATGGTCTGATGCATAGCCAATCACATGCAAAGCATTTCCCCCTCACCACAAACAAAGGCACTGGAAAAAGAAATGAATGATCTGGATTTTGTAAAATACACAAAGATATCTCTCTCTCTCTCTCTCTCTCTCTCTATCTATCTATATATCTATCTATCTATCTCTCCCTCTCTCTCTCTCTCTCTCACTATCTATCTATCTATCTATCTATCTATCTATCTATCTATCTCTCTATCTATCTCTCTCACTATCTATCTATCTCTCTCTCTCACTATCTATCTATCTATCTATCTATCTATCTATCTCTCTCTCTCACTATCTCTCTATCTATCTCTCTCTATCTATCTATCTATATATCTATCTATCTATCTATCTCTATCTATCTATCTATCTATCTATCTATCTATCTCTCTATCTATCTCTCTCTCACTATCTCTCTATCTATCTCTCTCTATCTATCTATCTATCTATCTATCTATCTATCTATCTATCTCTATCTATCTATCTATCTATCTATCTCTCTCTCTCTCACTATCTCTCTCTATCTATCTCTCTCTATCTATCTATCTATCTATCTCTCTCTCACTATCTCTCTATCTATCTCTCTCTATCTATCTATCTATCTATCTATCTATCTCTATCTATCTATCTATCTATCTCTCTCTCTCTCACTATCTCTCTCTATCTATCTATCTATCTATCTATCTCTCTCACTCTCTCTATCTATCTATTTATCTATCTCTCTCTCACTATCTATCTCTCTCTCTCTCTATCTATCTATCTATCTCACTATCTCTCTCTCTATCTATCTATCTATCTATCTATCTCACTATCTCTCTCTCTCTCTATCTATCTATCTATCTATCTATCTATCTATCTCACTATCTCTCTCTTTCTCTATCTATCTATCTCTATCTCTCTCTATCTATCTATCTCTCTCTCTCTATCTCTCTCTCTCTCTCTCTCTCTCTCTCTATCTATCTATTTATCTATCTCATACACTACATACACTATATGTACAAAGGTATTGGGACACACCTTTTAATTGAATATAGGTGTTTTATTCATTTCCATTGCCACAGGTGTACAAAATCAAGCACCTAGCTATGCAGTCTGCCATTACACACATTAGTGAAAGAATGGGTCGTTCTAACTTTATTATTGGGATCAACTTTATTATTGAAAAATTAGGAATTTAGGAACCACAGAGAGATATATATCTATGAAGAAGACACTTACAAGAGAATTATGCAAAATTGTACATTACTCTCCAAAATTCAAAAGGAGACAGTACCCTGAACATTACCCTGCTTCGGTTTTTCTGTGCTTTAGCTCAAAAGCTTTATTACTCTGTTTAGGCTGACTGCACTGTTAAAAGTATAAGATCCTTGCGGAGCTGTTGGAGGTTCTTAAAACTTAAAACTGTGGAGGAACCTACAAGAAAAGGTTTTTAAACGAAAAAGGTTCCTTAAAGCTTCATTAAAGCACCTTAAGAGGCTCCTCCAACGTTTCAAACTGAGGTTCCTGAAGGATCCTCTACTTTTAACAGAGTGCTGGAGGGCTTCTGAGGAAGCTGTGGCAAATCAGCTCCACGTTGTCTGGATTTGTGCTTTGTGGATCCACTCTGGAGAGAAATTCACAGCATCCTAGATGCAGCTTTTAGAATGAACAATAATTTTGAGTTTAAAATGATGAACCTTTGTGATCTGGAAGAACCTTATTGTACAAAGAGCAATAAATACTAGTTAAGAGTGTTACTTGCTGCAACCAGAAAATGGCTTAAGAAGGATTCCCCAACAGTAAAGGATTGATCTAGTTCATGATCAGTTTTTTTCCGTTACCATGGAGAGAGTTACATTTACAGGGTCAGGGTCGACTTATGTATAATCCTGGGCTACAACCACTCCAACAACTGTGCAAAACGTATGTGTAAACGTATACATGTACATGCAGCTTCAATTTGATTCTGGTTCTCTGGTCCCACCCCTTTCCCCCTTTCTTCTGAGGGCTTAAATCATTAATTTTTATATGTACGTTTGTGTTTTACTTATATGTCAAAAACCTAATAAAGGGTACAGTACAGATACACACACATACATATAGTGTTGCTGTCCGATAAAAAAACATCTGCAGAATGGTGACTTTATAGTAGAAGGCAATATGTTCTCTATGTAAAATATGAGTTTATTCCAAGAAATTTAGAGCATCATCCGGAATTATTCACACAGTGTACAGGGCAGATACAGGGTTTAAACCATGGAGAAAATTCAAACCGGACAAAAATGCATGGTTTTCATTGGACAGCAGCAATATATATATATATATATATATATATATACACAATTGTTGTTTTAAACACCATTATACTGGTTTAACTGGTTTTGCCAGGTGGGTGCTGTGGTATCCCAGGTGGTTGCTAGTGTATTACCAAGTGGTTGTTGTGGTTCTCCAGGTGCTTGGTTGGGTGTTACTGGTGTATTTGTACTAATGTGACATAAGGAGGATGTACAAAGGCTTGTACCCCATTCAGTCCAATAGGGAAAATGGAAATGGACAGAATCTGGAAATCAAAGGCCCAATCAAAAAGCTGTATATAAGCCCAACAATCAAGCGTTCTGCATGTACACGCTGAACCTCCCTTGTGAAGATTAGAACATAGATTTTATGTTAAATACAGAGATTTACTCCCTATGGTCCAGAAGATGGGAACCAACAAGCCTGGGTGAAGAACCACTGGGTGTTAACAGTGCTACATTTCATCTGCGCACAATATAGTTATTATCAGCATGGGGAGTAGCTGTGGCATAAAGGTTAGAGAACTGGCCTAGAGGTCACTGGTTTGGTCTCTTGGACTGGGGTCTGGGGTCGAGTGAAGGAACAGCAGCTTCTCCTCCCTCAACATTCACTGCTGAAGTGCCCATTGTAAGGCATGCCACCCCCTCAACCACTGGGTGCTGAGGCGGCTACCCTCTGCTCTCAGTGTGTGAGTGTTCACTACCATGGATGGATTAAATGCGGGGGTTGAAATCCGCTGTACTACTGACTGTATAGTGTGGTTCTAATGGTAATTACTAGCTTATAAGAAGACAGTGGTATTAGAAGACAGTCCAGATGGTAATTAGTATAGTAATTATAATTACCATCAGGACAAATGTGAGCTATTGTATAAGACTACCAGCCTTTTTAAAAAAGGCACCAAGAGCATGGCCTTCACATGCCTGACATCCATCCAACCATCCAGTGCCATATTTAAACAACAGAGGGCGCTCCATTATCAGTGCTCGTATAGTTGCTCTGAGTTGCTAGGAGAGCAGGACAGAGTTTCTGGAAGCTGCTTATGGTGGACAAAGCTATAAGAAGAAAAAGCATATACAAGCTTGTCTGCAGCCACATGTCTGAACGCACATTAGCTTACAACATTGACTATGTCTGAATGTAGTGCTAAATGTAGCTAATCATGATGCGAGCTGGAGATTCAGTCCTACAACCTAAAACCTAGGGAGTAACCAGATTCCAGAAGTATGTGAGCAAGGTTTAGCCGCCCTCTCCCACCCTGTTTGCTTTTAAAGCATAGCTGCCTTCAGTTGTGCACCTAATCCAGGTTCGGCTAAGCACATTAAGCTTGGTGTGGTTGCAGTCCGGGAGAGGGAAACAGGTTCAGCAGGAGGATTAGCTCAGCTCAGAGCACCACTGACAAAACACACACAAAAAAAAATCCACAAATTCAACAAGAGATTCAGTCAGATACACTTGTTGTGGACAAATATTTGTGGACACCCCTTCCAAGGAATGCATTTAGCTATGTTAAGCTGTATCCACTGCTGACACAGATGTGCAAATGTACACAGACACACACACACACAGCTTGTCTAGTCCCTGTAGAGAAGAACTGCCAATAGAATAGGACTCTCTGGAGCAGATAGACATGACCCTTTTGACATCATGTCTAATGCCAGGTGTGGGCTAGAAGGGTATAAAGCCCCCCAGCATTGAGCTCCATCCCATACTTTTGGAGTTTGAGATGAACTCCCCCAACTCAGATGATCACCTGACGTCCTGACGTCCTGACCTCACTGACGCGTTTTGTCGCCGAATGCAATCAAATCCTCACAGCAATGCTCCAAAATAGAACCTTCTAGAGCAGTGGCCACCATACCTGCTCCTGAACATATGCCTTTCTGCAGACCTCAGCTTCAGTTGATTCCACCTGATTCAATCAATGCTTTCAGAAGTGCTTGGTTAGCTGAATAAGGTGGATAAGACTGGGGTTCGAGGTACAACCTGCAGGATGGTCAATCTCCAGGACCTTAAAGTTCCCCCTGTCCTACATATTCCACAGCATTCTGCAGCTCAGACACACCCACCTCCACCTGAGAAGGGCTTGTTAAGTAGTCATAGCCGATTACACCCCACCCCCTCCAACATCATCTGAGACCAGTAGGGGAACAGTGTCCATATGATGTAAAGCTAAACTACACTATTTGAACAAAAGTATTGGGACATCCGCTCATTATTGGTATTACAAATAGTTTATCCTGCTGTTGTTGGAGTAACTGTCTCTACTGTCTAGGAAATAAGGCTTTCTACTGGATTACTGTTGCATTGCTGTGAAGATTTGTTTGCATTCAGCAACAAGAGCTGAACTCATCAACTCATCACAAACGTATTGGCTGTGGCACCACCATCATTCTAGAGGACACAGTTCCACTGCTCCACAGCTCAATGTGGAGGGACTTTATACCCCTCTAGCCCATGCCTGCTATCAGGCATGGTGCCAATAGGTTCGTGTGTATCTGCTCCAGAGAGTCCTATTGGCACCAATTGGTGGAGAGTAAAGAACCTGAATGCACTCATTAGAAGGGGTGTCCTCAAACATTTGGACATGCAGTGTATTTCACAGCTCTGGAGAAATAGTAGGGAAACATTGTCCATATGGCATAAAGCTAAATTATATAATGCAAGACTTAGAAGGGAAAGAAGATCCCTGGGGTAGGGGCGATCAATATGACGGTGATTTATCGCATAGTGAAAAATGTAGTTATCGTGATACACACTATATACTTAACGGATTGCATTAAAATGCAGCATTAAAAAAAACAAAAAAAAACTGAACAGCAGTTTTTAAAAATCTGCCCCACTAATGCATTTCATCTATGTGTCAAAATCTTGTGATAAATATAATATATCATGGAAATGTCCGTGAATATTTGGCCATTATTTGTCTGTAAACATGTTGCCTGGTTATAGGTTTCCTCTCCATGATGGAAACCTCAAATATATGACTCATAAAGAACCTTTAAATAAAGGCTTCCACTACTGTCTACAGTACAGAGAAGAAGCTTGTTTTTCTACGATTTCAACAGTTAGTAAATGTTTGTCAAATTGACGTCAGTGTAAATGTTAAATCCTGCCCAATGACTGTAAAAACTGTTTTACAGTCATTGAGTCTGCCATATATGTGTCCTCTAATGACAAACAAACCCAGACATGACCCTAAAGGTTCTTTCAGAAAGAGCTGATGAACTTGCTTTGCCCTCTCCTGAACTCTTTGCTCTGGCTTCTTGTGTCTTTTTACTTAACTAGACTTAAATCTACTTACAGAGGACAGGCATGCTTTGGGCTTTCTGTCTGCAGAACTGAGGTCAGAAGTCTAAGTTCATGCTGTATCCTTAGAAGAAGAGGTGTAAAGTTATATGAGTGCATGCACACTGCCAAATGTTCATGACATTAGCCAGGGCTCCTCGAGCTCTGGCCCTGTGGGCAAAACTGGGCCCAAAACACTTTGTTTTGCAGGCCAAAAGACATCTACTTGGACAGGGGTAGGATGTTTACACAGCTGGTACCATCAGTGAAGAATGAGTCAAGGAATTTTCTTGTTTTCATTGGGTCCCTTGGCTAGCAGCTCGGATCGCATGGCGGCCAACCAGCTCAAAATGTTTGAGCACCTGTGAAGTTGGGAATGCGAGCAGGAACAGGTTGTTGGAAACTAAGCTTCACAGTTAATGGATTTATATATATACAGTGGGACCAAAAATTATTTAGTCAGCCACTGATTGTGCAGGTTCTCCTACATAGAAAGATGAGAGAGGTCTATCATTTTTATCATAGGTACACTTCAACTATGAGAGACAAAATGAGAAAAAAATCTAGGAAATCACATTGTAAGAGTTTTAAAGAATTTATTTGTAAATTATGGAGGAAAATAAGTATTTGGTCAATAACAAAAGTTCAACTTAATACTTTGTAACATAACCTTTGTTGGTAACTTTTGTTTGTTTGGGATCATTGTCATGCTGGAAGACCCAGCCACATTCCATCTTCAATGCTCTCACTGATGGAAGGAGGTTTTGGCTTAAAATCTCATGATACATGGCCCCGTTCATTCTTCCCTGAACACGGATCAGTAGTCCTGTCCCCTTTGCAGAAAAACAGCCTCAAAGCATGATGTTTCACTTGTGCCCCCAAACCGGCTATATACCATCAAATCCCAGCCTCCACAAGACCTGTAAAGGTGTCCGGTGGTATCTGTCACCAAGACATAAACAGCAGATCCTTGAAGTCCTGTAAGTTGCGAGGTGGGACCTCCAGGGATCACATCAATGAGCCATAAGCACCCATGCCCCTTTCACTGCTTCACAGTTGTCCTTCCTTTGCTAGGTACTGACCACTGCATATGAGGAAAACTCCACAGGACCTGCCTGATGTATTAGAGACGCTCTGATCATTCTGATCATATTTCTGAATGTGTGTACAGCACTGTGCACGTCAAAGACCACTCTCATTTTTTAGATCTCCAATCAAAACAGACATTAGGTGCATTAGCTTAATCTTCATCCCCCCACTGAGAGAAGACGACTCTGGATTGCTGTGGATCTGAAAGCATATGTAGCTTACCAGAAGCTTATGTGTGCTATAAAGAACATCTGAGGTACTTAACAGCTAGAAACTGAGTCAATGATCGGTGGCCTCTGATCTGACCTTTACACAGTGCTCTATTTTTTGAGTTGACCCACTGGTCACAATAACAAATCATGAAGTCCTTGCAGGCCAAACAGAGTTTGCAGGCAAGTACCTGTGTGTGAATGAATGTGTGCGGTAGTCCACAGTAATCCCCTACGTGGAGCTCACGCCCAGTTAGAACACACACTCCCCACATAATGACCTCTCCTCCTGAAAGCATTTCTGTTTGTCTATGGTTAATGATTGTCTTGACTGGAGCCGTGCATCTGGAGAGCTGCAATATATATTTAATAAATTAGGGCTTAATTAAAAGGTGTATCAATACAGCTATTATAAACCGAGGACTGGATATGGTCTGGAGAGATTGGATATTGTTCAGATGCCCATTTGCCCTAATGAAGAACGACACTATGCATGCTATCAGCTCACGCTTAATTGCTTTGGGTTCAAGTGCTATTGAAGTGTCCATTAGAGACTCAGAGGCGCTGGCAGGACGTAGACAGGCCGCCGTCCCTTAACCGCCTTCCCACTAGAGGTTTTAAATGAATAACCTCCATGCCTGATCGCTGTAACTCACCAGAATTGGATAAGCCGATTAAATAAGTATTAATGACCCCGCAGTTCTACTGGCTCACAACGGACTCTCAGCTGTAAAGCGGATCTTTCTCCATCCTAGACATTAAAGAGAATAGGAAGAGGGAATCTGCACCTTCCTGTTACAAACATCACCCTCTTTATACCTGATTCATTAAAGACAGAGCGAGGATTAAAGGAGTGCATTACTCAGAACAGCATGATCAGAACACAAATGATTTAATGATTTTCCCTTCTTCCCCTCCCACCCAGTATTTTAAGGTGCATGCTGACCCGCCTATTTTGAAGTATTTTGGGGAGTATACTGACCTGACTATTTTGAAGTATTTTGGGGTGCATGCTGACCTGCCTATTCTGAATATTTTGGGGTGTATGCTGACCCAACTATTTTGAAGTATTTTGGGGTGTATGCTGACTCACCTATTCTGAAGTATTTGGGGTGTATGCTGACCTGCCTATTTTGAAGTATTCTGGGATGTATGCTGACCCGCCTATTCTGAAGTATTTGGGGTGCATGCTGACCCGCCTATTTTGAAGTATTTTGGGGTTTATGCTGACCCGCCTATTTTGAAGTATTTTGGGGTGTATGCTGACCCGCCTATTTTGAAGTATTCTGGGGTGTATGCTGACCCAACTATTCTGAAGTATTTTGGGGTGCATGCTGACCTGACTATTCTGAATATTTTGGGGTGTATGCTGACCTGCCTATTTTGAAGTATTCTGGGGTGTATGCTGACACAACTATTCTGAAGTATTTGGGGTGCATGCTGACCCGCCTATTTTGAAGTATTTTGGGGTGTATGCTGACCCGCCTATTTTGAAGTATTCTGGGGTGTATGCTGACCCAACTATTCTGAAGTATTTTGGGGTGCATGCTGACCTGACTATTCTGAATATTTTGGGGTGTATGCTGACCTGCCTATTCTGAAGTATTTTGGGGTGCATGCTGACCTGTGTACAGTGTGTGCAGAATTATTAGGCAAATGAGTATTTTGATCATATCATCCTTTTTATACATGTTGTCCTACTCCAAGCTCTATAGGCTTGAAAGCCAACTACCAATCAGGTGAATCAGATGATGTGCATCTCTGTAATGAGAAGGGGTGTGGTCTAATGACATCAACACTCTATATAAGGTGTGCTTAAATATTAACTTCCTTTCTTTTGGCAAAATGGGTCAGAAGAGAGATTTGACGGACTCTGAAAAGTCATAAATTGTGAGATGTCTTGCAGAGGGATGCAGCAGTCTTGAAATTGCCAAACTTTTGAAGCGTGATCACCGAACAATCAAGCGTTTCATGGCAAATAGCCAACAGGGTCGCAAGAAACGTGTTGAAAAAAAAAGGCGCAAAATAACTGCCCATGAATTGAGGAAAATCAAGCGTGAAGCTGCAAAGATGCCATTTGCCACCAGTTTTGCCATATTTCAGAGCTGCAACGTTACTGGAGTATCAAAAAGCACAAGGTGTGCAAAACTCAGGGACATGGCCAAGGTAAGGAAGGCTGAAAAACGACCACCTTTGAACAAGAAACAAAAGATAAAACGTCAAGACTGGGCCAAGAAATATCTTAAGACTGATTTTTCTAAGGTTTTATGGACTGATGAAATGCGAGTGACTCCCCATAGAGAACCTGTGGTCCCTCATTAAATGTGAGATCTACCTCCCTGAACAGTGTCTGGGAGGCTGTGGTGTCTGCTGCACGCAATGCTGATCATAAACAGATCAAGCAACTGACAGAATCTATGGATGGAAGGCTTTTGAGTGTCATTGTAAAGAAAGGTGGCTATATTGGTCACTGATTTGTTTGTGGTTTTGTTTTTGAATGTCAGAAATGTTTATTTCTAAATTGTGTGTTATATTGGTTTACCTGGTGAAAATAAACAAGTGAGATGGGTATATATTTGTTTTTTTATTAAGTTGCCTAATAATTCTGCATAGTAATGGTTACCTGCACAAACAGATATCCTCCTAAAATAGCCAAATCTAAAAAAAACCCACTCCAACTTCCAAAAATATTAAGCTTTGATATTTATGAGTCTTTTGGGTTGATTAAGAACATAGTTGTTGTTCAATAATAAAAAGAATCCTCTCAAATACAACTTGCCTAATAATTCTGCACACACTGTATATTGAAGTATGCTGACCCAACTATTTTGAAATATTTTGGGGAGTATGCTGATTCACCTATTTTGAAGTATTTGGGGTGTATACTAACCTGTGTATATTGAAGTATTTGAGGTGCATACTGACCCGCTTATTTTGAAGTATTTGGGTGTATACTGACCCGCCTATTCTGAAGTATTTGGGTGTATACTGACCCGCCTATTCTGAAGTATTTGGGGTGTATACTGACCCGCCTATTCTGAAGTATTTGGGTGTATACTGACCCGCCTATTCTGAAGTATTTGGGGTGTATAGTGACCCGCCTATTCTGAAGTATTTGGGGTGTATGCTGACCCGCCTATTTTGAAGTATTCTGGGGTGTATGCTGACCCAACTATTCTGAAGTATTTTGGGGTGTATGCTGACCCGCCTATTCTGAAGTATTTGGGGTGTATGCTGACCTGCCTATTCTGAAGTATTTGGGGTGTATGCTGACCCACTTATTTAGAAGTATTTTGACTATAAACTTCAAAATAAGTATGTTGGCCCTGTGCTGACTCCAGATAGCAAACCTACATGAATCCACTGGCTTAATATGATGCGCACCCTGCAGACTTTATGCCAGTGCAGGTGCACAGGTTTATGATTTGAACTAATAACAAGAATAATTAAATAATTAAGAGAATCAGTTCAACATGTCTTGTTTACGCTGTACTAGATTGGGTATATCTATATGTCTTTCTTGCAGAGTGAAGCGCTGCATCACCGTGCTGTTCTTCTGAAGCTGAAGAAGCCGCGCGCTTCCCTCTTGCTATCTGGGTCTGAACTCGGATTAAGTTTCTCCACTCCCTAACAAAACCGAATTCAAATCCGAATCCACGGTCACTGTTAATCTCACACCGGAGAAACGGGCTCGCTGGTTTCATTTCTTTAACTTTACTTTACTCGCAAATCTTCCTTGGCTGCGTGATTCTCCGTCTCGCGCCTTTAAAACCCTATAGTCCCCACGCAGCGGACCACGTGACCCTCTAGTGCCGCGCTGTGATTTTCTATTGGGCCGCTTCGTGCCAATAATCTAGAATCCCCGCCCACTCGCTGCTCGTCCCTGGCTGTGATTGGTTGGTGCGTGGGCGTGTTCGCGGCTCTCCGGCACTCTGCCCATCTCCGGCGCGAAAGCTCGAGCGGATGACGTTATGGGAGCAAACGCCTCGGCTGGCTATTGGTCGAGCGGGCGGGTGAAGGTGGCTCCGGATTGGTCGTCGCTCGGGGGCCGTCGGCGAGCGGACGCGGAAGTCGTGGCGTCTCCTGAGTCACGGTTGCTATCAGCTGATTTCTGTCTTTCTGAGTGAGTAACGCCATTAAACCTCTCTTTTCGGCTCCGGTCAGCTGCGGGGGTCGCTCGGGGGCTTCGCGGCGGGCTGTCCGCAGCCTCGGGGCGCGCGGTTGAAACTTGAGGGTTCGGTTTTGTCGGTTTCCAACATTGTGCATGTGTGCGCGCGCGCGTGCGTGTGTGCATGTGTGTGTGTGTGTGTGTGTGTGTGTGTGTGTGTGTGTGTGTGTGTGTGCGTGCGTGCATGCATGTGTGTGTGTGTTAGCAAACGCAGCTGCAGCAGAGCGGTTAGTTAGGGAGTTTCACGTGAACCATTAACGCAGTCGGGCTCGTCATCACTGTTTCCCAAACAGCTGTTGCCCATGACTACATTACGTAACGTTACATGTCCAGAGGTAGGTGATGGTAGGTGGTGTTGCACACTGCCTATGGGGTGCTTCACAAAGCATAGGGGGGTTAAGTCAGATAACTTAAGCCAAAAGTGTGTGCAGTGTGAGAACAGGCAGCTCAGAGGTAGAGATCCAGCCAGCTAGCTTGCTACCTCCTTAGAGATCCATCCCCACCCGATCCATCTCATGGTTCCATCTCATCAGATGTCCTGCACTGAATAGCATGCCCACGACTAGATTACATAACATTACAGGTCCAGAGGGGCATTACAGAAAGGTAGGGGGTGTTTCACAAAGCAGGATGTCCTCCTGATAAGCCAGAAGCCTGTCCAGGATGGGAATAGTGAAGATGCAGAGATCTACCGCACCTGATCCATCTCCTGGTTGCCCCTCGGATGTCCTTTACTAAATAGTGTCACCACCATTAGCAGTGTATTTATTATTATGCTATATGCTATGGTACTATGTGGTTTGGGGTGGAGGTCTAAGCATATTGGCTCCGCCATTGAGAGATCACTACTTGGGTTCCTGGTGATGCCACAGCCATCCGTGGCTGAGAGTCCCAGAAGCTTTCTCTCTTGGGTGGTTGGGATGGCCCACCTTCTCATCTCCTTACTCGGCGCAGAGCTAGCCAGTGCGGGAGTCTTGTTAACTGATGTCAACAGAATTGGCTGTTCTCCTTCAAGCGCCTTCAGCGGTTGGGTAGGCCGTTATCACCGACGACTCTGCGTCGTCATCACTGTTTCCCATGACTTTATTATACAACATTATGTGTCCAGAGGGGCTTTTCAGAATGGTGAGGGGGTGTTTCACAAAGCTTAGGAGGTGTTAAGGCCGGATTAAAGCCAGATATCCTAAGCCAAGTGCCTGTCCATTACAGAACAGGTGAGAGAGAGAGATATGGAGCTGTACCTTCCTGTAGACTCCATCCGCACCTGGGCCGTGTCATTGATTCCTTCAGATGTCCTAAACTAAAAGCGCATCGCCATTAGTAGTGCATTCATTACTCCAAGGAATAGTACTATGTTGTTTGAGACTTGAGATGTATATACATAATTTGGGTTGGTGGTCTAAGCATTGGTCCTATCACCGGGAGCTCGCTGGTTAAATCCCTAGTGATGCCACAGCCATCTGTCTCTGGATATCCCATAGAAGTAGGATGGTGAGTAGAATGGCCTAGGCTCTTCCTTTCCTCTCACTCAGCTCACTGCAAGCCAGTGTGGTCGTCTGTTAGCAGATGTAACAGAACTGACAGTTCATTTTCTCCAAGCGTCTTCAGCTGTCCAGTGATGTTGCATTAGCGGCAGTTTGAAAAGAAGTGGTGGAGCTGCTTCATGTGGCTCAGAGGAAGCACATGCTAGCATGATATATAAAAAATTTAGGGTGGAAAGAAAACCTGCAGGAAGGTAAATCCCGAGCAGGGCTGGTGAACCCTGGGTTAGTGTTTGTGTTCTTCTGCCACTGCCAACTTGAGACACTTTGGCACAGCGATTAGTTTTAATGGTCACACTAAACACACTCTCTCTACCTGTCAAGTTGACCGTGATCTTCAGATGCTTATGGGAAGCTGAGCCGTGACGTGCTGGATCAAGTGTGTTAGGAGCCCAAAATCTGCAGAGCAAGGGGCCCTCCACAACCAGCGTCAAGCCAAAAGTAAAGGTGGGCCTGCAGCAATGTCCCCTACTACTTAATATACTCCAAATGAAGTCATCCAGACTTAACATAGCTCAGATGTAATGGAAGCCTACGTCATCCCAAGTCGCTTCAGACCCTTCATCAGTCGAGTGTTTGGGTTAAGAGCAAAACCAGTGGACCATTCCTTTTAAGCGAGTGTTTTTAAGCTGGTAAACTGGTTGTTGGAGACCCCCACACAGTCCAGAGTCTTGCTCAGACCTGACCTGCAATGCATAGGGATGGAGCAATGTCTCAGGGTCCTGCAGAATTACTGAGAACCTCTGCTTTAAGTTGTCTGGCTCCCATCCCAGCGCAGCCCATGAACAAATACAGGGCCATACAGAGGAGCATACAGAGGATCCTGCTCGTTTTGGGTGTAGTTACTGCTTAAGGAGCTTAACAGTTGTGTTTTTGTTCTACTGCTTATGATCTCAGACACATTAGGGTCGCTTGTTGTGCTGTGCCAGTCAGAAATTAGCCAACAGTCCAATCCCCTTGTGTTATGTAAGGCGTCTGGATTTGCTACTGTGCAATCTGATTGGTGCTGACCACCAAATACACAAGCTCAACCGCACTTAAATCCTGTCTCTTGTTTACCATCGTTAGGTCTTATTGGGTCCTCCAAGATTCCCTACTAGTAAAAAAAGGTGTTCACAAAGCTGGAGAGCCATGGTTGAGTGTTCTTACTGAACGTAATTGAGGTTATATTCTCAATCTCAGCCTGTGTACGAAATGTGCTAGAAAAAAACAACAAAAAGAAAAACCCTCAGTTTTGATGGGGGTTTTTTTTGACTCAGGTGATTGCAGCTGTTGCCAGGAAGTTAAGATGGTTCGAGGGCTGTTTTGGAAAGTGTTGATCATAAGACAGCATGGGGAAATCCACTTGCTAGTTGTGTTTTCCAGATTTGATAACCACTAACCACAGAGTCACTGAGCATAAATGTGCATTGTTTATCCTGCTTTTGTTGGAGTGTTTGTCTCTACTAGATTTTGGAGCACCGCTATGAGGATTTGATTGCATTCAGCCACAAGAGCATTAGTGAGTTCAGGATATTGAATGATCACCACTCCACCCCACCCTACCTCCACAACTCCTCCCCAACTCCACAACTCCTCCCCAAAAAATTGGATGGAGCACCATCCATCATTCCAGAGAACACAGTTCCACAGCTCAGTGCTGGGGGGGGGGTTTATACCCCTCTAGCCCACACCTGGCATTAGGCATGGGGTTAATAGGCTCATGTTTATCTGCTCCATAGAGTCCTATTCTATTGGCAATACTTCTCTACAAGGACTAGACATCTGTGGGTGTGTATTTGCACATCTATGTCAGCAATGGGTGCCACTTAAAGAAGCTGAATGCATTCGTTAGAAGAGGTGTCCACAAACATTTGGACATATAGTAAATTGGATAGTAGATTAAGGATGCACTGATATGGAAATTGTAGGCTGGTGCTGATATGTATTGTACATATAGCCATGTATTAAAAGAGCAAATTGGAACTACATCCACATGGATAGACATGGATAGATGTAGCCCAGCTCACACAGGAGGTTCCACCATAGCTTTTCACACAGCTGCTAACGCAATGTCATGGAGCCTCAACAAGCTTGGAGGAGAACACCAACTGTCAAGTTATTATTTTTTTTATCTTTAGCTAATAGGCACCAGTGTTGGCCAGCATTATGCAGAGTGGGCCATCCTACCAACTTAGAGAGAGAACTTCCAGCTATGGGTGCCTGAAAATGCCTGAGGAATCAAACCCATGATCTCCTGATGCTGGTGCCAATGCTTAGACGGATGCACCGCTCTGGTGTCCTTCAGTGAATTATATGGCCAGGCTGATATGGTTCTGATGTTGTCCCTAGTTTAGACTGTTTTGTAGTTGTTGAAACTGCCACAGACATGGAACTGGTGCAGAGCAAAATGCATCCCATGTTATTAATGTGGCCTATTTAACACATTTATAAGCCCCTTTTGGACATGTACTCTAACACCAGAACTTTTTCAGAGGTTTTACCTGGAGGATCTGTTTGTGTGAACGCAAATATCCGAATTAGTTGTACTGGACATTACCAGGACTTTATCCTGCCAGCCCCCCTAGTGCAAAGTCCGGGTAATGTCAGAGTGAGCCCATGTGTGAATAGAGCAGGCACTTTTCCTGAGAATTACAGTGGAAAGTGTTGATGACCTCATTATGGATGAATCCGGAGTCTCGTTTGCCATATTTGATATGCTGTAAACAAAACGCTCCACATGTGAGAAGGGGAACCTGATTCTCCAGACGTTTTTCAGAATTCATATGTGACAAAAAATGTGTGTTTAGTGAGTCTGATTAAAAAGCCTAGAGCTACCAGCATCCACCCATTCTGTTCTACCATTTACTCTGGCAGGGCAGTGGAACCTGCCAAGCACCACTGCCTGGGTTGAAATGCCTAATTGATGGGCCATGATCATGTTACAGGTCAGGCTACACTTTAAATAGCCTCATGACTTGCTTTTGAACCGGACGGAATCTAGGCCTCCACAGTCCGTAGGCATATGTTTGGGTGTCTCCATAGTAATAACACACCAACCCTGTGTTATCTTTCACTAGCGTGTATGAAGGTTTTGGCGTGAACCTTCCTTTAGAAGGCCCCGAAACATGTATATGAATTGTATGCAGTGTCGCATACACACAGTGCTATTCTGGAGCACAATAAACACCTCATCAGATATCATGTCTGAAAATATCAGTCAAATGTAAAAAATCTTTAAATGCCAAAGTTCAGCCATGTAACTCCTCTGCTTTGCTCTCTTCACCGGCTTCCTGTAGCTGCCCGATTCAAAACCCTGACTCTGGCCTACAAAGCCAAGAACGGACCAGCCCCTCCGCACTTCATGGCAATGGTTAAAAGCTCCAAGAGCCTTTCGAGCTTCAAATATGGCTCAGCTTGACCCGCCATCCCTTAAGATCTACGGAAGACAAGCGTCCAGGCTTTTTTCTGTCCTGGTGGAATGGTGGTGGAACGAACTTGCCCTGGGTGTCCGAACGGCAGAGTTGCTTGCAGTCTACACACGCAGAGTGAAGACCCACCTTTTCCAGTACTTCTGCAAGGTGTAGTGTAATGCTTAGTATTGTGGTCCCATATGGACTTTTATGTTGAGTAGTATCTAAGCTTGGACGTATCTTTTGGATCCTAGTGGATACAAACTAGCTATGGATATTTTGTGTGATTTTGATGTGATTGTGCATCCCTAATTTAAATGCACATGGCAACCCTGTTGGAAGGAACCAGGGAAGTATGTACCTATTGGACAGTCTTCACTTTTCTGTAAGATATCCAGCTAACTGAGAAATTGCTTTATGAAAAATCCCTCTGGATTGGAAAGCTCTGGCTCAGCCAAACGAGCAAATTCCTTAAGAAAAGTTTGCTTTCTTCATCTAATCTGATTTGTGGGTTTAGTTATGGGCCGGATAAAATCGCAGTTCAAATTTAATGAATGTACCTTGTGGCAGGTCCCTCAGGGAAGGTAGCTAAGTTCAGAGACAACACAGACACAGACGTAAGGTTCAAGTGACCCACAAACCACCTCTATTAAACCAAAACCCTCCCCCAGCACCCAAAGAATCCGAAGGAACATAACTACAGGCTAAAGTGGGGCTCTACCACTCTCTCTCTACCCTCATGCCCACCATCGTGCTTGCTCTTCTTCTGGGTGAGGGCTGAACTGGCCCTTAAATGTGCCATCTGGGGCTTGTTTCCCTGATCGCCCCCAGGTGAGTGGCATCAGTGCAGTGGGTGTGGTCCCATGGGGGCTGACGCACAGCTCTCCTGCCTCCTCACCGCCACAACCATATATATATATATTTATTTTGGCCATCAAGACAGAGCTGAGAAATGCAGTGTCTGATCGCTAATGTAAAAACGAATGCACTGGTGTTCTCCTCCTAGCATGTTCACAATGTTGGGGGACAAACTGACATTTTTTCTGTGATCATGCACCGCAACATTTAAAAATACAGTTAGTTTCACCAGATGTAAATGACCCAACATGTTATGATATGAATAATATACTCCATGTTTCCATATGGAGCCAAATAAACAATATTGGGTAAAAATAATCACAAAACTGATGTTCAGAACTTCTAATTAATGGAATTGGTGTCAGTTATTTCATTTTATTAATATTTTTCCCACTGTGTGTTCATGTGTGTACTGCGAGTGTAGTCACGTGACTCCGCCCCATCTAATCTGTTACATGGAAGCATCTTGGAGGAGGGCTCAAAAACACAGCCAACTGAGCAGCTTGTTAATCAAATGTTCAATTAATCATGATATTTATTGGTGAAGGTTTGATGGTCATATTACCCAGTGCTGTTCTGGTAGATTTATCATGGAAAATGAGAAGAATGTCAATTTTCCTTTTGTATCAAGCAGCAAAAAAGTTGGAGCATGACATGTCAGAGAGATTTTCACATTGCACGTCCTGTGACGTGACCATTGCACATCTGCACATTGCGATGGCGATGCTGAAACGCTAGATCACACAGCTCTTGAATTTATTTAATTTTTAAAAGCTGCGGTGGTTTAACATGGTGACCTTAGCATGCAGCGTCAGCAGAGGTGTCAGAAACTTGCCAGAATGTCCCCAAAAAACGTCAGGGTAGGCATTGGGTTGTTTGAAAGTTAGAGAACCAGTTCTGTTATTTTGCAGATTAGGTTGCATTGAAGGTCCTTCTAACAGTGAAACCCTAGTTTGGCTCTTTCTTTTTTGGTGCCATTTGACACCAAAAAAAAAAAAAAAAAGAAAAGCAAAAGAAGAAAGAAATCACACCTCCCTATCATTTCTGCTTCCTCACACATCCCATAGTGCTGCCATGATGGAGCCTTCTAGGTAAAAGCAGATTCCCTAAGCATGAAGCGATCTGAAACACTGATGTCTGTAGTTAGCAGTGCCGGAGGAAACAAGGACTCTACTGACACATTAATGGGAATGATGCTTGGGTTGTGCAAGATTGCTGTGCACCCATTGCTTAGATTTCGGTGTGAGATTGTCCTATGAGTAATGAATGACATGTTGGTGCAAGAAAGCTATGTCTAAGGAAATCCTTGGCAGTTTTCCTTGGAAGTATAGGGACGTAACATACAGTTGCATGGGAAGGTTTGGTCAATCTTGGCCTAATGACATATTTTGTTTATTTATTTATTTATTTATTAAAAAGAAAATAAACACATTCGCGACAGAAAACTATTTAAAGATATTGCGTGTTTAAAGTGGCAGTAACATCAAGCTCCTGCAGATGGTGTTGCATGAGGATGATTGGGCTATAAATACCTGCAGGGTGTGTGACTGGATTCATAGATTGAGGAGAATAAGTACTGTGCAGTGAATGCCTCGTTCAGTGTGTGGAAAATGGGTCAGAAAGAAGAGGTTAAGGATTGGCCAAAAAGGCCATAGTGTGAAGGAAGTAGCTGAATTTGCAGGTGTATCAGAGCATATGGTCATATGGGTCTACCAGCAGTGGCAGAAATCCCAGTCTACTGGACGTTCTCGTTAGATTTGTGGCCGAAAGAGGAAACTGACGGACAAGGACTACCGTGCTTCACAGTTTATGGATGAAAATTGCTTCTAGAAGTCAACGCAGGTCCTTCACCACCAATTTCAATCAGCTTGCTGTATATGCTGCCAGCTGAGGAGGGTTGACGTACTAGTGGGGAACATTTACATCTATGTTGCATGCCCACAAATCAGATATGCATCCAATCTAGGGCCACATATGAAAGGTCACAATATCTGATTTGTACAAAGGTTGGATTTGACGCATCCACACGGTCCTGAAAAGTCAGATCTGTTACATTAAGGCAAAAGAATCCACAGGCCACAGCACTTGTAACTTGTTTAGATGTTTCTTGAATACTTGGATGTTGGCTAGAGGTTGGATATGAGGTTGCAAGTAAGGTTTCTTTCTGATAATGCTTCCATGCAGATCATGTTTGAGCAAGCAATGCTGCACAGTAGAACAGTGCACCACCATTCATGTGTGTGCTACATCTTCCTGCAGTCTTTCTGCTGTACCTTTTGTCAACCTTTTTACCTTTATGGTTCCATCCGAGAGTTTTTTTTTTTTTTTTTTTTCTTTTTAGATCTTGCCTTGACTCACCGTGACTGTGGCAGTTTCCGAGCCTTTCCCTGCTTTGTGGGCGTTAATTTCGCTTTACGATCCTCAGCACCCTGCAGAGAATGTATTCTGCACTGGAAGTCTAGCCTAACGAGTCCTTATGAGTCAGTTAAGAGCTGACGAGTTAATTAGGTTCAGTGATGTCCAAACTAAGTGTCCAAATGTTGGCATGTGCTAGAATTACTATTTAATAGTTTAATCCAGTATAAAGTACAGAATATGGACAAAAGTATTGGGACACCTGCTAATTTATTGTTTCTTTTAAAATCAAGGGTATTAAAAGAGGTGATCCTGCTTTTGTTGGAGTAACTGTCTCTACTGTCCAAAGAAGAATTCTTTCGACTAGAGTTTGGAACACTGCTGTGAGGATTTGATTGCATTCAGCAACAAGAGTGTTTAACTCTGAATAACTCATACTCCCCAACTCCCCAACCCATCCTAAAGGTACTGGATGGAGCACCATCCATCATTCCAGAGAACACAGTTCCACTGCTCCACAGCTCAATGCTGGGGTGCTTTCTATCCCTCTAGCCCACACCTGGTGTTAGGCATGGTGCTAATAAATTCATGTTCATCTGCTTCAGAGAGTAGAGTGGGACTAGACAAGCTGTGTGAATGTGTGCATTTGCACATTAAACTTAGTAGCTTAGTAGCTAAAGTAGCTGAATGCATTGAATAGATTGGGGTGTCCACAAAGTTTTTCTTACAACTATATATCTAAATGTACTCCTTCAGCATGCATGCAGAGAGAGAGCATGCACAGACCAGTCAAATGCACGTGAACATCCTCTTGGTGGAGCTGAATTGCAGATGCACTTATAATGAACGCTCGACTGTAATTATTTAATCAGTAACTGTTTTCTAACAACACAGAAAAATAAAAGGCTGCAGCTACCATCCCCTGCATTCCACAGCATCTGTTTAGACTGCTAAAGGTCTTTTCCTGCATATCTCGTGCATGATAAGGGGAAGCAACGTTAGCCTTAAATGGCTGCAAAGCGCTCGTGAGTGGTTTTATCAAGCATTTTTATGGTGCCTTGAACTTTGAGACCTGACCTGTGCCATTCACAAGAGCTGGTAAACAACTGCAGGGGGGCGGCTTTAGCCTGTCAACTGTGAACATCATCTCGGCCCCTGCATAAGCACACCTTCAAAAGAAACCAGAAGTGAAACTCTTAATTTTTTTAATATAGGGAAGTTGAAAGTGACCCACTCGCCACGTTTGATGTTATTTTGTCCGTCTCTGCAACGCTGCAGTTTCTGAAGAACGCCTACGCACGATGAACTGCAGCTTTCTGATCAGTCCGGCGTGTGGAAAGGGTTGCTATTTCAGTGTTTGCTACTGAAAATCATTCTGCATTAACAACAGATGTTCTCCATTTGTCCATGAACTAGTGGCCCTTTAAAAGACTGCCATGCGGCACCGTTGAACCTTGCATTTGGCACATGGCTGGATTGGTTGATAAGTTGTATCACTTGAATTCTCTGCAAGCTGAACTGTTTAATGTGTAATCGTCTGTGCCTCATATCATAACCATGTAAAGTGACTTAATATCAAACCAATGGTTAATCAGTGACAGAACTACAAAAGCATGTGGGCTATTAAATTCCTGACTCCTGCTTTCCAGCGTTTTGAAGGCACCAATGCTACCAGCAGCAGTGAAACTAGAAAGGGTATTTTTTATTTGAAAACACCAGCTGGTTTTTTTTATGGGCCTACAGACATGGTCAAGAGTGATGTGCAGTAACATCTGCCTACATTATAGTACCTTAAACTTAACGCGGCATTAGGCGGGGTCTCTGAGTGGCTCAGCGGTCTAATGTGCTTCCATTATGGGCCGGGGGTCGAAAGCTCCAATACTGAGCCACGCTGCCCCTCTCCTCATCACTCTTAAATCTTAAGGCGATGTTGTCGGCACAGGCATCTGTTAGCTAGCATGGCTAAGCTGGCGCTTTCCTCGAAGCATGTCGGCTGCTTGGCAGTTTGAAAAGTTTCAAATTGGGAGAAAAAGGGGAAATATTTGACCAAACAAATTACAGACAGAAAATAAGTGTTCCTGGACTTCCCCTGCAGTCAGGAAGTGGTATTCACATTTTGAGCCACCCCTAAAAGACTCCTTTCACTGATGCATTCCTGGACAAGTGGAAAGTGAAGTAAGATGTGGACTGGTAGAGTAATATAGATTAGTATAGGATTTTACACTAATATGCCGATGCAGTTAGCAGCGCGCTGAGCCAGGAGTAGCAACGATAGGGATGCTATTCTCCTTATTACAGGTCAATGGAGCATCAGCATTATTCTGAAGCTGTTTATTTTAAGGTAAAATGCTGTTTTCTTTTCTTTTCCTTCAGTTTTGGAGAAACAACATTGAGAAAACAAGCTCACCCCGATTCTGACAGTAATTTAGAGACACAGGTTTATTGAATTTGCTTGCCAGTGAAGACTTTGTTTGCTCTGGCCAGCTGCTCTGCAGCTTTTAAATGAAGGCTAATCTGACCTGCCTTTGAAACCACACTTCTCCATATTTGCTCCAATGAGTAACGTGTGAGTGGTAGTTGAGGCTTAAACTTCAGCAGGAACGTACACTTCAGCAGAGGGGGGCGTGGCCGCCTGCGGTCAGTCTACTGTCAGTATAATTCAGGGCACAGTCAGCTGAGGATATGCGTGCATCAACCTGCTTCCCACTGTAGAGGGTGTGACTGGGGGAATGTAAACCATGCCCTGCAGAGAGACGGCGCATGTACTGCCAGAGGAATCTAAAGCAAGCTAGAAAAGCCCAATGCGTGTCCTAATGTTAGGTGTGTATGTGCAGTGGAGGGGGTCGAAGTCACCTTTGGCGTAGATATTGTCGTTATCGTAACTTGCAGAACATCTGTTTGATTAATGGTCGTGCTTGCTTGGTGTAGTTTAGCTGTAGTATTGGTCAATTTTGCCTTCGGGTGAATGGTTGCAGTGGTTGCGTTCACACATACCTTGTTTGGCCTGGACCTTCAGACTTTTCAGTTTGGCCCAAACTAAATTAGCAGATGTGTGTGAAGTGCCTCGGATCAAGGTCTGGACCAAAGGAGCATAATTTGGTCTGACCATGAGAGATGTAAACTGTTTTTTTGGCTGTTTCAGACTTTCGAACCAATTACAGGATGTTGAGGCAGGCTATTGTCACCCATTAAACAACAAAAGAAGGAAAATAATCTGAAAAGAATGAAATGAGCAGCGGGAGCACATGAGGATGATCCTATGATGAGGATGATGTGAATGTTTCACGATGAGCACACTCATGTGGTGAAATTTTACTAGTCTTGAGTAATAATGCCATATTTTTGGAAGTTTAGTCGCAACAAGTGACTGTAGAAAACATGGGCAGAGCAATGTCTCTCAAAAGTGAAGCAACCACAGGTCTAATGCCTTTGCTGGCTGGTTGCAGTAGGACGTGTAGCTCCGCGCATCCCAAAACATCTTATTTTTCTCCTTTAAACTGTCTTTTCATCTCCAGTGTCTAAAACCTCAGCTGTCTTTCCATCTCCAGTGTCTAAAACCTCAGCTGTCTTTCCATCTCCAGTGTCAGAAAACCTCAGCAGGGGGAAGAGCCTTTTCTTATAAAGCCCCCCAACTCTGGAATAACCTTCCAGATGATGTTCGGGACTCAGACACAGTCTCAATCTTTAAATCTAGGCTGAAAACTCACCTGTTTGGTTTAGCTTTTCTTAGATAAAGGTTGCAGGACCAGTGGTCCGCGGACACAGGGAATTGTAGTACACTGAGATGTTTGAGCTGTCGTCTCGCTGCTTACACGCAATCACTCAGGTTTGTTGACGGTGGAGCAGATAGATGCTGGCGTTTTTAGGGTGCTCCCATGTCTGTGTTACCTTCTGGCTCTCTCCTTTTAATTAGGCTGTTATAGTCAGACCTGCTGGAGTCATCAGACAAGGGTCTTTGATCCTTCATGTCTTGTGTTATTTTTTCTTTGTCTCTGTCTTTTATTAATTACTAATTATGTAAAGCTGGTTTGTGATGACAACAGTTGTAAAAAGCGCTATACAAATAAATCTGACTTGACTTGACTAAATCCAACAGTTAGTCTTCCCTGTGCTAATAATGGCTAATAATATTGTAACCTGATTTGATTTTAAGTCTGCTATATTGTAAGAAGGCAGAGTTACTCTTAGGAATGAAATGATTTTGAAATGATTTCTACTCATTACATGGAGTAGCTGAGTTCTAGTGGAATTTACATGAACTGCACTTTTACTGTTGAAGCCTCCACATTCCAGAGTTTATCCTGCTTTTGTTGGAGAAACTGTATCTGCTGTCCAGGGAAGGCTTTCTACTAGATTTTGGAGCATGGTCATGTGTGTAGTAAGGTCAGGATGTTGAACGCTCCCCACCCCACCTCATTCCCGAGAACATAGTTCCACTGCTCCACAGCTCAATGCTGTGAAGACTCCTAGGGTTAGTCCTATTCTATTGGCAGTACGTCTCTACAGAAACTGGACAGAAGCTGTGTATGTGTGCATTTGCACATCTGTGTCAGCAATGGATGCAACTTAAAGTAGCTGAAGGGGTGTCAATTACAGGAAGTTTTGACCAGAGCAGGATGGGTCCCTCCTTGTGTGTCTTGATGCTTGGTTTCTTCCTCCAGCTTTGGCAGCTTCCTTTGACCTCTGGCTTTCTTACTTAGGGTTACGTGGTTTTGCTTCACGAGATCATTAGATTGTAAATAGTGCTACATAAATCCATTTGGCCTGACCTGGCTTGAAAACCTCAGAATCGTCAAAAAAACGGTAGATAATTCGGTTGTCAATAACAAGTGATTGTGTGTGTGTGTGTGTGTGTGTTTTGCTTCGGTCAAAGATAGGAAATCTTCAGTGCACACATGGCAAGAGATTGCAGAGATACAGACCGAAAGAAACAGAGAATGAGCTTGAAGGGGAGGGAAGCTGTGTGTGTGTGTGTGTGTGTGTGTGTGTGTGTGTGTGTGTGTGTGTGTGTGTGTGTGTGTGTGTGTGTGTGTGTGTGAGAAAAAGAGGGAGTGAGAAAACGTAAGAGTGTCACTGACGGAGTTATGGTGGGAGTGGACAGGGGAGGAGGAGTGAGTTTACTCGCACTTCGGAAGCGGAGTACTAACACACTGTGAACCAAGTGTGGAAAACTCCCTCAAACCTTCCTGCTGTAAACTCGTTCCTCTGCGTTAACCCCAGCCGCTCCAGCGCTCGGTACACAGGTAAGCTCGTGCTCAGGGATGAAGGGCACCAGAACTGCCAAGCATTTCACTGTTGCTTGACTTGTTCGTCGTTGATTTAGTGAAATGGATTTGCTGCCATGTCAGGCGCTTGCTGTGGGGCTTCGAAGGGGGTGTGTCATTCAGGGAAGGGTGTGTGTGTGTGTGTGTGTGTGTGTGTGTGTGTGTGTGTGTGTGTGCGCTGATGCAAGCTCCACTGCTGAAGCAAAACAGAAAGGGTGCAATCCAGATTGCTTCTACAGTTCTTTAGAGTTTGTTTAGTTAAGAAATATGTAGGGTTGCTTTCCCAGACAGGGATTAGGCCTAGTCTAGGCTCACTTTCATCAGAGAACCTCCATTCAGAATGCTGTATAGTCCAAGACTAAGCTTAGACTGTCCATTTGATAGCATGTCAGGGCTTTGCAGGGTCATTGAGGGATATAGGTTTAGATCCTATGTTCCTAAATACCCCAGAACTGTAATGGAATAAATTGTGAATATTATACTCGTTGTACTCACCATGTTGGCACTCCAAGTGCTTTCTGGCAAAACGCTGCAATTAATGCATTGTGTTTAGGAATATGCCCATAGCAATTACAATCAATTTAGGTTTGGAAACCGTAGCATTTACCAAATTAGTGCTTTTCACGAACCACTGGGTTTGCTGGACGTGCCGTGAGCGTACTAATAATACAAGCGTTATTAAAGGCCGTGGCTCGGCAGGCAGACTACTGGCCTTTCAACGGTGTGTTGAAATGAAAGGGGCTGAACACACGTTAAACTGTTCGCTTATTTCCCCATTCCTTGCATAATATCAGGGTGAACTGTCTCTGTATGGCTAAGCCAGGCTACAGCATTAAGTAAGAATCTGTGTGTTTGTGTTGGAAGAAGAAAGGTGATTGACAGGGCAAAGGTCTACTTTTAAAGCCCTAATAATGGTCCAAATGCAAATGCCTTGCTTTCATATCAAATTAGACTAGCAGATACTGATAAGAGCAGTGGAGGGCAACTCTACTCCTGCAGGTTTGTGCTTTTCCTGCTCAAGCACACCTAATTCCACTCCTCTGTCAGTTGCCAGGTTTAGTAGGTCTGTTGGAGCAGAGCAGGGAACTCCGGCCTTTTCGGTTGCTCACCCTTGGATTAGAGGATCCTGCTGTAGGTGGTGGATCATCAATGTCGACACATGCATAGGGAAAATCAGTCTGAGTGCTGGCCTTCGGTGGGAAAAATAGGAATCCCTGCATTTTACCTTCATTTCAAGGTAATAGGAAATTGAGGTAAAGTAGATAACCAAATACTACTATAGGTGAAATATCTAATTAATTCAAAAGCAATAATTCTGTGAGTGGGGGAAAAAGTCAGTACACCCCAACCGCAACACCTCTATTACTACTTAAAATGTGTAAAATTTGAATTAGGTGCAGCATGTCTCAGATGTGCAGATGATCAGAACGTGGCTGCAGAGGATTTTGGAGGAGCCTGTCTTCTTATTTAAACCTCAGACATTCAGTCTGGTCTGCTCTTCGATTGTTTGAAGCCAGTGGTTTCGCCATGGCAAGATCCAAAGAGCCCTGTGAGTCCTTCAGAAAGAAGGTTGTAGATGCAGATGAGTGTGGGATAGCCTGGTCAGGCTGTCCTAGCAGGTTCAGCCCAAAAGCAGACCACACAATGTTTGCAGAAGCCTCCAACAATCCTAAAGTATCGTCACAGGACCTACAGGTATCTCAGACAGAGACTGCACAAGCTTGATTTTCATGGGAGGTGTGAGGGATGTCCTAATTGTGTTTTTTTTTTTTAGGACATGACTTGTAGATCATGGATCATGGCCTTGGGTGAGACAGAAGGTGGCTGTGGTTTTGCTAACAACATTGTTTAAAACTCTCAAACCCAGAACATTTGGTTATTTGACCATTATTCCTGCATGTGGTCACAGACCAGACCACATGCACTGCCATGGTTTGACGCTCCACTGGCACTGCTGTAGTGTTGCAGGGCTCTGCGCTGATGAGGCGCTCATCCTGTACCCCATACGGTCGGCAGGGTTTAGTAGAGCTACCGAATTCCACTCATACCATCATTAATGACCATTTCCGGTCAGAACGGAAAAGCGGATTGACACCTTACAATAAATTATTAATAGTATAATGTATTTTAATTAATTATTTTTTTTGTTAATGTTTAAACTTGTACTAATGCTGTTAAAAATTGATAAACGTATTGATTTAAAGCTCAAACGATTTCATTGATGATGTAAACAAACGTGACCTAATGAACTTTCTCACTCAGTGGAGTTTACACACACCCCTCCTTCTCACTCACAACTACCCTGAAGTGTGTGTGTGTGTGTGTGTGTGTGTGTGTGTGTGTGTGTGTGGTCACTGACCCTCGACTCCATGAATAATCGCTCCGGGGGGGCTCTTCTATTGTTGTGGTGAGGATCTTCGTGGTGGATGCATGGATAGAGGGACGGCTGGGGTCCTACTGAGGGAGGAGGGGGAGGAGGAAGGGGGGGGGGGGAGCACAATACCGTCACGTACGCCACGCCTGCTGAAATCCCTCTCGCGCCAAACACTACAGCCTCTCAGCTCGTGCACGTGTTCAGCAGCACCCCCCCCCCCTCCGTAAAGGGACTCAAGTAAGCGAGGACGGGATGCATTTCCACTAGCAGGCAGGCTATCGATCAACAGAACCGGCGCTGTTGCTTCTCCCGTAGTTTCACTGTTGCAGCGATTAGGCGCTGATTAGGCGCTGATTAAACGCTTACGCAGACGCGCGTGCATGAAGTTCAGGTTAGCCGCGAGCGCGTCGGTAAGGGTCGCTTTACCTCCTCAGGTCCCTTAGTTCTCAACTTTGGCTGGTTTGACTGCAGCTTTCTCGGCCTCGGCGGGGTTTCCCCTGTTTTAATGAAGTGAAATAAATCTTGCGGTTAATAAAGACTGCTTTAGAGTCGCCAGATTTAAAGCGAGAGTCTCTGTGAGGGCGGTGTGTTTGGAGGAAGCGAGCACTGCAGGCAGGAGTGGGTGTTGGCGGGTGGAGGACACAGTTCTGGGTACTGTCCTGGTCCTGGTTGTGGTATGTGGGCGTTAATGCACTGGTTTCAGATCAGTTTTTTTGGGGGCAGGGCGATTAATCGATTATACACTTCGGTTTTTAAGCTGGGCTGTTATTATTATTATTATTATTATTATTATTATTATTGTTTAATTTTAATTCATGCATAGTGATGTATATTAGGGCTGCACAGTATATGGTATAAGCATTGTAATTGCAGTGTGTGCATGTGCAATATCCACATCTCATACCTTCTGCTTGTTATTATTCGATGATGCTGTCTAATGCAATCGCATAATTATTATTATTATTATTATTATTATTATTATTAATGAGTTAATGCATAGTGATGTATATTAGGGCTGCACGGTATATGGTATAAGCATTGTAATTGCAGTGTGTGCATGTGCAATATCCACATCTCATACCTTCTGCTTGTTATTATTCGATGATGCTGTCTAATGCAATCGCATAATTATTATTATTATTATTATTATTATTATTATTAATATTATTATTATTGCCATTACTGCCATTTTTACACTTTCAGTAAGTAATTATGCGCATGATGACTCTCCAAGAGAAATGATGACGCCTGAATGTTGGAGGCTTCTTTTCTCACCTTGAGGTCAGCTTGGCTGAGCTTGCTGGGATGGCCTGACTTGACCTGGCCATGTAGGCCGTTCTTTTAAATGTTCTCCACATTGTTATACACTGGACCTTTTTGGGACTCATGCAACAACAACAACAAAAAAAAAAACAACATATATGATTATATCTGCCCGATGTTGTTTTTTTTACTCCATCCTTGGGCACACTGGGTTCATTATAAATATCATGACATGTTGGATCATCAACGTATGATGAAATCGGGTGAAAATTCCTCTGTTTTCTAATATTGCAGAATATATTGTAGAAAGAGGAAACTTTTGCACTGTATAATATTGTGCAGCCCTAGTTTTTGTATAATAATAATAATAATAATACTATGTTCTAACAGTGCAGAGGTACATTAATGAAGGTACACCATATTCACAGTCCCAGTTGACAAGTGCGCATTTGTGCATTTTCTGTTAACTTGACTTTTTTTATGGAAAAAAAGCAGTAATAAAAAGCCTGGAGTCAGGACTGTTGGTTTAGAGTAAATACAGCTTAAAAATAGAATATGCAGGTACAATCAAACCTATAAGAAAGTACTTTTTGAGGCGTGCATATCTTTAAAATATAGGCCATGCTTGTCATTGTTTAAGTGCTTTTTATTGTTTTGTTCACAGGGCAGTTCCAGCAATTATTCAACATTTCTGCATAATTTAATAATTTGGATGCAGAATAACTAAGAATAAGAGTTAAAGAGTTGTTCACAATGGCAGTGGCCAGACGTCTGATTATTATTATTTTTTAAAATCTATATTATTAATGAATATGCTGCCTGATGCCTGGGACTTAGGTTTAGGACAATATTTGTGGTGTTTTAATTTGCTTATGAATAATTATTTATAATATTGCATTGTACAGGGCGGAGGGCTATGCTAGAGGCATTGTAGGGAAAAATAGAAGAAGCCATTTTTAATTTTGCATTGATTTTACCACTATTAACACTATCTATAGGACGTGTGTGTGTGTGTGTGTGTGTGTGTGTGTGTGTGTGTGTGTGTGTGTGTGTGTGTGGGTGGTTCTGGTAGTTCCCTGCAACATATCACTACCACAAAATTGGAGTTGGTTCTTCTACTGCAAATAATTTCCCATAGAAGTGCCCCAACTGCCCTTATTTACATCTTAGTGGTTGTATTAAAAAAATTCCAATGGAATCCCCCCCCCCCCTCCCCTTTTTTTATGCGATGCACGTCATTCGCTCAGTTCTTCAGATTCCTCTTGGTGTTTAGTTTAAGAACAGAGCAGTCCAGTCCAAACAGGCTCAGGTAGGTTGGTAAAGTACAGAGTAGCCGTGTTGGTAAACCCAGGCTTCCTGAGCTTTATCCCTGCAATCTTCGCGAGGGAATCGGCTGAATATCAGACCCTGTGAAGCTTTCGCAAAATATTGTGATATTTAATATTGTTAACACCGCCCAAGCCTCGTTTCGTAGGTCAGGTTTCTGCTAAGCGGGGAGTGTAAGCACTACAGTGGAACTGCATGACTTGCCTGCCTGAGAGGAACACGGAAAGGGAAACTAGCAACAGACCCTCTCATTGTGCCGTGCTCTTCAGCAGTGCCTCCTGAGGTCAGGGCTCATGTGGCGTTCAGTTTCCCTTTCTTGTAAATCAGAGCTCATCCTATTAATGCTATTAAGGAGCGTATAGCTCAGGATCAAGGTCGGCTAGACGGGTTGGGGCGGCGCAAAGTCGTGTAGGTTGCCATGTGCGTGTCTGCTCCTGTTAGACAGATACAGGCAAACGCACACACACACGCGCGCACGCAAACACACACACACACGATCAGGCAGGTGCTGTAAATAGCTTGGAGAGTAAAGTTAATTGAGCAGCCAGACCTCCTATACCTACTGAGGTGTGTCTGGTGTGCTTATTACTAGCCACTGACTGGCGACTTTCTGTATGCAGTGGTGTGTTTTCAGCATGTGTGAGACTACGCTCACCTTCCTCACAGTTTCTGGACACTTTCAAGTTCTAGGCTGGAATCTTTACCTTCTCCCCCATTTTACAAGGGAGGTCGACTGTAAGCAGATAAAATCCTAAATGCCACGCATTCCCACGAGAGCCGGGGCCTCCAAAGACCCAAAAATGTCTTAAAGAACCCTCAAAAACACATTGCCAAATCAGGTCATACTGTTACTCCCAGGACTATGAAGGACACTTGTAGTTTGTTTGAGCAGCTCCAGCTTATGCTGTGAGGTGTGTGTGTGTGTGTGTGTGTGTGTGTGTGTGTGTGTTGTGATGCCTTAAGTGAAATGAATCTGAGAGACATTGACGGTACGTAACAGAGAATGTGGGCAGTGGGTAGAGCTTCAGTGTATAAGACATGGTCTTGGATCAGAATGTAAACAGTGTGGGATCAACTTGGATAGAACTGAAATTCCTGCCGTTGTGTTTTCTGCTGGATCAAGTTTTTTAAACGATTGAGGTTGAGGTTCACCTAGATCAGCATGGCGGGAAGCCAAATTAAAGTCTTCTGTCTCGTTTCTCCTTTAAGTTAATTGGCAGGTGTACTAAATGTTGGTCTATTAAATGTTATTGGTGGCTTTGATAAATAGTGGTGACGCCATCCCAATATAACGCAAGCACATACAGGGAACACCGCACCAAATACTCATGGTTTTGCCAGTTTTTCAGAAACAACTACCCTAAAGATGCATATTTGTAGGTTGATGCATACTAACTGAAGCCCATTTTGTCCATCATAGGGCCACTGCTGATTGCCACGGTATTTAATGTAATTTTTTTAATTCATTTTATTTCATATTTAGACATGTGACCTTAGTAACAGCTAAGCAATGTGGATACGCTTGTATGTATGTATGTGTGTGTGTGTGTGTATATGTGTGTGTGTATATATATATATATATATATGTGTGTGTATTAATATTCATATTATATTTCATTATTATTATTATTATTTTTGCAATGTCATGTGTTTTTCCTTTTTATACGCGCCAACATGCAACTTCATTGTTGTCCGATTTATATTCTTCTTCTGCAGCTTATATAAGCTGAAACGACACCGTTCCAACTCCAGATTGTTCTGTCTGACTGTGTGATTCGGGCTTGTAGACAGCTTTTTTCACGCGATACGATTTATACATAGCAACAGATGTGCAAAAGTGTGTGTTCCCTTCAAGTGTCATGGTTCCAGTAAACTAGTAACACCCAGCCAATGACATGTGCCACAATACCACAGCAACCACTTGGCAGCACCTAAGTGACCCCCTGGGGTATCATAGCAATTGTCCATCAACATCCCAGCAACCACCTGAAACACCATAGCAGACACCTTGCAACATTATAACCCATAACCCATCTAGCAACCACTTAGCAAACCATAATAACCCCTTGCGATACCCTAGCAACCACTTGGAATGTGTGTTCACGCGTGTGTGTGCATGCATGTTTGTGTGTATGTATATATGTATAATATACACTGTTTATTTATGTCATAAATATATAATGGTGTGCTGTGTGTAAGTGTGCTGTGTGTCTTATGACCATTGTGAACGTTTCTGACTGTTGTGATGCTTGCTGTTTCAGCAGGAGCTGCTGCAAAGCCACAGCAGGAGCGTGGGAGAGAGGAGGAGAGAGAGGAGGAGTGCGGGAGGAGCCGGAGCCGAGACCCAATGAACACAGCATC
Source organism: Salminus brasiliensis (assembly GCF_030463535.1). Lineage (NCBI taxonomy): Eukaryota > Metazoa > Chordata > Actinopteri > Characiformes > Bryconidae > Salminus > Salminus brasiliensis. Next base: position 10,592,170 of record NC_132878.1, read on the forward strand.
TGCCGATACAATGGTAGGAGGGAGTTCTTGTGCGTTTCTGTGCTAGACACGGAGAGGTGAAGGTGGCACGCGTCCTGTGGTGGCAGTGTATTTGTGGACGTGTGCGTTGCTGGTGAAAGGGGAGTGGTGGACTGTATAGACACGCATTCAGCCTCATCTTGATATTTGAGGATCCGTAATCTGAGTTAGCATCACCGTGAGATCTTCGTAAGTTTTAACCTCTGTGGTTTTCAAACCTTCCTGAAGACCCAAGATGTGATTTCAGTATTTGAACACTAGCACAGCAAACTGTTAAGCCAGTCCCGAAGGACCCGTGCACATCCCTAGGATGGTGCCTACATGTCCAGGAACTCTTGTAAAGCATCATATTACCAAAATACAGTCATAATATTTTGATCTAAAAGCCACATCGCGTTTACACAGAGGAGTCAGTTTTCTCGGCAGTCTAGTCTTAGACTAAATAGCCTCTTCAGGGAGGAAAGCTCTCTGTAATTTTGGTCATGTTTAAGTTCGTGGATCTTAAGTATTCCTTAGGAGCCGTTGCCCAGTGCCAATGTTTGCGGTCACCTCATCTGAATTGTGGAGCTTTCAGGACAGGCTCTTTCCATTCTGGTTGTTTCAGTTCAAACCGAAAGTGACCTGCCGCAGTTTAAGTTTCCTCTGTTACGTGAGCAGCGTGGATGGCATGTAGTATGTAGGGATGTATTTTTAACCTTCCTTTCTGCATTTGCCAATGATGCATACCAGAAGTGTGATGAAGGTGATTTACCGTAGGTGCTTTTACGATGACGTGTTGCTGTTGAAACGGGGAAGCATGTGTTCGCTTCGGAATCAGGTGGTTTGCATCTGCTCCTATATCAAATACAGTCATCATAAACTCAGCTTACCGAACACTTTATAATTCCTGTAAAGTTCAGACCTGTTGAACTTGTTGGACGAGTGTAGATCTACATCTACCCTATGATCGGGGTCAGAGGTCCTTAAATCTGGACCTGAATCCATTTTCCGGTCTTGGCTCTTGGTGATTACTGGTAGGTGTGGCACATCAATGGTTCAATTAACTACCAGCAATTGCAAAATCAAGGACCAGAAGCTGAATTCAGGATTTGGAGATTTGAAGTGATCAGTATCTCCACGCTGGATTTTACACACTCAGATTCTAGTTGAGTCTCAGTTCGAGTACACCTACGCTCTTAAAGTAATGTTGCGTAATGGTTCTCGGCTTGTGTGCAGCTTTAGGGAAATCGATACTTGCTTTTAGAAGCTTATACTTTAAAAAAAGTTTACATTTGCTCATCTCCTTATTCATAATGGGAGTCCCAGAGAGCATAATTGACCATAACTGACCTTGCTGTCTTTGGGTGGTAGAATTGTCCTCCCTCTTCCCCATCACTTAGTGCAGTGCTGGCCAGCAGGGGCTTTGGAATCGGCCCTTAGTGTTTTCTGTGGTCTAATGATGTTGCATTAGCAACAGTTGTAAAAGAAATTGGAGAGACACATTTATTTATTTATTTATTTATTTTTGAAGGATGATTTTGGATTTTTAAAATGTTATTATTGATTATTTATTGATAATAATTTGATGATAAAAGACCATTGTATGCCCTTTTAAAGAGAAGATGAGTTGCCCCATTTTCTATCCAGTTTTGAAGGCCAGTAATCCATTCCTTATTCATGTGAACTCCCCCATTAATAACAGTATCCCCAACACTGTAGATGAAGACAAGCACATGTCTCCTCCTACACATGAAGCCAGCCACCACCTCTTGTTAAACTGGCGCTGACGCAGCATTGCTCGGTAACCTGCTCGCTCGGAGGAAAGTGCAGCTCCTCAGCTCTGATACAGGGAATGGAAGCCTGGTGCTGACCAGCACCGCACTAGGAGTGATGTGGGAAGGAAGTGCAATCAACCGACCCCTGATAGAGCAAGGGTAATTGTGCTCTCTCTGACTTTGGCTGCCGATGGCAAACAGCATGACCTGGAATTCGAACCAGCGGTAGTTGTGGCAGCACTTTAGTCCACTGGGGCACTCAGAGCCCCGTTGATATATGCTTTTTGTGGAATTTGTAGCACATTATTTTAAAATCTGGCTGTTTGTTTTATTTATTTAATTTTGAATGTAATTTTTAAGACCTACTGGACACACGTTCACCTGGCAGTTTGTTTCGTGTGTCTGGCGGCACAGTTGCAGATGCACTGGACGAAGGTTGTTGCACGAAGGTTCTTGAATGTTGCACGACTGGCTTAAATATTTACGAACAAACTCGCAAGTAAACACAAAGGGCAATATAGTGGTCAGCAAAAATGATTAAGGCTGTGTCCATATATTGTACTATAAGGTATTGTGTCGTAAGAGGCTTATTAACGGCGTCATATGTGCAGAAGATCTGTTCATTTGAAATTTTTACCTGCATATCATCTATCACTTAAATGTAGCAATTTAATTAACTACCCACACGACTCCCGATTTTTGCCACAGACGTTATCAGGAGTTAGCAGGAGGAGACTGACCACTGGTTGAAATATATGAATGGGAGTTCTCATAACGTATGGTTGGTAATAACGGTCCATGGCTTTGCAAATAGGGGTGCATAGTGAACAGTCTCCTATAAGGACGTCATTTCAGAGCATTGATATTGAATGTTATGCAGCAACGCTGAAACCCTGGCTCTGAGGATCACCTTTTTGGCACCTTTTAATGTTCAGGAGGGGTTCTCATCTGATCAGTGCTCCGAAGCTGAATCTGGTGAGTTGTTAGAAGGAGATTGTGATTTATATATCAGACAAAGCTGTATGTTTAGTTCTTCTAAAAGGGTTTACATGAACTCCTAGGCAAGGGCTGTGTGCATTCTGGCTCCATGCCGGGTGAAGCAATACCCTCAGGGCACAAGCACCCATCAGGGCCCTTACACTCACTCTGCAGGAGAAACAACAGGCCTGCGTTTATTATGAGATTACTGCAGGAGGGTGCAGGATTTTACTTTGGTCCTATATAGGGGATTTCCCATGCATTTCCTGCAAATTCCCACAAATATTACATATAGGATTTTCATAGGTTTGCTGAATTTTATTCTATATGGTAGAACAGTTGACCTGTACAGTCCTGTTGCAGCTCTCTGGCTTTTTTGTTGTTGTTGTTGGTCAGAGCAAAAATGCTTGTAAATCCACCCGAGGGTAGTAAGCAGATGTTGGGATGTCTTTGAAGCGTGTGTGTGTGTGTGTGTGTGTGCGCGCGCTGAGAGGAAGAGGAGGCAATCCTCCTTGACGCATCCGCTCTTAAACACTCACGGATGCTGCCGTTTTGGCATGCAGAGCATCCAGTAAATGCTCTCCCCAGCGTATTGAAGGAAGCTCACAGTTGCAAGTTTCCAGAGCTACTAGCATTGTTTTCCTTCCGTGCTTCATGTTAAAAAAGCTGTATGTGAGAATAGCAGGGGGTTTAGGCTCGGGTGAAGGTGAGGGAAACGTTTTTTTCAGCTGCAGGCCTGAGTTGTTCCGAATAAACAGTGCCCTCTTGTGGTCGTTCTCTTCTGTATATGAATTCTGTATGTTAACAGGTGAGTGTAAATCACTATGGGCTGTGATTTGCTATAGCTTGGTCTAAAATCTGTGATTTGCACTATATCTGTTGGAGTCCTTGTGGGATCGGTCACCCTCTGTGTAAACGGTTCCTTTTGCTTCACTTGTAAATATATATAAGGAGTGCATTTGCAGCTTTTTCTAGGAGGTTCTTCACCATAGAGAGGAACATTTTGAATATTTTTACTGTGCAATTAAACATTTCAATTGTACCTTTTGTTCTATATCTAATCTTTTGGCTTCAGAACATATAAGAACCACATTTTAAGAGTGTGAGACACTGAAATACCAGTAAACCTTCAGCATGTCTTGAGCATTCTTGAAAATGTACATATTTTCAGGTTCTATAAAATAATTTTTTTGAAATGCTAATATTTCTGTTTGGCAAAGCTCTTAAAAAGGCACCGAAACCTTTAAAGCTTGAGGGTAACACACTCTGCTGTTCAGGAAAGGCTTTTGTGCTTCGATTTTGGAGCATTTCGGTGAAGATTTGATTGCATTCAGCAACAAGAACTTGGATGATCGTCACCCCACCTCATCCCCAACTCATCCCAAAAGTTCTGGATGGAGCACCTTCCATCATTCCACTGATCCACAGCTTAATAAAGGATACCCCTGCATCTGGCATTAGGCATGGTGCCAATAGGTTGATGTTTATCTGCTCCAGAGAGTCCTATTCTATTGGCAGTACTTCTCTACAGGAACTAGGTAGGCGGTGTGTGTATGTCTGTGTGCGCATTTGCACACCTGTATCAGCAATGGGTGAAAGTTGAAGTAGCTGAATGCATTCATTGGAATAGGTGTCCACAAACATTTGGACATGCACTGGGTTTTACATCGTGAAGGTCCTCTGCCACAGGTCCAGCGTTGTCGACGCAGTGGTTCGCGCCGCTGCATCGGATCTTTTCAGACTCCTGAGGATGGCGCTTTACTAAAGCCTAAACACTTCTAAGAGTGTGTACTCCGCTAAGTAGCAGAAACACCAGGCAGCCACGGCTCGTTGGCTAGGTTCCCCCCATCGTTATGATGTCATGTTCCGTTTAGAAAGCTGACTGTGTCCCAGCGGCGATCATTAAACACTTAGCGTGTTCTATAAACAAAGCTGCATCTGTGCCCAAGCCTCCTGTGGCCGCCTCTGCACTTGCTGCTTAAGGTCAATGCTCCAATGCTAACTGCTGCCAGGCTGCACCTCTGACACAGTCCAGACTCCAGAGCAGTGAGGCCCAAAATGAAGTCAGTGCCCGCTTTACAGTACGCAGTCCGTAAGAGCGCCTTCTGTGTGTTTTCTTGAGCTAATGCTGCCTGGCTTGGTAGAAGGTCCGTTCTGCAGCTGATCTGAGGTCTGTTTTCTGGCCGTGTTTTGGGAAGATGAAGCTGCTGTGGAGTTTAAGTTTAAGGTCAACCCCAGAAACCATACGCTGCTTATTCACTACAGCAGTTACATAACAGATCATTATTTGATATCACCTATGAAATCATTACAATACATCTCCAGAACATGTGGGGTTTTTCCACTGTGCAGTGGTCAGCACCTACCAAAAGTGGTCCAAGGAAGGTCAGCTGACCCACAACAAGGCTCATCGATGTGATCCAGGACTTGAAGGACATGCTGCTAACATAGTGGTCAGTACCCACCAAAAGTGGTCCAAGGAAGGTCAACCGACCCACAACAAGGCTCATTAATGTGATCCAGGACTTGAAGGATCTGCTGCTAACATAGTGGTCAGTACCAGCCAAAAGTGATCCAAGGAAGGTCAACTGACCCACACAATGCTTACTAATGTGACTTGAAAAATCTGCTGCTAACATCTTGCTGCTAGATACCACAGAACCCCTTCAGCGGTTGTTGTGACCTCATGAGGGGGACCTGCATTATTATTAGGTGGTGTTAATGTTATGGCTTTAGGAGTTAAAGGAATGGAGTGGAAGGAGCTTCTTCATGCAGATCAAGTCTCTTAATCCAAAATGGGTCTCCGTTTTCTCTTGTGCTCTTTTTGCTAGCGCTCGTCTTCACGGCAGGTAAACAAATGAAATGGACCTTCTGTTCTGTGCTGATTTTCCATGTCATGTGACGGGAATCATAAAGAAAGACGGAGGACAGCTGTGTGAACAGACCAGGAGGGTCCTTATTGCCTTGTGCGAGCAGGTGTAGCTGTGTCCGATAGAGGTCACGTTAAGGAGACAATGTGAACGACCAAACAAAACAATCCGATTTGGGCAGTAAATCTGATTTGGGCCACTATCGCCTGCTGTGTGAACGTAGCCAAATCAAATCAGTTTATTTTTCATAGTCTCGTTTTCTTGTTTATACACAGTGGTTACCATAGTAACCAAGCACAATACAGTATACTTAAGATCGATACCCTCTGAACAAGGCATAGCAGACTTAGTATATTGTTCATACTTCAGTCCAATGACCCAGATTATAGATGAACGCGTGTTGCGTATATGTTGAGTAGAGCTGGGCAGTATGATGATATTTATCATATTGTGATTGAAGGATTGCGTTATTTTGAGCAACAATCTGAGCAATTTCTGAGCATTAATGATCACTGATCAACTGCACGTTTCATTATATACAGTGTCATTACTGGTTGAATTAGATAAAAATCACTGTACTCTCTGTATCACTGTACAGGAGAGAATCTGAAAAGTAGCTTTTAAGAATCTGTTGCTACTGATGCATTTAGTCTGTGGTTACTGTGGTTGAAAATGTCTTTAAATATCGTGATTTAGTATTTTTACCATATCGTCCAGCCCTAATGTTGGTGCGTGTTAAGAGCTCCATGTCTTTTATGCACAACCAATGACCATTTCTTCATATGCATGTGCTGAAATTCTGGGAAGCACTCTTAAATCCAGAGTCCATGACTTAGATGTCCTGTGTGTTTATGCTTTGTTCCTCACGTGTGTATGAGGTTGCCTGCAATCATGTCTTCTGGACAAACGCTCACGCACACACACACAATCCCCACCCACGCACAGTCGTTTTAATCTTCCTCCATACAGCTTCGTTTAATCCCCATCCTGCCCTCTCCGGCTTCGTCCTGCTCTAAAACAAAGGGGGGCTGCGTTGAGTTCTTCTGTCGGAGCAGAGTGAGCTTTCCTCAGGAACGTCTCGCGTCTGGAAAAGAGGACCGTGAGCTCATCAGCCCCACTGCGCTCAGCAGCTGCTTTGCAGTGGCAGCAGAGCGAGACAGAAGAGTGTGGAGGTAGACACGGAGTGAATGACCACCTTATCTGATCATATATAAAGCCCCCCAGCATTGAGCTGTGGAGTAGTGTATCTGTGTTCTCTCGAATGATGGATGGTGCCCATCCAGTACTTTTGGGATGAGGTGAGCCGAGCCCAGATATCAAACCCACAACCCTGGCGTCAATAGCCTGGTGCTTTAACCTCTTTAACCATCATTTATGAAAAACAGTGGATGGGCAGGCGTCCCAATAGTTTTGTGTGTGTAGGTATATCCTAATGGTGGTCAAAGCACAGCCATGATGTAAAAAACGTCTGCTGCAATTGGCCAAAATGGATTAGCATGACAAGGGCATGAAGTTTCTCCGGTGTTAAATTGTGAAATGGCATGAATTGTGGGCTGCTAAACGCCAAACAAGTTCAGTATGGAAAAAAATGATCAGATTTTTATGTTTTCATGTTTTCCCCCAATCTGTCCTTTAAGTAGACGATAGCTACAGCTTTCTGTCCCCCAGTAAGCATAAACATGGTCATGCCAAACTCAGAATCGGGTCAGGGTGACGAGGCTTGGTGCATAGGTGCACACAGAGTGCAGAAGGGGTGTTTTTCTTCGTGTCCTGGCCTGACTCTGGACAGTCATACGTGTATGATTAACCAGCGGCCGCGCTTGATCCCTGTAACGATGATTGCTCTTTGCCACAACTTTTGCCAGGAATAGTCGCCTGCCAGGTCTGCGTTTCTCCTGATTGGGTTTGTTGGGTTTGTGATGTGCCGATTGCAGCTGTTTATTGACGGGTTATTCTGAATGTAGGTTAATTATGTATCATGTTGCACAGAGATTGTCGTGGTTTAGCTGAAGTCCCCTGATACTGACCTGACTGTTGAATATGTTTAATGTATCTGGAATATTCAGAAAAGCTGAAGACATATTAAAATGAACAAAAGCCAGTTCTGAACAGCTAGCTACTCTGTATGCTCTCTGTTTTCCTCAGAAATATGTCCAATATATGTCCAAATGTTTGTCATCCCTTCTAATGAAAGCATTCAGCTAAACTTTTGCAGGTTCTCCAGTTTTCTTAAGGTGCTTCCAGGAACATTCAAGAAACGTTTTTTTGAAGAAAAAGGTTCCTCAAGGCACCTTAGCACCCCCACCACTATGGAACTATGTTCTCCAGAATGATTGATGGTGCTCAGTCCAATACTTTTGGGATGAGGTGGTGTGGTGATCATTCAACATTTGGATCTTGTCGCTGAATGCACTCAATGCAATCAAATCCTCACAGCAATGCTCCACAATCTAGTTGAAAAAAAAAATCTCTCCCTTCCTGGTGTTTTTGTAAGCTTCGTCCCCTCTGCTGCTCTCTGCTGACAGTAACGGGAGGAAGTAAATATGTGAGAGGGAATTAATAAGTAACTTGTTTCTTTCAAACCCATGTGTGCCTACTTTTGGGGTGCAGCCATCATGTGCTAATGCCACGTGCAGGAAAGTTGTGTGTGTGTGTATATGTGTGTGTCTTGCCATCTTCAGTGGATTGAAATTGGGGGTGCCCTCCTTTCCCGAAATAGCCACTGAGGCTGGGGGGCCATATCAGGAGTGGCTCAAGAGCGGTGAGGGAGAGTCACGTTTTACTCTCGCACTACTAAGGTTGTTCAGTCCAGAATATGGTGGTAAAATTGTGTTTCAATCCAGTGCATGGAAGTTTAAAACTGTCACCAGTGCGCCCCTAATCCTGCTCCAAGGGTCTATCATTCGGCAGTTTACATGGAAACCACTGCTGAGATTAAATTTAGGAGTCTGGGGCCACCCACTCTTTAATATCTGCCCTTTATTTTTCTTGACCTCTGTTTTCTTTTCAATCCCACTTTCCTGCCATTAACTGGATAATGTGGTCTCTCACACACACACACACACGCTCCAGTCATGCCGTAAAAGAGATGATAAAGGGCCGCCAGTGACGCTTCCTCTGACATCACCCCTGCTGCAACGCCCTATCACATCACTGCCAGAGGGGATATCCCCACTTCCTTACATTCCACCTCCCAGCGGCTGCCTTTGCAGGGGTTAATAGGCTGGTCACGTTTTACGGTGGACAATGAGAGGGGCTGTGTTTGAGGCAGACAAGTGGGGATGGTGTTGGGGGTGGGGCCTCAGTCTCCTACAATCTTCCAACAAGGTAGAGATTAAATCACCGCTGTTATAATACTGCTATATATCCAAATGTTTGTGGACACCCCTTCTCATTAATGTATTCATCTACACGGATGTGCAAATGCGCGTGCACACACGCAGGGCCTGTCTAGTCCCTGTGAAGAAGTACTGCCAAAAGAATAGGACACTCTGGAGCAGATAAACATGAACCTATTGGCATCATGACTAATGCCAGTCGTGGACTAGAGGGGTATAAAGCACCATTGTTCCAGAGAACACAGTTCTGTTGCTCCACAGCTCAACGCCTGGCATTAGGAGTAAAATAGAGTCCTATTCTTTTGGCAGTACTCCTCCTGTGCAGGGACTAGACCAGCTGTGCGTGCCCATTCGCACATCTGTGTCAGCAATGGGTGCAACTTAAAGTAGCCGAATGCAGTCATTAGAAGGGGTGTCCACAAACATTTGGACATATAATGCAGATTCACTGCAGAGGATCTCAGCCTTAGGACGGTCACGATCGACACGGTGCTGTGAGGGCGGGGGCTGTGGGGCTGGAGGGAACTCTGGGGAACAGTACGTCTTTGCCACAAAGGGAGAGAGTAAGAGAGAATGAGCGAGAGAGAGAGTGAGGGAGAGAGCACTGCATGCTGTGAGGCTGAACGAGAGAGAGGTTAAAGATGAGGGAGGGGGGAGCTGCTGGAGATTGCTGTGTCATTGGTGCACTCTGCATGCTCTCTCTCTCTCTCTCCCTCTCTCTCTCCCTCTCCCTCTGTTTTTCTTTTCTGTTTCACTACCTCTCTCGACCATCGTGACTGTTCGCTGATGCATTGCGCCTCCTGCTCCTGCTGCCCAGCCATGCAGCACGGAGGGGAGTGAGTGTGTGTGTGTTTGTGTGTGAGGGGGAGAGAGAGAGAGAGAGAGAGAGAGAGAACGAGAGAGAACGAGAGACAATAATAATAAATAAGGATGCCTTAGACGTGTGTGTGTGTGTGTGTGCGCACGTGTGCAGATGAACACAGGATGAAAGGCATCCTCGTTTCTAGCTGCAGTGTTGTCGAGGCGTCTGCTCTGTTGCTGAGGAGGCAGGCTGGTGCGGATGAGATGTCGGTGAAGGGTGAACAAGGGAGGGAGGGAAAGGGAGCGAGAGGCGTGAGAGGCAGAGTGAGAGGATGCACGTGAGTGAAGGATGCGATGCAATTGTGGGTGGAGCTTAGCATCAGGCAATACCCTAGCTTCTCTCTCTCTCTCTCTCTCTCTCTCTCTCTCTCTCTCTCTCTCTCTCTCTCTCTCTCTCATATCCCCCCTCCCATCCAGTCCACCTGCCGGCATTCCTGCTCTCCTTATCCCCCGCTCTTCCTTCCTCTCGCGCGCCGCAGACTTGACTGTCCTTTCTTTCGGTCACCGAGCAACAGGGTCACCCGGCAACTGGACTAAACCTGCATATCTTCACCGGTCCTTTCGCCGCAGGCACCCCGTCCACCTCTGTGATACCCCCCTCCCCGCACGTTCAGAGGAATAGGAGGGGGGCTGGGGCGTGTCGGCTGGGCGTGCGCGCGTGCGTGCGCGTGAGAGAGAGAGAGAGTGTGTGTGTGTGTGTGTGAGAGAAAGAGAGAGAAAGGGAAAGCAGGAAAGAAGAGGGGCGTTGGAGAAGCCAGAGCGTCCACCGGGGGAAGGATGGTTTTGCCGGCGATCGTTCAGCTCCTACGAGTGTGTGTTTCCTGGGCAACTGAGCCCTGCCCCCTCTCGCCATGAGCCTGGCCGTCCGCGTGTCCTGCTCCATGCTCAACTGCTTTGTAAGTGTGTGTGTGTGTGTGTGTTATGGAAATGCTGCAGCTGATTAAGTAGCTGCAGCAGGTTAAGTAACAACTACAAGTGTGATGGGAGGGCTGCAGATGCTCAGTTGAATGTGAAGGTGTGTATGTATGTATGTATGTATGTATGTATGTATGTGTGTGTGTGTGTGTGTGTGTGTGTTCGTTCGTGTTCTTTGGTCTCTGCTAAAGGGGCCAGGACGCCACGTGAGCTTGCCGCTCCGACGGGAATAACACAGAACATCCAGCTCAGTAAGGGAGAGGGAGGGAAAATATGCCGTCCTGATTCGCTTTGTTTTTGTTGCCGTCCTGCTTCCATAGATTACTAAGAGATTTGGGCTTTGAACAACACACACACAGACATACAAGCTGAGGTCTAGGGGTCATATGCTGCAGCCTATAGAGTTATATAGCCGAGTCTCACTAGTGATCATGCCTTCATCTCTTCATCTCCTCATCTGTTCACATTGTCCTGTCTTGTAGAGCAGCAACTCCTAACTCCACTTTCTAGATCCTTCCACCACGTTCCAGCACTTTCCCCTCTCCATCTTTTAGAATAAAGTGCTTGGCTCAGGAGTCAGGCTGTGATTGGTCCTTCCAGGGACTCTTTGCTATGTAGAAGAGCTCCCTCAAAACCTGATAGAACTTTAACTCTGATTTCTAGGTCCCTCCACCACAGTCCACCACTTTCCTTCTCCATCCCACAAGGTGAATCGCTCGGTGTGTCAGCTTTGATGGGAGAGGCATATTAGGAAGGTCCGTGGCTGTAGCAAGGTCTACTGATAACCTCTTGAACTCCTCAATATCCCCCTTCCCACCACCACCACCACCACAATGTCCTCCTGTCCCAGGAGGCCACTTGTGATAGCTCTGAAAGATGGAGAGGGGAAAGCAGTTGAACACAAAGTTCGACAGGGTTTTAAGGGACATTCTCTACTCTCTGTACAGAGCTAAGTGATCGCAATGCTGCTTATAATTCTGACAGCTTTGACAGGAGAGGCAGAAGAGGAGCTCATTGGTTGTAGCAACCAGAGAAGAAGGTTATTGGTAGCTGCAGCTTGACAGCTTGCCTTCAAGGTCTGCCAGCAACCTCTTGTGCCCCTTAATAACCTCCCTCCCACCATCACCACCACTACATAGTCCCTTGACCCTGAAGTCAGGCTCTGATTGGCCCGTCCAGGGACTCTTGGCTATGTAGAGATGGTCCCTAAAACCTAATAGAACTGTAACTCACTACAATGCACCACTTTCCCCTCTCCATGTGTCAAAGCTAACTACTCCATTCAGAAATCCGTCAGCTTTCACAGGAGAGGCAGAAAAGGAGGTCATTGGTTGTAGCAACCAGAGGAGAAGGTTATCGGTAGCTGTAGCTTCAAGGTCTTCGGATAACCTCTTAAACCCCTCAACACTCCTCCCACCATTAACACCACTACCAGTCAGGCTGTGATTGGGCTGTCCTGAGACTCTTTGCTATGTAGAGACAATCCCTCAAAACCTCGTTCCACCACTTTTCCTCTCCATCTCTCGGAGCAGAGCGCTTGCCGTGCACCTTCTGCTCAGAATTGTCGTTTTGACTTTTGAGAGGCAGAAAAGAAGGTCATTGGTTATAGCAAGCAGAGGAGAAGGATGTTGGTAGCTGTAGCATGACCGCTTGCTACAGGGTCTGCCGGTAACCTCTTGAACCCCTCAACACTCTTCCTACCACCACTACTACCAGCATCATCAGCATTATTACCACATCTAGGTTCCCTTGGCCCAAGAGTTGCACCGTCCGTTCCCTTATTTACTTTTATTAATGCCTCTGATCTTTTATAGAAGACTGTGGTTCCTGATAGATCAGACAGGAGGCTGGGGGCTTTACTGGAGTGCCCTTTCTCGTCATGATGCAGTGCTAGAGATCAGACTTGACTTTCCATGGTCATGTGCAGTATTTTTGTTATACTTGGTCGATTGCTGGAAGCTGTTTGAGTGAGGCCAAGCAGTGGTGATCATGTTTCATGGATTTAACTCAAGTCAGGCAGCAGCCCTGTTTGGATCGGACTGGTTGATCAGATTCTGTATAAAATGTGTTGTTTTTGTTTTTCTTTTTCTAGTAACCCAGATGTTGGCGTCACATACAGACATATAATCGCAGACAAGTAAAGACTGGTCTTGACCAGTAAAGTAATAATCTCCCCCTAAATCAACTTCCTGGATCTCGCTTTTCTGACTGACTTCAGTTTCTCTCTGCTCCTGCTAATGCTCTCCCAGAGTAGAGAGGGTGAAGACCAAGTTCTACCACTTAGACCAAGTAAATGGATGATTTTGAAGGACTGTGGGTAGTTTGGTCTATAATCCTCTCAAGGGAGCTGGGAGGAAAACACATGACCCGTAAAATTAGACTTATTACTTATTAAAATTAAAATTAGACATTACTTATTATTAATGTATGTTTAATCTCAGCTAGGTTGGACTGATAAATTGGGTAATTGCTAACCCTGGTGTAGATTTAACCTCTTTATCAAACTTAACATAATCATTTTATGGGTTTGTTTAGTTTTTTGGATGATTTTATTATGATTTATCATTTATCTGAAATGCGGCCAGTCAGTCTGGACATGTTTGGTATCTGAATTGCGAAATCATGATTTATTTTCTTGAAGATTCGATCAAAAAGTTATGAAAGCAAGTCTGAATGGACCATATGAAGATCTGAATGTGTTTTCAGCTGGTTGATGGGCGTTTTTGGGCATGTACTTACAGAGATAAGGTCGGTGACAGTCCAAGTCCAGTGTTTATTAGCAACATTAGCCTAGCATCTTCAGTGATGAATCTTTTTTTACCAAACTCTGCCTTTAAGACTCATTATTATCAAGTGATCCAGAAGCTACTATGAACTAGTTATGAGAGTGACGCAGGAGAGTTAGCATCTGTATTGTTCAGGGTTTTACTGGCGTCTCTAACGTGCTACTAGACTGCGTACGTGTTTAATGCCAAAACCTCCACCAGACCTAATGTCTCCTCTGCTGGAGTGTGTGTTTGCTTCCTCTGCGGCTGTGTTTACCATGTGTCTGGAATTTGCGCTACATTATGGAAATGGAACAGAGTTATGAAGGCGAGGTTAACGGCAGCTGCGTTCCCTTCCAGCCTCTGGGCGGCCGAGATGGATGCTTGTTGCTTTTTTAGGGCTTTAAATAATGGGAGTTCGGATCCAGAGGGAGCGCTAAAGGGCTCTGATTGAATGGGGAAAGCTTTTTCCATCTCTCTGATGCCATTACGCCATCCCCACCTCACATCCGCTTAAACCAATCAGGCCAGTAACTGGAGCTCTGTGTGTATGACTTTTTATCCCCCTTCCCAAAGTGTAGGTGTATAAATACCTGGATGTGTGTGTTTGTGGTGGCTTGTATGAGCTGGCATAGTGCCCAGTGCTGCTCGATCAGTAAGGAGGACCGAACCCAGTTGGAAGATGGCAGATGGAAGCTCGTGACTGACTGCAGCCCGTGTATTGAGCTGACGTCCTGCCAATATTGGTGGATGTTATTCTTGCTTTTCAGAAGTTGCTGTCGATGTTTTTCAGATTGAGTCATCAACCAAGACGTGTTTGGTGTCCGACGTCTGCTTCTTTCGTTTCGAATGGGAGGCGCTAGGCTAACGTCGCTAACAAACACTGAACTCGGACCACCACCTATCTAATCTTTGTATATGCGTAGCCGAAGACACACACTACCCACTCAAAACACACCCAAAAGATCCAAACCCATGGAAGAACCCTGGTTCCCTAATGGACTTTTTGCTGGATGATGATGATGGTGGTGTTTTTGTCGGAGAACTGTTTTTATAACTGAGCTTAATGAGTAGAAGGAACCCTCACAGGGTTCTTTGAAAGACGAGGATGTTCTCAATGTAAAGTACCAGTAAGGGTTCGTTGAGCTTGTCTTTAGAAGAACCACTTTTGGTTCTTTATACAACCATGTTGGAAGAGGACTTGGGTGATCTTAGGTGTTAAGAACCTTCACATAATTTAAAGGTTCTATACCATTTAAAGGGTTCTTCCTAGGTGCTTAACATTATTAAGAAGTTCACATTCACTTGAACTGTTCATTAAAATTTTTTGTTTCTCTTCAGTTTCTTGCACACACCCAGATTTGGCCCATTTTGGCACCTTTTTGTTTTTAGTGTTGCACCAAAAAAAAGATTCTGCCACAATAACAGTAGTGTACCAATAGCTGAACATGTTTTATTGCTACGTAGAACCATTTTTACAGGTTCTTTAAATTCGTAAATAGAGATTTAGTATTGAAGCTTTGCTTATTTGGATTTGCACTGCAGTTACGAGGCTAATGACCTGGAGCTGCTGTAGGACATCTTTTAGTTCTCATCTAAAAATAGACAGTGTGTCAATAGAGAAGTGTGTCAGGCGGTGTCAGAAACCACATTAGCACGGCAATTTGAGATTACTTAACTTGAGGTGATTTGAGGTGGGGGGGGGGGTGATAATTTATACATGCAATTTTCATGCCAGTTGTGGGCTGTAAGCTTCAGTTGTATACTTCTGTTGCTATTTGCCTCGCGGCTCCAGTGCAACACTAAAGAGGCAAACATGACTTTGCTGATTTTGTTAACCTCCTACTTGACCGTTGCAGAGTAAATCCACCAATTTTCTGCATAATTAAATGTTTAGGACATAAACAAAGTCATTTAGAGTGGTTTTCTGTGAAACCGGTGTTGTAGGATAAAAGGACGTCTCTCCAATCTTGATGAAGATGGTAGAGCTTTATTACAGTAAGCTGATATATGGCTTCACTGCTGGGATGTGGATAGTTAATGCAGTATCTATGTTTGTACTATAAACCATTCACCACCACTGTAAAGAAATCGGAGTAGCTAAATTTCTATACAGTGAACCGCTTCACACCAAACCCACTCATAATGCCTTTGTTTACGTCTCAACCACTGAGTCATGCAGACAATAAAAAGCATAAGTGTAATTCCTCTTTAACCTTAGCAGTTGTATGAAATGTGGTGTCCACTACATGTCCTGTAACGCTTATTGAAAATCCAGTGCCTTTTTTTTCCCCCAGTGCCTTTTCTCAACCCACCTACAATGCAGTCTGCCTATGACTAATAATATGATTGCTATTATTGTGTTGTGAAGGAGCTGCGTGTCTGCGTATCTCTGTATGAGGGTACGTCAGTGTTACTCAGCAGTTTTACAGCCTGGAATTCCACTCTCTGACTTCAGAGTTCAGAGCTTTAAGCCGGGCTTGACGTGTGTTCAACTGTCCTCTACTGGGTTAGTGTGTCTTTTAAAGCAGATGTGGTAGGGATGTCCTGAGGAAGGTTTTTTAGGCCCTGATCCTATTTGAGGCAGTGTTTATGATCTTACAGTCCAGTCTGACTGACCTACCTGACCATTCAGCAGTCTGATCACTTAGTTTGTGTGCATTAGCATCAGCCTCCTCCTCGGTTCTGAATGCGCCGTGCAGAGCTGGTTCAGAACCAAAGAAACGAGTGTGGTTCTCCCACTGGTAGAACGGAGCTTTTCCACCATGGATTGGTTTCTTACCAGGTGGAATTTAGGAGATGGGATGGGATTAACATTTAGATCTTCCCAAATGGAGATAATGGAATAAAATAGCTTTGTTGTTGCACAACTCCAACCAAACTGGGCAGAAGGTAGACATTGGAGACCATGTACAGTTAGAGAGTGTAACTCCTCCTTTTCTGACAGGTTCACTAACACTATTTTACCTGCTGCTCTGGGAGCCGTTCATTGTTGCTGCACTACGTTTACAGCGAGGCTCTGAGCTAACTATGAGCTAAAGGTTTCCTCCTCCCTGAACGCTCAGTTCCACCTTAAATAATGCAGCAGTGACGCTCTGCTGTTGAAGTGTGCTCACTGTAACTGCGGCACTGTTTAAGGTGGAACGGCATATTAGAGTTTGAAGCCAACTTTTGTTTAGCTTTTGTTTTGGCTCTTAAATGGTAACATCACTTATCAGTCCAAAAACCCTTATCCTGAGTCGGTGGATCGGATCTGGACATGCCCGGGTCATTTTAAAATACACACACACACAGACACACACACATTTCCACCCCTTTGATTTATGGTTGTTTGTGACTAAATTGCGAAGATGAAGCAGAAATCAATCAGTACCGGCTCATTTTGCATGTGATAACGTTAGGCAAGGAATTTGACGCCTGGGTGAAACGTGGTGGTGTTTAGTTGACCTAATCAGAGTGATTGATGTAGGGATCAGTAAATCAATCCTGGTCAGAGGGACTGTAGTAGGGCAGTAAGGTTGCACCATGTATTGGGAGTTCAGTGCTTGTTTTTAGACCTGCAGTTTGGCAGCTAATTCAATACTCTGGAAGGTGTGTGTGTGTGTGTGTGTGTGTGTGTGTGTGTGTGTGTGTGTGTGTGTGTGCGTTTATATCCCCCTGTAGCTCAGCCACAGAGCAAATGCACTCTCGTGCCTCTCTCGCACTTTTTTAAGTATTCTGCCTCCTGAAATATTGAGCGTGTCTGAAATAAAAAAGACGCAGGGCGGGAAAGAGCGGCAGAGGGAAAGACAACGAGGGAATAGTCCAAACATCAGAGTGCGTCGGTGGTGCGTCCTCTTTCTCGTTCGGCCTCTCTCACTTATACCCTTACCCTTTCCTCTCTTATGCCTGTTTCTCTGCACATTCCTCACATTCCTGCACACTTCTGCAAATGATTTATGATGGCTAGATTAAAAAGTCTGTAAATACAGATCAAAAAGAGCACTGCTGAAAACTAGTACTGCCAATAGAATAGGACTCTCTGGAGCAGATTAGCATGACCCTATTGGCACCATGCTCGCTAATGCCAGGCCTGGGCTAGAGGGGTAAAAAGCCCCCAGCATTGAGCTGTGGAGCAGTGGAAGAACTGTATTCTCTGGAATGATGGATGGTGCTCCAGCCAGTACGTTTGGGGACGTGTTTGGGAGTTGATGACAAGGTAGGGTGGTGATCATCTAACATCCAGACCTCTACTAACACACTTGTTGCTGAATGCAATCAAATTCTCACAGCAGTGCTTCTCCAAAATAGTAGGAATTCTCTTCCCACGACAGTAGAGACTGAGTTACTCCAACAAAGGCCTTGATTTCAGAAGAGACCATGAATGAGCAGGTGTCCCAATACTTTTGCCCCTATAACATAAATGCAGTTGAGTGTGAAAGAGGCTGTTTAGTTCTCATGAGGGTTTGGCGCATGCCAAAAATATCAGTTTGCAGATCAGCAGTAAGACTCAGTCATCCAGTGGTTGCTCTGAATCATTGCTCGAGAGCGTAATCAGTGTGGCGCTCGGTTAAACGCTCGGGCCACGTTTGCAGGCCACCGTGGCCGCAAGTGTGGATTGACTGCTAGCGATGTCCTAATCTGGGTGAGAGTCTCTAATCCAGAGTAAAGCCCCTCATCAGATTAAACGCGCTTCCCTTTGCCAGCTCTGTGTGGGAGCATGCCGTTTAAAGAGATGGGAGGAGCGCGTGCACTGGAGGATGTGCGAGGAAGCCGGCAGAAGTGCGAATTCCAATTCAGAAAGGGGGGGGGGGGGCTGGGAAACAAGGGACGGTTACCATAGCAACAGGCTTTCGCTGTGTGTGTGTGCTGGTCTGAATATGCTCCATTATTACTTTTTTTTTTTTTTTTTTTTTTTTCTGTCACACTTTCTCTTGCTTTTGCTCTCGCAGTCTTTCACTCGCTCTCGCGCTCTCAGGCTCGTATAGGGACTGTAGTTATATTAGAAAGTAATGCGCTTCCCCTGTTTGTTCCAGAAGGATTAAAAGGGGCAGTTTTAGTGAATTAAACCAGCAGCAGAGCTCCTGCCCTCCCTTGTCTGGTCCTACAAACACACACACACACACACACACACACACACACACACACACACACACACACACACACACACACACACTCGCGCGCGCGCGCGCGCACACACACACACACACTCGCGTGCATTTATGCACTCACTCAGACCCTCAGGGCAGGTGCACGCATCACACCGAGCTCGAGAACTGCTGCTTTGGCACATTTCTCCTGTGCCGCACACTAAAATAATGCAGAGTACATGATGTGAGAAGACTGCTTTGTGCTTGTTGTGCTTTCCCTGAACTAGCGCCTCCATCAGGAAGCCTCTTTACAGGAGAGAAAGGATACGAGGGGGGGGGGGGAGTGACGAAGCAAAAAGGAAACAGCAGAGCGTCCGGCACACAGCGTCCTCCATCTTTGTGCGGCGGGAACAGGCTGCATCTCCAGGAGTGAGCCCCGGGGATCAAGCAAGGAGAGAAGGTGGAGGATGGAGGGGGAGGGGCAGGGCAGAGTAAAAGATTGATGAGCAGAGAGGTGCAGACGTCTCTTCCTGACACAGTGACGGAGCTGTCCGTGCGTGAATTGTACGAAGCACATCAGCTCTGACAGCTGGAATGTAAAGTGTTTGCTGGCCTGTAGCCTGTGCAAGTTCGTATATATGATACGGACAGAAGTATTGGGACACCTGGACACTCATGGTTTCTTCTGGAATCAAAAGTATTAAAAGAGTTTATCTGGCTTTTGTTCTGGAGTGTGTGTTAGAGGTCAGGATGTGGGATGATCTTCATCCCGCCTTACCATCTCCCTAACTTATCCAAAAAGTACTGGATGGAGTACCATCCATCATTCCAGAGAACACAGTTCCACTGCTCCACAGATCAATGCTGGGGGGCTTTATATCCCTCTAGCCCACGCCTGGCATTAGGCATAGTGCCATAAGGTTCATGATATTCATCTGCTCCAGAGAGTCCTATTGTATTGGCAATACGTCTCTACAGGGACTAGACAAGCTGTGTGTGTGTGTGTGTGTGTGTGTGTGTGTGTGTGTGTGTGTGTGTGTGTGTGTGTGTGTAAAGCTTGATTCCGGATTTCTCCGACTTCACCTGATCATTCAGCATCGCCTGACCAAGCTGTGGTGTCTGTGGACCATTATCCTGTATGCTAATTTCGGGCCTCATGGTTTGGTGGGGGTTTGGTACCTCCCAAAAGCGTAAACCTTACATTTTGAACAGTCACTCAAGTTACAGCTGGTCCCCCTAGCGTGGTATAACTAGGAGACAAGGAAACAACACTACCGTTACCATAGCGATACTCGGAAATCCACTACAATTCCCACAATACCACACACAAACTTTACTTGCTAACGTCTACAGCTTAAGGTTTCCAGGTGGAACTTGCTTTTGCAAAATTTGGTCGATCTTAAGCCCTATTGGGGTGGGATTAAATTTGCATGGGTTCCTCGGGTAATTCTCTTTCTTTCACAGGGGCTCCTCCGTGATCTATTCATTTATTACCCCCCCCCCTCCCCCACCTCCAGTCCATATCAACCATGTCTGTGCTTCTCCATCTTCCTCAGAGTACAGTCCTGGCTGAACTGCTTACTGTTTTCCACTTAACTCGGCGACCGTCTCGATAGTTTTAGTCCTGCCCAGATTCACCTCTGTGTTTTTCCAGGCTCACATCCGGAAGACAGCGAGAAGGCTATCTGGGCGCAGTCTGTCTTTAGTCCTCTGTCCTCTCTTCTTTTATAGCACCCCCCCCACACACACACACACACACTCACAGTCCTCGTTCAGAGTGAATAATGTCCCCTCATTTTGGAACTGCCGCCCCTCTCACTGCCCCGGAATAATCTCGCTCACATAAATGGAGACTGAGTTTTAAATGAGGCTTCAGAAATAAGCTGGTTCTGACAGTCAAGCCTGCTCTTGTGAAGCAGCCATTGCTGAAGCTCCTGGATCAGACAGCCGCCTAAGTAGGCCTGGGTGGTAATGGTAATGATAATCAGGTATTGATAATGAGAGTTTTGAGGTGTTTTGCAGGACAAAGGGGTGGAGAAGTCTAGCCGTTCACTTTTAACAGCACAAACCAGCACGTCAGCAGTTAACTAGCTCACTAGAAAGGTGTAGCTCCTGATGGAAACAGGCACAAGTGCTAAGTGAAGCATTTATTTCTAGGTGGTTGTGATAGGATTGCTGGGTATATGCTAGGAGGTTACCATTATGTTGCTGTGGTGTTAAGAAGTGATTGATTTGGAGTTGTTTAGTGGCTGCTAGGGTGCTGTTATGTGGCTGCTAGGGTGTTGTTATAGTATTCCATGTGGTTGCTATGGTGTTACTAGTTGGATATGTGGTACCTCATATGGTTCTTTGTATGTTACTGGTGTGTTTATCGGTTTTGCCCCCCCCCCCCCATTCAGTGGTATGGGGGGGAAAAAAGTCTTTTGAGCGCCCCCTCATGAACAGCTGTACACATGTTTTTCTGGACAAGCTGTTAGATACAGAACCAGCATCTAAAGTGAAAGACACATGTGGACAGAGGTGGTAGAGTAGTATTACAGTAGGATTAAATGACTGGGGTTACGCAGTGCTACACAGGTTGCGTATAATAGGTCTCGTGCAGTGACCTATTGCGGCAACGATGGAGGCGTCTTTCTCCCTGTTGCAGCAAATGAAGCATCAAAATGAACAGAATACTAAAGACTGGAGAGAACAGACTCGTACAGTAAATATCTGTTGAATAGTGTGAATAGTACCAAGGCCAAAATTCTCACGCTTGTTTACCAGCTGCCCTGTTTTTAAGAATGGTGGACACACTGTGCCTCGCCTAGTCATCGTCTGAGTGAGAGCCTGGACTGAGATGAGGAAAGATTGATGTGTGGGAGGGAATGAAGGAGGATGGAAAAAGAGTGATGGATTGGTTATCAGATAGAGCGATGGCCTGACGATCCATTCCGGACCTCTGAGAGGGTGGTGTTAAATCTCTCTCTCTCTCGCTCGCTCACGCACTCTCGCTCGCTCACTTACAATCCTGAACTCTGTAATTTATTGCTCCTGTCTGGAACTTCTAGGCAAAAGAGTCTTCCAGAAAGCCGAACGAGAGCTGTGGGTTGAAGGGTGGGTTTCATGTTGGCGGTACAGATGGGGTGGGCAGTATAGTTAGATGTTGGTGGTTTATGTCAACATGTGCTTCGGGAATATGGGAATAATCGGGCACGTTGGACGATTGGCCTATGCCTCAGTTTCTGCCTCTCTCTCAGACAATACACGTAAAAAAAGATGTAACAGCCGTCATTAAGGTTTGGGTCTTAAATGTAAAACTTAGTCTGGGGTCTAAGGGGTCCCATCTAGCAATACTGATTAGCTGTTTTGTCTGTTTCAGCTCGTTTGACTAAACTCCATACCATAAAGGGGTATTTTTTAACTATAGTAATTCATAGTGTTTTAGTGTGCAGTGGTCCATGCCAAATCTGTTTATCTTACAGTGGTGGAGATGAAAAGCAGAGGTTGCCATGTGTATAACGTAAATATAGCCATTTTTGCTATGCAAAATCCTTCAGTGAGTAAAGCCACAC
Source organism: Salminus brasiliensis (assembly GCF_030463535.1). NCBI lineage: Eukaryota > Metazoa > Chordata > Actinopteri > Characiformes > Bryconidae > Salminus > Salminus brasiliensis. The sequence goes on from NC_132878.1 coordinate 10,614,292, forward strand.
GTGCTTTCTAATATTTATATGGGAATATGGTAAAATGGTGAAAAACCCTGAAAAATACATTCCTTTTGGGGACTAGTTTGCCTTACATGTACACCATCTGGACAAAAGTATTGTATAAAAGTATAAAAGGTATTTATTTAAAAACCACAATCAAAAATACTTTATCTATCCACAAGTTCATCCGGCTTTTGTTAGAGTGACTGTCTCTACTGTCCAGGAAAGGGAAGTTTTCTATGACATTTTGGAGCATTGACCACTGTGGATTTGCATTCAGTGACAGGAGCGTGAGGGAGGTCAGAATGTCAGATTATCACCACCCCCCCCAAACCCTCATCAAAAGTATTGAGTGGAGCGCCATCCATCATTCCAGAGAAAACGGGGATTTATACTTTTGTACTTATAGCTCATGCATGACGTTAGGCATGATGCTCGTAGGATCATGTTCAGGGTCTAGACAAGCTGTGTGTGTATTTGTGCATTTCATTTAGTAGAAAGGGTGTCCACAAACATTGGACAACATTGTCTCAGTACTTTAACCAGTTTTTTCAGACCTGTTTCATAGCAAAATTCATATTAGTTTTCTGTGATGGAACTTTTTGAGGCATTAAACTTCAGTCTTCTGGTTCATATCAAATCATTTGATTGACTTCAAATTAGTGTTGTAAAGTAAGCTTTATGGTATCAGTGCTCTCCATTGCTGATAACGATACTGTTTGAAAGAGAGCACCGATATTATGAAGCTTACTGACGCCCTACATTTTTTTTTATACATAGAACATAGTTTTTGTATACTTTATGAAAGCAAACATTTAAACACCCAGTAAAAGCCAGTCATTAATATTTTTACCATTAAACAGACATTTTAGCACCTTTAGTACCTTTTGTTTCCATGAGTTTCAGCAGCTTGTTTAAAGGCCAGACATTGAAGTTTAGTACCTTTTTACACACACACGTGTACCTGAATGTGAAACTGCTGTAGAAGCATTTTCACTGCTCTGAAATGTGAATTTTGCTCGAGCTTAGCAAGATTATGCTTCCCTACTTGCACATGTTTCTGCATTGTGGCAATTTCTATTTTTTCAGAGCTCTGAAACTTCAAGTGAGCAGTTCCTCAACCAGTAAATATTGTTCTTTCAAGCTTATTATATCTTATTTGGGATCAGATATTTACAAAAGTATTTTATAGCCATTTTATAGCCAAGAGTTATAGCCATCTATTGAGGATTTAAGTTGGCAGATACTTGAAACTCATTATCCGTATCATCCCTGCTTCAAATACATATTTACAGCATAATTAAGAGCATAAAAACAAGAAATAGGTGGAGTACCCTTTGAAGTCCTCAATTGTGGTAATTTTGAAACATGCATTAAATACAGGTGTCCGATAGATGGGACTGTGGTCATTCCTGCGTTTGACCATTGTGTTTGAACAGTTTTTGCCTGAGCTGACTGTGAAAGGTCCAGTACTGTGGCCTTCATTCATTCGAAGCATAGCTGTATCTCCTGCAGTGACGTGCTGAAGTGCACGCCGCACGTTCAGATTGAAGACACTTGGTGCCAAACAGTTTGTGGCCTCTGACTTCAGAGGCGCAAACAGTGCTCACTGAATACTAGACACGATCTGGTGTATCTTTGTCTGCTTGTTCCAGATAAGCTTGTTGACTCCGTTTTGCAAGATCAGAGATTTCATAATTGATCTTCACCTTTTTATCTCCCACCTTTGACGTCTCACGCGCTTCTAAACAGCGTGCACGCTCTCTTGCTCTGAACATGCAAGCTTGTCTGCAAGCTCTGCTGAATCATGTCTCACGAGGGTGCATTACAGCAGCTTAATATAGCCCTGCTCTTTACTTATTCCTGAAGTATTCAGGGGAAGAAATGGCGATTGGAAGGGAAGGGCTCGGGCAGGCACTCTCGCGATGAGCCACTTGCTAATTGAGCGCTTGCTCGGAAGCCTTTCCCGCACTGTGGCTTCATGCCAATTGTAAATGAAAAGACTGGAATTCCATTCATCAGTCTAATGGATCCTTTGGAAAGAGGAGAATGTTTTTCGGCGAGAGAGAAAGCATGAGAAAAGAGAGCAGGAGTTAAAGTTCAAGAGCTAAAGCTTGTTTGAAGAAAGACGTAGAGATAGCGTCCATTTAAAAGACTTGAAAACCTCGACTGTTGTTTTCTCAGCGACGTCTGGCAGCTCTCCCAGCTGACTCGGGCTAACTGAGGCGATTTAGTGCTTCAGTAAATGAATGGCTATGGATTATGGACGGTATTGGCCCAACCTGAGAGAGTAGGGCCTGACTGATTGTTTCTCTTTGTGTAGCTTAGCGTAGCTCTGACCGCTTAGCCACCACTGCCACTAATGTATGTCTGTAGGTCATGTCTGTAGGTTACTCTGATCCTGAGTTGTGAAGCCTAAAATACCAGCGGTGCGGAAACCAGGTTCAGTGATTGGATCGACATCGTGGCTCCTGTTCCCAATCCCAGTATCAGATCAGTGCATTTTTCATTTGACATAATCGTTGCGCCTCTCAGCCTTTCCAAAGCTCTTTTCTCCCACTATCGGCTCTCCCTGTCTCTTTGGAGTCTTCCTTCTCACTCGTCTGTAACCACACCAGGCTAATGCGGATTTCTAGTGTAGAATTAGCGCACAGACTGACCCTAATGTAGTGGCTAATCACATTAGCGGCAGGCGCTATCTGAGAGTGCCCATTGATGCTCTTACTTGCCACTTTTAGGAAAGTTGGGTGCAGCAGAGCTGTGGTTGATTGGTGGTTGAAGTGTCATAGAAGTGCGTGTCAGGCCTGCAGACCGCTCCTGAGCTGAGCTTTATCTTGTGAACGTTACCTCAGCTCGTTTCACGAGGGCTTCCTCTTTTCTAGTCTTAATGCGCTGACTAATTTAACTTGGACTGCTGCTCTGTCAGTCTGTCACACAGCACGTCTTCTGAAAGCGGAGTCAGGGGCAGGCCTGTTGTGTCTTGGCTTTGCTGGAATGCACAGATGGAATCTACATACCAAAGCCAGGAGGGAACTGCCAATCTACCTCCCTCCCCCTATCCCCCATCTCCTTTTCCTCCTGTCCTTTGCCCTGCAGCGCAAGAGCGTAACGTGAACAGGAACTGGAGCATGTTATGAAAGAATTCTGCTGTATTTGTTACTCTGAGAGCAGAACCGGTCATGGAGATGCAGGGTCTTGGCAATTTTCAGCTACTCTGAACTTTTGAAGGTTCTCAACTAACCAAAGATATCTGCATGTTGATAGTGTTGCTAGCCATCCGCGGCAGACGGATCCCTTTTGAGACTTTGTTGCTTGTCCAGGACTTATCCAGGGCTTTCTAATGGCCCTCGCTGGTTTCAGCACTACTGCAGCCCTAAAGCAAGTCTTCTGCTTTTGGAAGTAAAACCTTGTCCATTCTGTGCCTGAGAACCTTTGACATTACAGGCCCAAATACAACCAGATTTGACCATTCAGACAGTGCTCTGTAGCTTGTGACTGAGGGCATTCAGAAGAAATCTGAAACCAAGCTTTGTACTGTTTTACTGTATTTACCCGTTTACCTGCATCTGGTGAAAGGTGCTGTGGTGGTTCTTCAAGCAAAAACGCTCTTATTGCCGAGATGAATGCTTTTAAATAATGTGCTCAGTGGCCAAAAGCCCCTGCACAGTACTATATGTTCTATAACTCAAGTCCAACTCAAGACTTTAGGGTTGTTTGTATGTGCTTTTCCCTCTGGGCCTAGTTTTGACCCACTCCCACCTCTTTCTTTTGACTGGTCTGTCACTCATACCTTCTTTTTATGCCTTGTTGACAGGTGCTGGCATTGTCACCCTCGTCACCCTGTGTGTCTGCACACAGAAGCAAACGCCAAATATCTGTCTGTTTTGGCAGCGCTGTCCGTTCATGGCATCAAGTACCCTGGGAAATAGAGTCCGGGGTGGTATTACACCATTTATGCCCACAAATGCAGATCTGGGCTGTAATCGAGACCACATGTGTGATTTTACTTAACACGCAGGGTTGTATGACTGTATGACTGGAGTCAACCGTACCGCCCCACCCCTCGCCTGTCCTGCGGCAATAGCCTCTTCTTTTCTTGGATGGCTTTACACTAGATTTGGGAACATTCCTGTGAGGATCTGATTGCATTTAACCATGTACGCATGAGAGAGGTCAATGTATGGTTGATGAATGCGTGATTAGTGCTGGGTCACATATGCCACTGCAACTCTACAGTGCTGTTCCATGCTGTGGTAGGGCTCTAGCCAGCACCTGGCATGGGTCAGGGCGACCTTGGCATTGGGCATAGGAGTCTCCTGAGCACCCCGTTCTACTGGCAATGCTTTTTTTTTTTTTTTTTTTTGGAGATTACACAATTGAATGCCTGAATGCACCTTGAAGTGGTTGAAATAATGAACTAGAAGGGCCGTCTGGATGCTATTGAACTTGGTGGACATCTGAAACACTAGCATAATGTAACTTAACCCATTGTTGTTCGTTAAAAGACAGGGAGCTGTCGCGTAGAAGACGGGCGATTATGGTAATTCTGGCTATAAACATATGAGTTGGGCATGAAGTGTGGTATTTTGCAACAACAGCTTCTATAAGCTGACTCTTTGGCTATTGTCAACACCTCAATCTCAGGCCATGGAGCTATGCATTCTAAACCACTAGAGCCTGGTGCACAAAGCCGGTTGGGGTTACATCTTGCAAGCAGCTGTTTCAGCCGGCAAAGAGAAGCAGTGGAAAATAGGGCTTCTTACTGCAGAGATGATAAAGGAAAGCAGTCTTAGTAATGTGACACATCTGGGTCTCTTGCAGTTCATTGCAAACTCTACCTTGACAGTTGTATCCATCAATGCAATGCAATCTGTAGACGTATCATGAAAGTATTGGGACACCTGCTTATTCATTATTTCTACTTTCATAGATTTTCTACTAGGTTTTGGGGCATGACTGTGAGGATCTGATTGCATTCAACAACAAGAGTGTTGGTGAGGTCAAGATGTTAAATGTTGAATCTCCTCCCCACCTCGTTCCCAACTCCCCAGCACCATCAGTCATTCCAGAGGACACCGTTCCACTGCTCCACAGCTCAATGCTGGGGGGCTTTATACCCCTCTAGCCCATAACTGGTAATAGGCATGGTGCCAATAGGTTCATCTTTATTTATCTGCTCCAGTGAGTCCTATTCTATTGGTAATAGCTTTCTACAGGGATTAGACAAGCTGTGTGGGTGCACTTGCATATCTGTGTCAGCAGTGGGTAAAAGCATTCATTAGGGTGTCATTTATTACAGTAGTCATATTATATTTAATCTCATAGTTTAATGTACATTCTCTGTTTAACCAACAGACGTTCGCAAGCTGTGTCCATTTGGTAAAGTTGCCCTCTCTAGTGTCCTGCTGTGCTGAAAGGTCAGTACTGATTTGTGCTCACAGTAGAGCGTCTGATTGTGCTGCAGGCTCTCTGTCGAAGCACTGCAGTCCTCTGAACCTAACAGGTAATGCCGGTTCAGCTGTACCAGCAGCCCTGTACCGGGAGACATAGTCCTCCGCGCTCAGCAGGCAGTGTCTGGCGGATCTGGCTACGCTGAGAGCTCTCTGTTGCCATGCTGTCTGGACACTGGCACTGATGGATGCTTGGAGTTCAGCACCAACCTTCGGGACAGAGGGGAGAGGAGGAGAGGAGACTAAGGGAAAGTGAGAGCGGCTGTGATGAATACAGCACTGTGCAGACGCTCGAGCCCAGCCTTCATTTATTTCATTCCCAGTCGAGCTTCCATTCTTTACTGGAGACTCACTTTTAGTTTCAGGGTTCTATATAAAACCATGATGACTCTGAAGAATAGATGAATAAATGAATTGAGTGGGGGTTTCTTTTGCCCAATTGATGATTCTTTATATACAAGGAAAACCACTTTATGGTTCTACACTATATGGACAAAAGTATTGGGACACCTGCCTCTTCAAAATCAAGATCGTTATAAAAAGGATGAGGAATTTGGGTGCATTCAGGGACAAGAGCAATTGTGAGGTCAGGATGTTGGATGGTCACCACCCCAACTCCAAACATCCATCATTCCAGTGCTTCACAGCTTAATGCTGGAGGGCTTTACACACCTCTAGCCCACTTATGGCATTAGGTATGGTGCTAATAGGTTCATATATGTTTATCTGCTGTAGAGTCCTATCTTATGGGCAGTACCCCTCTACTGGGACTAGACAAGCTATGTGCATTTGCAGAACTGTGTCAGCAATGGATGCAATTAAAAATAGCCGAGTTCATTCATTAAAAGGGGTATCCACATACATTTGGACATATAGTGAAGATGCCAGGGTTGTTATAACAGCGGCAGTATGGAAATGGGAGGGAAAAGTGGGTTAGATGGGCCTGTATTTTAATATGAGGAGGACCGGTGGTTAGGTAATGCAGGAATGCTGAGTCACTGTTTGTTCTCATTTGGAATGTGAGTGACCAGAGTGACTACTGAAAACTAGGCTTAGCCTACCCACTAAATCCCTCATGAAGTGTCGTCTAGAATTCTGTAATCACGTTAGGGACTAATGATATTGCAAAATCGGAATTACGTGCTTGCTCCGTGACCCTATTCGCTGTGTGGCTGAAGCTTAATGAAATGACACGATAGACTGGGAGAATGACTCCAGAGCTCTCGAGGCCGAGTCTAATTAGAGCTGCAGCACCAGAGGTTAGGAGAGGCCCTTGGAAGGTCATCCTCTGCCCAGTTTCTGTCCTCTCTTCAGTCTGCCTCTCTCCTGCCATCTGGATGTCTGTATCCGTCTCTGCCCCTCACATCTGCTGTTCTTTGGTGGGTTGGCGTGGGTGGGTACTAAGTATTATGTGAACTTCATTGCTCAAGAGCAGTTTGACTTACAGACATGGTGCAGGTAGCCTATATTGGCAAAAGTATTTGGACACCTGCATCTTCATTATTTTGAAGCCACTTTCCCTGCTTAAGACAGGCTAAGCCTAGACTAAAACGACTCCACTGCTGATTAATCTAACCCTGGTGTTTAGTCCAAGACTAAGCTCAGTTAATGTGAGGAAAGCTGGCCCTTGATCTTTAAACAGTGCATTGCGGTGTGTACTAGGTATTTTTGTCAAAATTCTGGTCTTGGACAACCCCATTTTTTTGCAACTATGGTGAATACATGTCTGTAGAGGGCAGGGTGACTGAAAGTTGCCAGTCATAGATAAAGCTTCCCAGTCCATCTCATTCCTTCTGTCTATTTAATAAAGGAAACAACAAGGAAGCAAACACTCGTATCTGCCCAACATCAACATGCCTAGCTTCAGACTGCGCTGTCTCGCTGTAGCATGAACTACTTACTTATAATCTGCCTAATAAAATTGATAGTATAGTTAAATCCTCATTTGTCCACTTCATCTTTTAGTTTTTCAGTCCACTTCTGTTCCCAAGGCACCCTAGCATTCGCTTTATTGCACCTCCATATTTCCATCAAAACACCTGCTGACATCCTGTCCTGACCTTTGACCTTCTGGGCTGGCACACCTCACTGTGAGGTGGACTCGGATCAGGCAAATATTCTGGTCTGCTCTGCTCTGAGAGTCCTGATCAATGTCTGGTGTTGATGTCTGACGACCACATGGGGTCATTAAATTTCATCTTCCAGTGCCAGAGGATAGCAGAACTATGGAAATAGTTCACTGACCCAGTATCAGAGTTTCCTGTTTATACTGAGCATGGAGTTTGCTGATCCACGGATCCTGCTACTCGCATGTCCAGAAATTCTTACTGGCTAAATAAGATGAGGGGTGGTTTCAAATTCCTCAGTAACATCTAAAGATGTCCTGCCATAAACATCTAAGTTAAATATATTTGAAACATGCTGACCTGTATTCACCTTTTAACCATGACCTTGGTATCCAGATCTTATTCGTGTTGCTCATAGGGCTAAATAGGACTAAATTATTGCACACACAAATATTTGTGTTCACAAGGTTGCAGAGCAGTCATAGGTGCTTAAATTTCATACAAGTTCTTGGTTTATAATCCTCTGTAATCCATAATAAAACAGTAGCAGCAGTGGCAATCATTGTCTTACTTGAAAGGCAAACTGAAATCAAAAGCTGCTGATTTATCTTCTAAGGGTTGTGGACCAAGACATGAGCAGTAGGGTGTGAGTGTGTGCCTGTGTTTGTTCTGGACAGCTTTGACTTTTGTCAGAGGGCTGTGTAGCAGATGGTGAACACCTGGAACATGTTGCAGAATCTACTTGCTGCTGCTGCCCAGTGCAGAGAGCAGTGGAGTGCCTCAAGGCTCACTGTTTGGGCCTCTTCACATTTTGTGTTTTTCTGTGCTTTTAACCTCTTGATTGCATGTAGAATCAAACAAATGACCTTTACATGTTGATTGAGCCACTTCCCTTTCTTTAAAAGGCTGGAGGCAAAAGATAATTAGCAATTAGAGAAATTAGTCCTACCCAAGCTAACGCATTAATCCAGCCAGACTGCAATCTGCAATTTATGCCATAGATTGCTGTAATGATTGTGTTTTAGGTCAGAATTCGACCCAGTTTTGTTAGTGTGTGTGCAGCCACCAGTATGTTGCTGCTAGAGCGTCCTCAGAGCAGCCGGTTGAGGCCCATGTTGGGGTCTAGAGGGTTAAGGAAGCACTGGTCCCGTTCAGAATCGTGTTGTTCTTCATGCATTTGGATCTTTGGCTTCATTGATTCATCGTCTCAGGTAGTTTGACTGGGGATTTGAACAAAGCCCCTGTTTGTAGGAATGACGCTTTCCACGCCTGACCCCACCCCCCCCACCCCCCTTCTCTTCAGCACCCTTCTTCAGTGCCAAGGGGAGGTCTTTCACCTCATCCTGTGATGAAGTGGACGATTGCTCAAGGTCCTTCTCGGTCAATGTTTAATCCGCTACGTGATTGCTGTGACCGCGTTGCCTTACGCTGCCAGATTATCGTCTGGCTTGAAATGTAGGCCCATGATGAACAATACAGCTAACAGAAACATTCTCGAAATCAATACTGGCATAGGCCAAGGATTTTGCATGTGCGTGTGTGTGTGTGTTCACCTAGCTTAACCCCTCAAAAGCTTTGCTTTGCTCAACAAATCGTCTGTTTAGAGTGTCTCTTTTTCGGACACTTTCTAGTAGCAGTTTCCTTCCATGCTTTCTTCTTTTAATGCTCCTGCTTTCAGACAAAGCAGACCATGCAGTTCGGTGCTTGTTGGTATCAAGACGTCACACTAATGCTGCTAGTTTTGCGTGTGAGAGAAGAAACATGCAGGGAATGCCTTAATAATTAAACATTACATTGACAGTGAAGGGTCAGTGGGACATTTGCTGTGATGTGTGCTCAGATGTGTGTGTGTGTGTGTGTGTGTGTGTGTGTGTGTGTGTGTGTGTGTGTGTGTGTGTGTGTGTGTGTGTGTGTGTGTGTGCCTTAAAATACACTGATTGTGTTCGTCCTTATAGTCTCCTCTTGCAAATATAATGTGTGCTGTATTGTGTTGCAGGGTGAGGAGGGGCCTCCCAGTCTGGAGTATATCCAGGCCAAGGACCTGTTCCCACAGAAAGAGCTGGTCAAAGAGGAGGACAGTCTGCAGGTGAGCTTTTCTCTGTGGTTGATGGAACCCTCCACCCTCCTTATTACCCAAATTACCACCACTTTTTAATGATGCACCTCTTAACGAATGTATGCTTCTCCATTAAGCTGGTCTAAAGCCAGAACCCCAGACATACGGGGACCTTTTTGTTCTTGGTCAGGATGCTCACAGGTCACAGTAAATGCATGATGTGATTGGTTGGAGAGCTCATTTGCATACTGCAGCCTCCTACATCACTAATAAAAGGTACATAATTGCAATAACAATAAATGGTACACTGTGTATAGCTGCCGTATTGGTATGACTGTAGTGGACAACATAATCTTTATGCATATTTTAAGCTATAAAATAAAAGATTTGATAGGAACGGCAAAATAATGGATAGAATCTTGACCAAGATTTGCATACAGAGTCACATGACTGATCAGGTTTTATTACATCTCATTCTAAATCTATTGGCATTAATATAGAGTTGATCAGCAGGACCGGAACTCCTTATGATCTGTGATCCTCATCACTCAGTGACCCTGCTCTGTTCACTTTACGTGGTCTGCCACCTTGTGTTGCTGTGGTTCCTAAGCGCTTCCACTTTTCAATAATACCAGTCCCAGCTGATGGAGGAATATCTAGGAGGGAAGACATTTACCAACTGACTTGCTGCAGCGGTGGCTCCTATTACATACAGAACCACGCTGAGCTCTTTAGATCCACCCTTTCTTTCACTAATGTGTTTAAAGGCAGACTGCTTGGCTAGGTGCTTGATTTTTATACAAATCTGGCAGTGGGGACTGAATGAGACCCCTGAATTTAACGATTAGGAGGTACGTCCTAATACTGTTGTCCTTACATTGTAAGATCTCTCTGTACCCCCCTATATTTACGTACCCATAGTGTTTTCATGAGCGTTTTATTGCTTTGTACAGAGCTGAGGGAAACTCTGCATTAGTAATTTGTGACATTTCAACTGGAGCAGGATGGAAATCTGTCTAGAGAGTCAGAGAACAAGAAAGAAAGGGGGAAGACTCCCTTTTAACCTTTAGCAATGCTTCTGTTTTCTTCCATTAGTGAACATCCAGGACCTAATGCTCAATAACGGCGGGTCCTGTACATTTACACACCTCTGTGACCCTCCGTTTCCTGAGGAGCGGCCTGTCTGCCTCTAGATGGTCTTTAGACAGTTTCTATCAGCCGTCAGCCCACGCTAGCGCAAGCTTATACAGCTCAGCCAATTACACGGACTGGATTAGGTAGCCAGACAGAAATCGAGGCAGACAAGGAGGTGTTGGAGAATGATGGTGAAAGAATGCGACACAGGGTAAAAAGAGACAGCTGGGAGGGGAAGGGAGGACTGTTGAAGAAAGACTGAGGGGAGGTCCTGATCCAGCCTGAGTGAAAGACTGATCGTTCAGAAGAGAAGTGTGGGCCTAGCTTTGGAGTTGGTCCAAGCAGTGATGTCATGGCTTGCAGAGGGGGAACTGCAGCACTCTGCATTCAAGAGCAGCTCTACAGCGCACGCAAGAGTACTCTCAGTCCACAGCTCCTGCCACGACCTGACCGGCCTGCAACACAGCGGTAAAGGGCTGCTGCACTGCCAGAAGGATTTCAGTACGGTTCAGACAGATGAGCAAAAGAACTCTGTACCGCAAAAGATACACTATGTGGACAAAAGTATTGGGACATCCGCTCATTCGTTGTTTCTTCCGAAATCAAGGGTATTAAAAAGAGTTATCCTGCTCTTTAGTCGTGTCTACTGTCCAGGGAAGAAGGCTTTCTACTAGACTTTTTGAGCGCTGCTGTGAGGATGTGATTGCATTTGTTGACACGAGCATAAGTGAGGTCAGGATGTTGAACATTCAACAAAACCGTTATGACTGGCGCAAATCAATACTCTTGACAATTGACGTACATCTCTGGCATGAGACTGTGCGAGACATAGAGATTAGGTAAACATGAACCTGTTGGCACCTTGCCTAATGCCATGCATGCCATTGAGCTGTGGAGTAGCGGAACTGTGTTCTCTGGAATGATGATCCAATACTTTTGTGATTAGTTGGGGTGGTGGTCATCCAACATCCTGACCTCATGAAATGCAATCAGATCCTCACAGCAATGCTCTAAGATCTAGTAGAGAGCCTTCTTCCCTCAACAGTAGAGACAGTCACAACAAAAGCAGGATAAACCTTTTTCTTGATTTCAGAAACCAGGAATGAGCAGGTGTCCCAATACCTTTGTCCAGATAGTGTATTAGAATGTTTTGTATTAATATTTGTTTATTAGAAAGCAAACCTGTGCACAGCTATACTGAGCAGTACCAAAACAATGAACATGACTGAATCTATCAGTATTGTGGCGCTTACTGCTTTTGCCTCGGCTTCCCCCCTCGCTGCACCCCGCTTTGTAAGAGTTGGCAGGGAAAGACAAATCACTGCTCTTTTTGAAATAACATTTCTATTAGGAATTTCCTTGATCGGTTTCGCTAGATAATTCCGGCGTGTGCGAGTCTCTCCTCAGCAGCGGTGACTGTTCTTCCTCCTCCTGTTATTGCAGGTTTATTTGAATGAGGAAGCCTGCTATTATGCTTATCTGCCCCGGACACCACGGCACCATGGTAGTATTATAGGGAAGAGTTAGTGATGGCCTTTGTCGAGCGTCTGCCGTCTCTGCGGATGCATTTTTTATGTGATGGTGAGGGAGGGGGTTCAGTTCACCTGGCACTAAGGAGAGCTTTTTTTTGAAGGAAAGGAGTTGCTTTTTAAAGTTAACCAAGTGACTGTCGCTCTGTCCTACAGCAGCAGGCATTCTCTGACCGTCTCGCCTGTCCGTCCTTCTGGTTTAACACAGCAGTGTCTATCCGTCCTTCAGGCTTACTGTCTCTTTCGCTGTTTAATTAGAAGGAACTAGCTGTCTGTCTGTCTGTCTGTCTGTCTCTGTCTGCCTGTGTTGCTTGCTGTGAGAAGGCGGCTGTGGCCTTCTCCATCTCTGTACTGTCCTGCCGGGGGGAACTGTTGCCTGTCTCAAAATGTTCACTTTGATACTCATTAGGGCTGGTATAGTGTGGTGACTGTGGTGTTCCCGCACTGCTAAGCTTGTTCCCCCGACATCATTCAAATGAAGGCTGTATCATTGGGTACCCACGGGACCTTGCCCAGAAGGTCCCCCTTGATATGAATTGGCTCTGGGGATCTCAGGACCTGCATATAAAATGAAGTTAGCAAGCTAGCTTCTAGCTTTCCATTACAGCAAATACACAGTGGTTCATACCTCATGTTAAATCATGGAGCATATCATGGAGTGTTTTTGCTTATTTTGCGCTGGTCAGGTTCTTTTACACAAAGCTGCATTTACAGCTTTCATCTACAGGTCCTTTATTTATTAATTACTGTAACTGTAACCTACCTCATCTGTGGGTAATCATTACTGTAACAGTAACACTGTAGCACGAACCGTGACCCGAACTGGAACATTTAAATGTGCTATACTGTGTACTTTATATATAGACAAAAGTATTGGGACACCTGCTCATTTATAGTTTCTTCCAAAATCAAGGGTGTTCCTTATTTCCTGGAGTAACTGTCTCTACTGTCCAGGAAAGGCGGCTTTCTACTAGATTTTGGAGCAGCATTGCTGTTGATTTGATTGCATTCAGCAACAACAGCTTAGTTAGTGAGGTCAGGATGTTGGATGATCAGCACCCCAACTCATACCCAACTCCCAAACTCATCCCAAAAGTACTGGATGGAGCACCATCCATCATTCCAGAGAGCACGGTTTCACTGCTCCACAGCTCAGTGCTGGGGGGCTAATACTCCTCTAGCACACGTCTGGCATTAGGCAGCATGGTGCCAATAGGTTCATGTTCATCTGCACCAGAGAGTCCTATTGAATTTGCAATGCTTCTCTACAGGGACTAGACAAGCTGTATTGGTGTGTGCATCTGCACATCTGTGTCAGCAATAGGTGCATTCATTAGAAGAGGTGTCCATAAACATTTGGACATATAGTGTACCTAAACGTACATGCATATACACACACTCCGAATCCGTCACCTGATCCCTCCTTTGAAGCTTCTGGGGCTTTCATGGCTGCTCAGGCGTCCTCTATTTAGACTCCAGCGGCATGAAAAATGGATGTCCTTTTTTTTTTCCCCTGCAGATCGGTATTACCACTGGGGTCATCGAAACAGCAGCACAAATAAGACAACAGCTGCTCCGAGAGTCATTAACGTCATCTCTGTTTTACATTTGCGTCTATGAGGCAACCGAAGTCCCCCTCGTATCCTCCTTGTACCTTTTAAATTTATGTGAGACGTTCTTACCTGGTGCGGTGGTGTAGAACGAATTGTGCCAATCTTTATTTCAGAGCACAGCCTTGTCCATTCTTTAGTAGATGTCTACATGCACCATTAACTGTACACTGTGTGGAATGGGCCATAAGAATCTCCCCAAAACACACCATCGGTTATTTTAGTTCAGTACAGGGTGTAAATCTCTGTGATCCGAGGCTGTCCACTCCTTCTCCTGGCAGGCCACAGTAATCACTCATTTCAGGAGTAAGTTGGGCACAGAACCAGAATTGCCCAAAAAAAAACTTTGTAGGTGAAGCATTTCTCATGAAAATATATCCCTCCGAAGCGTAGTGGCATAGTGGCATTAGACTGCTGAGCCACTCGAAGTCTGACACTTCTTATTTCTGCTGTATCAAAAACTTGGTTTGAATTATGACACCACTGCGTCGATTCTTCCTAAATAGTGTTGCTGTCCTCTCAGTGTCCTCTCAGTGTCCTCTCAGTGCAGTGTGTGTCTGCTCTGGTCGGCGTAGCATTTTAGCTTGTTAGCTTCCATAATGCTCCCAAAGGCGCAGTTGTGGATTGCCTCAAAAGACTTTGGCCAGTGGGCTGGGTGTATGTGAATTTTGGGGGAATAAATACAGTATAAATAAAGTATGGGGGTTTGGAATTGGTCTGTTTTGTAGAATTAAGGAGAATTCAGATATGTTTTATCAGCTACGTATCGGTATTGGCTAGTTTTATCATGACCAACCCTGAGGGCCAATCGGATCATATTTGTGATGTTTGGATCATCACTGTTGGTCCTGAAATGTTTCCACATAGTAAAAGAGCAACTGCAGTAGTAGGAGTTCTCAGCGGCAGTTTGAGATGCAGTGGGATGGCATTGTATATTATGGGCAGACCTAGATAGCGGGTAGCAAACCAAGCCCCTCCTCCAGCATTGCCAACATGTGGAATGTTCAAATGTCTGCTGTACTCTTAGGAAACCTGTCTGTCATGTTATCTCACATGGACAGACTATCATATACACAGACACACACACACACCTCGCAACAGTCCTGTTAGACTGGGACTCCCTACCAGACGTGCTGTTGGAACATACTCCAGTACCTCAGTAACAGGCAGAAAATTGACTGTCTGGCGCAGCTCCACAGAGGTTGTGTGGTGTGAGATTTGAAGGCTCATCAGCTTTTACTCAGTTATGAAGTGCTTTGCCACATTGCTATTGGGCAATTACCTCTCCTTCCTCTTATTGCATAACTCTTTATTTCCATTCTTCCTCAGTTGCTTTATCCCTTTCTCTCTTACATATACACTCCCATGCACTCTCATGCATCGAAATGTGTCTTAATTAGCAGCTAGGGTTAAGGCATTTCACCCTCCAACCCCCCAAAAAAATTGTATGGCTGCATGATCTGAACATTACATTTATACATTGTCAGACCGATGTTTAGATGAGGTTGATATTTTAAACCAATATTGAATTTTTTATTATTATTTATTTATTTATCACATTCAAAATATTTCCAGTTGATGACCAGCATAGGATATATGTCCAAATATTTGTGGCCGCCCCTTTAAGGGAAGCTACTTTAAGTTGCACCTATTGCTGACACAGATGTGCAAATGTGCACATACAGCTTGTCTAGTCCCTGTAGAGAAGTACTGCCAATAGAATAGGACTCTCTGGAGTAGATAAACTCTAACCTTTTGGCACCATGCCTAATGCCAGGCGTGGGCTAGAGGGACATAAAGCCCCCCAGCATTGTCGTCTAGTATGATGGATGGCGCTCTATCCAGTACTTTTGGGATGAGGTGGCATGGTGATCATCCAACATCCTGATCCTAATCTTAAACCTCACTCTTGCCTCTTAATCTTAACCTAATCCAGTTAATATCCAGTTCCAGACTGGTGTCAGCAGCAGGTCTATAGTAGCAGCTGGTTGAGGGTGTTGAGATGGTCTGTATTAGACCTGTTAGATGATCAGTGATCTCACAGGTGGACATCTACAGGTCTAAACTTGGGCTCTTCAAATAAAGTGATGAACAGTAGAAGTCTATAGTAAAAGTCTCTTGATGATCTACTAAGTGTTCAGATGCTGCAGCATCACTAAGATGGTGTTGAGATTAGGGATGCACCGATCCGGCTTTTTCAGTTCCGATACGATACATAAACTTTGCATATCGGTTGATACTAGTCTGATACCATTGCTGAATTCATTAACTGTATACCTCACCATGTGGGAGAGACTTACAGCATCAGGATTGACTTAATCATTACTTTATATAATATAACAAATTAACACAGATATAAATGTACTAAATCGCATTTATTTATTTGCACATTTAGTGCAGTCTCACACCAACTAATTAAAGTGAAAGGATCGATTCCATGGATCTGTCTAATTATCCGATACCCAATCCAGCTAATTTTGTGATTTTCGGGACTGATATCCGATCCTATTATCGGATCGGTGCATCCCTAGATGAGATGTTACTGAGAGTCTGATGAAAAGGTAAGGTCCTTTTCACGTGTTTTGCATGCAGTGAGCTTGCTTCTTGAGAAGGTGGTATGTTTGTCGTGGATGCAGTCCCCCACCTGCACGACTTCACGCTCCAATACATGGTCAAATACATCAGTCTCTTCTCTCCTACTGGTTCTTTTTCATCAGGAAGGCCTGCGGGCACACACTGGTATAGCGACGACGTGACTGCTGCCGAGAGTGACTCATGCTAATAAAAAGTGAGAGAGAGACAGGTAGTATCTCTCAGCCTACGTCCCAATGTCCCGCAGCCCACTCTGTCTCCAGTAGACCTGTCTGTTCAGAAGAGTCTATGAGCAAGGGGAGGAAATGTCTAGAGCTGGCACATAACCCAGAGTTGAACCTTTTGCTAAACATACATTGATGAAATTCTTAACCCTGTTTTTAACCTTACATGCCCATAATTGTATGGAGCTGCCTCAGGGCCTGGAGGGGACGTGCAGTCCTTGAGGGGTCGATGAATTCCAAGGTGTTCCAGGAAATTCTGCAGCACAGCATCAGAACCGTTTGCCAAAGCGTCAGCGAGGTGGAGTCCGCTTGATTATAATCCAGAGCAAATCAGAATCAGAGAGGAAACTATTAAAGCTCTGCTTTTATTGGCTTGTTTGCGGCACTGCAACTGCTCACAGGAGCTACATAACCTAGCATTGCTTAGCACTGTAACAAGTATTGTAATTATTCGTTGTAATTGTTCATGAGTCTTGCTGGATAGTGTTGCTGTTAGGGATGTCCTGATCAAAGTTTTTTACCCTCCGATCTGATTCGAGCTTCTTAATGCTGACTTGTCGTCCGATACCAATCCGATCTGATCTTTATGTTTCTGTAAATAATACAGCCCCACAATTCAGGTAAGATGTGTCATTTTAGTACCAGTTTCTGTAATCAGACTAAATTCTAATCTGATCTACTTTGGAGTAACTTTATAAACTGTTTTAAACTCTACAGTGTTTAATATTCTACAGTCCTGACTGACCCACCTGACCATTCAGCTCCCAGTTCCTTTACAACTCTGCAGTCTGATCACTGTGTGTGCATTAACATTAGCCTCGTCCACGGTTCTGAATGTGCCGTTCAGAGCTGGTTTAGAACCAAACAAATGGAGCGTAGTCCTTTTGCTGGAAGAACGGAGCATTTCCTCTATAGTCTGTTATTTAACCTGGCAGAATTCGGGAGTAAAGACTGGCTGGGAGGAACGTTGGATTTTCCCAAATGGATCAAATGGGATAAATAGTCATTGCAGAACTACAACTAACTGGGTGGTTCTTGGCCACCTAGCTCACTCTTTACCTGCTGCTCTCTCATTTACAGCGAGGCTCCAAGCTAACTCTAAGCTAAAGTTTTCCTCCTCCCTGAACTTTCCGTTCCACCTTAAATAATGCAGCAGTTACACTCTGCTGTTGAAATGGCCTCAGTGGAACTGCGGCACTATTTAGGGTGGAATGCAGTGTTGGCCTAAGAAGCTAGCTTTAGCTTTTGTTTTGCTATGTGCCGGTATCGGCCGATTTTTAACTTGGCCTATCCTCAGAAAGCACAGCTCCCCAGCTCCGATACAACTGCTAATAGACCCCTGGGCCCTGACCAACAGCACACTAGGAGTGATGTGGGGAGGAAGTGCCATTAACCCACCCCTGAGAGAGCAAGGCCAATTGTGCTCTCTCAGACTCTCTCAGGCTGCTGATGGCAAACAGCATTACCCAGGATTTGAACCAAAAGCAGCTATATTTTAGCTTAGTTACAGGCGACATGAGCTCACTCAATCAATCATAGATGCTTCCGGTACTGACATGGTGACAAGCCACTTTTTATAGAGCATTTTGACAAATGTCAAGGATTAGGTCTGTATTCTGCTTAGTCGCATATTGTGCCAGGAGCTTTACAGCCACTCAGGCTGACTTACAGACATTGAGCTGTGTGTGACAGCAGTTTAGTTTCAACTCCTGAGTGCGGTGGTGAAGCTCTCTGAGGGCCTGCTATGCAGCCTGACTCAGATCTATGATCTTAAACATTAGGTTTTTGTATAATGGTAAGTTCTGCTCAAGCTAAAGTTGTCTTTTTGTGTCTTGGGCAAGAATGCCCCCTGTTTGCTCCTCAGGAACGACAGCTACAGAAAGCATTTGGTTGATGTTGGTGAAAATGAAAGAGGATACACTAGTTACGGAGAGTAATTGTTCCGGTTGGCTTGGGCTGAGTCCGGTAATCTTTAGTGAGGTTTAGTGCTAATCTTGGGCCCACAGAACTGTTCGCTGGCATAGCTTAATGGCATAAAGACCGGCTGATTGGCTCCGTATTTGCATCACCTTTGTGCCACAAGATCCTGGGTCTTTATATTTCCAGTACAGAAAATGACGGAGACCGTATATAATAAGTACAAGAATAGCGGGCCTCATCCAACAACGCTAGCGCTGCATTAGCAGGACCTGGCTGGAGGCTAGTCCAACAGCGCTGGCACAGCGCTGGCACAGCGCTGGCACAGACCGGCTCGCTAAGTGGAAGCTAGTATTACCTTTGCGAGGCAAACACTTCAAAGCTAATGGCAGGGTAACCGAATACTATATTTTATGCCAGGACCGTGGCTATAGCTATTCGTTAGCATGGTGCTAATCTTTAGGCACATTGAGTTCATTTAACAGGCTTGTTTAAATGGATTTCAGCATTATTTGGAGACCACGTCTACAAGCTGGTGTCCTTGGCGTGGTTTGGGACGGGCGTGATTTATACATGCAGATTACACAATGCTAACAAATCACGGCTTCAGTAAGTTAGCTAGCGTCTGTGGTCCTCTAAATCTGAACATGGTGTCATCCAAAGCTTGATTGTGTTGTTTGTAGCATTGGACCAGATTTGTGTTGACTGGTGATGAGTGAGGGCTGGTAAATGTCTTTTTGAGTTCTGCAGATATGCTGTAGTTGGTGCGATCTGAGCTCCGTTTATGTCGTCTGTGTCCAGTGTTGGAGGCGAACTGACCTTATCGGCTTGATGGATGTGTCTGCAGAAGGTTTATGAGGATTAGTCATCTTCTGGCGGTCTTGAATATTGAGGTCTTGCTCACCCTGTGGCACTTTGTCCATTTCTCTGTCTGCTAGGTTCAGACACTCAGACACACATGCAGCTTCCTAGGCAGGTGTTCAGAGACGAATATGGAAGAGCTGATGAATAAGAGATAGGAGAGATGAGCTGCTTTTGGCTCACTGTGCTAACCACTGACTCACCGGCACAAAGGCAAGAAAAAAGTCCGAAGGCGGTGAAGGCCCCCCCTTCACATCACAGTGAAGCTTATGAGTGCTATGCCAGGATGTGTGCTTAAGTTACACACCTGCTCTGATCAATCTGATGCATCCAATGTAATTCCAGCACTTGCGTCAGTTATAAAGCTCCTGCAGGATAAGATGCATAGAAGGGATGTAAGAGTTAAAGGAGAGATGCACATATGTGTTTCTGGACACTCCTTCTAATAAATGCATTCAGCTACTTTAATTTGTTGTCCCTGTAGAGAAGTATTGCCAATAGAATAGGACTCTCTGGAGCAGATAAACATGAACCTATTGGCACCATGCTGCCTAATGCCAGGTGTGGGTTAGAGGAGTATAAAACCCCCCAGCATTGAGCTGTGGAGCAGTTGAGCTGTGTTCTCTGGAATGATGGATGGTGCTCCATCCAATACTTTTGGGATGAGTTGGGGATGAGGTGGGCTGGTGATTATTCAACATTTAACTTGTGTTGCTGCATGCAGTCAGATCCTCACAGCAGTGCTCCAAAATCTAGTAGAAAGCCTTTCCTAGAGACAGTAACTCCAACAAAAGCAGGATAAACCATTGATTTCAGAAGAAACAATGAATGCACAGGTGTCCTAATACTTTTGTCCATTTAGCATACCTCACATGGAAGGCTGGGTGTTTGTGTACTATTTACCTTGGCATGTGCTGGAACAAGACGTCTTGGTCCACAGCAGTTCCACCATAATATATCTTTATATATGTATATATTGCCAATCATAATTTGGGTCTAGAACACGTCGCCGGGGTCTTGTTGATTCATGGCTAATTCTACTGAGCTTGAAAGAGAGAGGAGTGGGCAGATAAGTGGATTAACTTCTGAAGGCTGCACAAGCTGTTTGAGTCATCCCCTCCCGCAAGCACTCGCTCATTGGAAAGCTCTTCGACTCTTTGGCTCATGTGTCCGAGTTTTGTTCAGTATAATGAGAGGAGCTTTGTTTAAAGAAGGCGCAGTGTTGGTGTAGTTGCTCCTTGTAAAGCACACATGCTCTTTTTTTTATGCGCTCACTACAAAACTCTTATTTACCTCTCTGGGTTTGATTGAATTTGACATACTCTGTCTAACATGAAAAAGCAATGAATAAACAATGTCAAAGAACATCAGGACTTGCCTTTTGTTCCTGGCGTCTCCAAAGGGTCAAATGATGTCACTTCCTCTTTGTGATGTCATTTAAAGCAACTATATTATTGATAGACTGGACAGATTAATGTGTCATTTTTTTTTATATATATAAACCGTATATAAACAAGAACACACCCAATTCTGAAAATAAAATGGTTAATAAAAGAATACATTATATGGGCAAAAGTATTGGGACAGCTGCTCATTTATTGTTTCTTCCAAAAAGAGTTGATGCTGCTTTTGTTAAAGTAACTGTCTCTACTGTCCAGTGAAGAGAAGGCTTTCTACTAGATTTTGGAGAAGCACTGCTGTGAGGCTTTGATTGCATTCAGCCACAAGAGTGTTAGTAAGGTCAGGATGTTGGACGATCACCACTCCACCTCATTCCCAACTCCCCAGCGCATCCAAAAAATATTGGGTAAGGCACCATCCATCATTCCAAAGATCAGTCTGATGAAGACTGACTGCCGAGCTCCCCTGCACCCGTGTCAGATCAGCTGCCCGCCCACCAGACTGACTGCCGAGCTCCCCTCCTACCCGCGTCAGACCAGCTGCCCACCCTTCTGCTGCTGCTAACGCCTATGTTAAATTTAGATGAGCTCTTTACTATCTGCCCCTATTGTTGGTATTACCACCATTAATCTAATTATTATGACCATCTCTACTATGATTTTATTTATATATATATATATATATATATATATATATATATATATATATATATATATATATATATATATTATGGTTATATCAGCACACCTGAGCGGAAGAACAGGTGTCGTGGTTAAGAGACGTTTCTCAATAATTTCTAAATGGTTCTGACGAGAGGAGGAGGGGTTTCTTCCTCCAGCTCTGAGGGAGTTTGTCCTTGCCACTGTCTCGTTTGGCTTTGCTCACAGGGGGTCTCTTACTCATTCTTGTAATGCTGCTTTGTGACAACAGCAGTTATAAAAATATGATACTTATATAATTATATAATATATATATATATATATGATTTAATTGGATTTAGTGTGACACCGTTTCTCACAATAACTATACATGTTGTCATTGTTGCCCAATGTCTAAAGGCCACTGCTTTTCAATGAAGACAATGGTAGAAATCTGTTGTGTGTGTTTTACTGAAAGCACCTTGACGTATTTGAATTCAGTAAGAACAAGGGGGGTGTCCAGTATAGTGTCCAGTTACGTTCTGAAAGGAATATGCATTATGATTCCTGTTTAAGTGTTACTGTAAACACAGGTTGGCTTTGTGTTTATGGTCTGCACATTAAAGATTCACTGATGCTTTGGGCACCAAAACCACTCTGCTGAAAACGGAAACGTTGTAACTTTTGCTTTCAGTCTGATCAAATTGTAACATGTACGACCAGATGCTTTAGAGCTGTTTTGAAATCATCAATAAAGGGTGAAGCGAATGAATGTTGGCCTAAATAGGAAACACATTCAAAGCACAAGCCAGATCATGTACCTCCTCCAGTTCCTTCAGAGCTGTAGAATTTGATTAATGCCAGAAGAAAATGGGATTAGCGTTAATGTTGTTAGCGTTTTTTTGGCCTGGCTGACTTCACATGTTGATGTATTGCTCTTCTTGACGTGATTCACAAACTCTCTGTCTCTCTCTCTCTTACTTCTCTCGTTTCATTCTTAGATTTCTGTCCTGTTCTTTTCTCCTAATCAGCCCTTTTACCTTTTTACCTAGTTAATTCATTCCAGGTTCAAACTCAGCAGGACTAGTTTGATCAAACCATCTAAAGAACCTGCCTGTGATCTTATTAGTGTAAATATAGGGAACACTGATTTTTATCACAATCTATTGTGCGTGACTGGGTGGTTATTTTGAGCTTGACACACCCTGTCTAACATGATTAACACACTGGCATGCGAGGCAACTGCCAAAGTGATGCCTATGAAGAGTCGTAGGGTGGGAACTGGCTGATAATGGCACAGTATTGGTGCATCTTACTGTTTGACCTGCACTAAGCTCTAACCCAGTAACTCACAAACTGTAGTGATTTAAATCCAGCATGTTAAACTCGACTCTTGGCCAACGACTGTGGTTAACTGGTTACTTGCGGGTCTTTTCCCAGGATTTCAGAGTAACTTTACAGTAGTTCTGGAGGATTTTCCTCAGTTTATACCTCAGAGTTCCCCCTGGTCCTGTAGCTGCTCAAGCTCAAGCTCTCTTCAAGGAGACCCATTATGTAAAAGAGGCTGTCTGATAGGAAGAAGAGCGTTAGGCAGCTATAGTCGTTTGTCAGAATGATCTGTGGTTGACTCCAGACAGCCCAGAGTCGTGAATCATTATCTGACTGTGTGACTGAGGAAATCGTGAGCTTAAAAATTAGGGCCGTCATCGTTAATCGATTAAACTGCATTAAAAAATCGATTAAAAGCTGCCTTCTCAAAACAATTTCTGTTCAAATGTAATCTTGGTTCATTACTCACATCGATTTGACTCAAGAATAATTTTCTGTGTTTCTGCACAAATGTGATCATATCTTTTGGTTCAGATCTCTCTAAAAAAAAAAATATATATATATACTGTATGATGTATTGTCTCATAAATAATTGTAAAAAATTATGAAGATATTTACGATCATTAACTTTCCTTTTTTCTTAAGACTGCTTATATAATGATAATGTAATAACATAATACAATTACACCCTTTTAAAGAGCAGTGGACTGATTTGTTGAGCTGATTTGCTCATTAAGGATGTTCAGACAATGGAATTGTAATATGAAAACCATAAAACATATATGAAGTATATGAAGTGTGTGTGTGTGTGTGTGTGTGTGTATATGTGTATATATATATATATATATATATATATATATATATATATATATATATATATAACATTGAGGTCCGCAAACGTGGTCGAGGTCATGTCCGTATATTCTACAAGAAGTCCATACCGTGATAGGCCTAGGTTTTATGTTCATTCATGAGGAAGGTATGCAACATTAAACATTAGTACTAGTCAAAGTATGTAAACCTTTGGCCTTCTTGAACAGAAAGAACTTCAACAAATCTCAAGTAACTGGTGATCAGCCCGGCACAACATGTTGGAGGAATTTTGGCCCATTGCTTCTTCAGCTCAGTGATGTTGGTGGTCTTTCTTGCATAATCTGCTCTTTTTAGGTCCTTCCACAACATTTTTATTGGGTTATGGCCTGTACTTGGCCATTCCAGGCTGCTTGGCCATTCCAGAATGAGCTTCGATCTCTTTTTCTAAGGTTTTAGGGACCTCCCTTGATCGAGACTTTGGCACACTTTCTTAAACCTGTGTGCTGAAGACCAGGCTTTGATGGTGAAGACCCTAGTTTGTGTTGACACACAGGAGGGCCTGTGAAACTCGCACCTGATTGCCATCCCCTTTTTTGATTGATCCTTTTAAATAAATGCATGCTCATAGAGGTATACGCTTCATCTCTGACAAGGATATTTAATAATAGCCTTAAAAAAGAAATGTTTCTGCGTCATTTGTTTAACAGGGTTGTCTTAATCTAGTTTCAGAACTTGGATGAAGATCTGATCGCATGTCTGGTCATATTGAGGAAATTGTGTGTTCATATACTTTCCAGCAGCACTGTATGTGGACATATGACCTGCTGTTGTAAATGTTGAACCAGCCAGCATCCTCCAGCAGTTTCCACTGCTTCTGGACAGGAACTTTCCACTGAAGTTGTGCAGCCTTTCAGGTTTAACCTAGTCCGAAATGAATTCAATCCGACCCTGAACAAATGTCATCCTCTCTGCAAAGCCGAACCCGAATGTTTAGAAGCCCTCGCGCCCAGACCCAGCCACCCCACACACAAGCACGCCTTTGTTTAGTCTGCCCCTGTTTTTTTGGCCTGCTACTTTCTGAGGTAACTGGGTCTGCACATTCGGCCCTGAAGCACTCCACTGTTCAGGGCTTTTAACAGACAAGCCTTCTCTCTGGCTGCCTAGTTTGTTAGCACTGTGCCAGCAGAGCCCCAGGGGCCTACCCATGAGGTCCTGTTTATCCACAGCCTTCGAGTGAACGCTGCCATCGGGGCACCAATGGGGTAACCGCACAAACCACTGGCAAGGATGGCATCATGCAAGGGGCAAATTAGAACCAGATGCACTGCAGCCGGTTTGAAGGGGAATGCTTTCAAGCAGCTGGGAAGAATAAAGTTAATGTGTGTAAGGTGGGAAGTGTTATCATGAAATCCGCACAGACCAACTTTACTGACTTCAGTAAAAGCTGAATAAATAAAGGTAACTTGTATATGCCTGTTAGCCAGTCATGCATTGTACTTTTTGACATCTTGTTCCTTGGTGATAACTGGTAATGCCACAAATGTCACAAATCCCTGTGCACTCCTATGCCCATTGTAAGCATTTTCAATGGTGGACAGGGGTTAGAATGGGCACTACGATCGGCTACAGAGTGCTCAGACCCGGTTGTATGGGGTAACGATTTGGCCTTAGTCAGAGTCACTCAGGTCTTAAAACCTATCCATTTCTCCCACATCCAGCACATCAACTATGAAAGTAACTGGACAGTCGGTTATCATTGCTCTTACGCAAAACCCTGGAATCTCCAAAATTGCAACTTTACAGGAGAAGGAAAAAAAACTTTCTTAACTTTCAATGGAAGTTAATCAGTCATCTTTGAGCAGTTCTGTTGATCCACTCATCCTGACATTTTGAGACCATGGACAGGACTACTGGCAGATTATATAAAACAGTGAGAAACAGCAAAAATGGAGATACAAGTTTTTTTTTTGCATGTGATGATATGATGCATTGTTGAGGGTAACTTCAGTTGCATGCAGATGAAAAGAAAATTCCATTATTCTCTTCATCAGTGGGTGGTCATAATGTTTTGGTCTTGATTTGAACTGTATTTTGACACGGCTAACATAAGCTAGAGTATTTAGCCTAGTTGGCAATAAATCCACGCATTCTCTGTAATCTGTTTGCCACCAAGGTAATTTATGGGTTGTAATTTTCAACTAGCACTGCAGCTAAGGGATGTATTGATGAATCTGACCATTTTAAGTTAGTATTCAATTAATTTGGAAAAAGCTTTTACTCAGTTGTTGACGATTGTATTTAACGTTGAATGCAATGTTTTATTTAAGTCTGAGTGCTCAGTGCTGGTCTTAATGATCTGCTATGATCTACCATGCAGAGTTTGGTTCTGCTAGATAGCAGTGTTGTAATCCAACCTAAAATCCCACTCCTCTGATTGGATTACAACTGCACTTTAATTTTCCTCAGATTTGCTGTATATGATGGTGTGTTTTATTACTGATGGTTTTTCTAAATTTGACAATTTAGCTTACAGTATTTCAGAATATCGCAATGTGTATCATAACTCCTGAATCGTAAACCAGCCTGCTTTACAGTTTTTCTTTCCTTTTTACTTCTGCTTGATTTCTAACTAATAAAACTGCCCAGACCCAGAATCCACAAGAGCCGGTTCTTCCACGAGGTTTCTATAACGATGCCTTGTCTCTTGTGCCTTTTCTCAGTACTAAAGCCACAGTGTTCTTCTGTCCAGGTGCCTTTCCCAGCTCTTCAAGGGGAGGGAGTGGAGTTTCTGGGCCGCGCCGATGACGCCATCATCGCCATCTCCAACTACAGACTCCACATAAAGTTCAAGGACTCCATCATCAATGTAAGACCACATACACATGTTTACTCTTCAAGCAAACTCTGCAAACTCTTTTTTTTCTTCTTCTTCCTCTTCTTCTTCTTCATGCATACATTCCTCAGGTAGTTTCACTTCGCAGTGCAGTTTCAGTTGAACCGTAAAAGAGGAAGAAAACCCGAGGCAGAAATGTCAGTCATATGATTTAAGTGACCACAGCCTGTTTCCAAAGCCTTGCTCAGTGACTGCGTTAACCCAGTATCAGAGCTAAAGTTTACCTTATGGGAGTTAATGAATGCTTTTATCCGCTTCTCTGCAATCTGCTCGAACGTATTATAGAGTTCCCAGGCCACCCACTACGGTAACTCTAGCCCTGCGCTCACAGCACTATTGGTTACAGTTGCACTGAGGCTTTTCTCCTAATTCCCAGCTGCTGTAGACCAGACTTCTGTGCTTTTTACTTCTCTAGTCCCAGCGAGGTGAAGCCTTTCCCGGGCCACTGTTGGCTTTTAGCCCCTGATCTGTGAAAAGCTGCTGGTTCTTTCACAGTGCGCCAAAGAATGTGTGAGGTCACGCTGGACTGGCCTACACTCCAGCACAAACGACTCGAGTGTTTTCCGGTAACCAGCTTTCTGAATCTACACTGGCTCTTCTTTTGAGTGGTTGGTCTTATACGTAGCACACAGAAAAGCAACTGAATAAATACCCAATTCTGCTGGATAACAATGCCAATATTTGCGCTTGGAGAAAAGCTCTACACTAGAATGTAGTACTGGTAATGTTCGTCCGGTCACGGCTTAATCCGTGGTGTACGTGATGCAGTCCATGATGCAGTCCACAATAAAGTACCTTTGTTTTCATTGTACCTGCTCTGAAATTGCTCTATCACATATTCTAGCTTGAGTCAAATCACAGGGTCAAAGTGCGAATTGTATTTAAATATTGTGGTTAAAAAGTGAATGACACTCCCCAACTGTAGGGGGTGCCCAGGAGAAAGAATAATAACAACAAAAGTGCTTCATAACAGTAAGGTAATAAACGGCAAAGAATAAAAATCTAGCAAGACAAAAAGGAAAGAATACAAACAAATGTAACAATTAATAGAAAATTGACTATGATCATAACTGCTGTCTGATCCACACATACCAGCACCACACACACTAACATCACCACCATCATGTCAGTGCCACTGCAGTGCTGAGAATGACCCACCACCCCAATAATACCTTCTCGGTGGGGTCCTGCGGGGTCCTGACCATTGGAAAAAGTATGCAGAGAAACAGATGGACGACAGTCTGGATGTATAAAACTACACTGTGCTCTTATATGGAAAGTGGGGCTGATAAAATGTGGAGGTGGTGTTGGTTGTTTTTGGTGTATAGTGGCAGCTAATGTAAAAATACTTACAGTACAACCAAAACACATTCACCTGTGCCTCCATTAGTGATGTAATCTATGTTTGTCCATGCTCTGCCTTGTCCTTCACTGGGACACTAATGTTGGTTCTGTAAGAGATGACTGACAGTCTCTTGTCTGCTGTATATACATCATGTTGCCTTATGAGCCAACCACCAACCAACCACAGTTACCCTGTCATTTGTGCTTCTGGTCCCTTTAACTAATGTTTGCTGGGTCTGTTTGTTCTCAAAACACCCACATGTTCCCTCTACATTCTCCTCAGCCCTGGAGGCAGATGACCAGCCTGATGATCATTAATGTGGTAGCAGACTTTTATGTGATCTTTGCTACATCATCCATGGCCGCCCAATATATATATATATATATATATATATATATATATATATATATATATATATATATATATATATATATACACACACACACACACACACACACACACACACACACACACACACACACACACACACACATATACACGTGTGTGTGTGTGTGTTTTAGGTGTTTTAAATACCGGAGTCAGTTCAGCACAGAGTTACTAAGAGTGCCTAGAGGCCGGTTGTGTCAACCTTGCGGCAGCCGTGGTTGAGTGACAGTGTCCTGTTTTGACCTGGCTGGCTGAGTTGAACTTAGACAAGCTTTGTGTGTGTGTGTGTGTGTGTGTATGTGTGTGTATCCTGAACACCCCTGCTGTGCCTTACCTAATCCAAACATGACAGAATGGCAGCTACAGTAGTGTACAGATCGGCATGTAACTCGGCTCATTTTTGTGGTGCACAATGATGTCAGTATCAGTGTTGCTCAACATCAGTATAAGATCAGTATAAATTTTAGGTAATAAAAGGACAATTCTGATACTGTAGCAAATCTAGCCTGAACTAGCACACACTCAGACTGTGTGTTTCGATGGCTGTATGTTTCGTCCTGGTTTGCTAGGCATGTTTTTAAACAGAATTGTCTTGGTACTGACAGTTGGTCGTCACTAACTGAAGCTTGCTATAGTGTAGGGATGTCTAGAACTGGGATCAAGGCAGATCCAGGCATATTTGAATAGATGTGGTCTCGGCCATTTTAATCCCAATCCAGTTCTGAGTCTTTGTTTTAACCACGGTGTTCATTAACGGACATTATTGCCCAGTCGGCAGCAGCAGTGCGGACGCTCTCAGAAGGTAAATAAAGGAGTTGAGAGTCTGCAGTGTGGAACATGAACACAGACCATAATGTCTGAACCTTTATAAAATGATCACTGAATATCTGTCACTGAATATCTGTACCTTTCTCTGTTTTTAAACCAGCACTGAAGAGCCCGTTCAGAACCGAGTGGAGGCTAGCGCTAACGCTAATGCTGACACGCGCTATAGAAATCCCAGTCAAACTTCCCATTCACACTATAATCCAGTTATTACACACCAGTAGACCAACAACAGCAGATATCAGTCCACAGTGTGTTTCACTACACATACACAGAAAGTGATTAGACTGCAGTCCTGTAAAGGAGCTGGGAGCTGATTGGTCAGTGAGGAGAGTCAGACTGGATTAGAAGTCATTTAAGAAAAATCTTGAGTAAAATAAAGAGATTCAGCTCATCTGATTTGAAGTGTGTGGCTGTGTGTTTATATATATATATAACATGAAGATAGAGGGTTGCATCAGGGGCAAAATTGCCTGATCGGGACACCCCTACTGAAGTGAATGTGGAAGTAGCTTTAAACATTCAGACACACATTAGATTGTGAATTTTTCTATTAAATTTTATCGAATATTCAAATTGATTGACAGCTATAATGCCCTGGCTCTTCCGAAGTCTCGCACATTGACTGCACCCATCACATCTCGCCAATCCACTCTATCCAGCTATTCTCACTGTGGCTATATTTCATGCTGTGTTTATTTAGTAATGCTTAGACTTCTTCTCTTTACTTTCTTTTCTGTAGCAGCTGCATTATTCCTGTATGTGCATTCCCCTTCCATTTAAAGCCTTATTTTTGCTTTTGTCCTTTTTGCTTAGTCATTTTTTCATTTTCCTGCCTGTTTTTCCCCCCTCCCCCCTTTTGTTATCCCATATGTTATTCTCTCGCTCCCTCTTTCCCCTCCTTTCCTCCCTGTGTCTCTCTTTGTCTGTGCCCTGGTGTGTGGTAGACGTACCCAGGTGTGGACACTGAGATCTCTGTGAGTATTCTGCACTCGTCCATCTCACTCATACATCCTACCATTCTAGCGCTCGTCCTCCTTTCCCCCATGACCTCTTCCTTTATTACTTTTGTTTTGTTTCTTTTGTATTTTCATACTTCAGGGTCGATGTGACTGGCTCAGTAAGTGTGCTGATCTACACTAGTATCTTCTCTACTTTCTCCATACTGCAATGTTCATTAGTCCACTAAAGACGAGAACCGATCTAATGCTGGGTCTAGTTCCAGTTTGCAATACCATCAATGACCCCTTGCTTCCTGATGCAGCTCTGGCTCAATAATGCTTTACAAACCTCAGAGATTACACAATATGGACAAAAGTATTGGGACACCTGCGCACAAATGGATTCTTCTGAATTCAAGGTTATTAAAAAAATTGATCCTGTTTTTGTTGCAGTAACTGAGGATTTAAATGCATTCAGAGAGCATTAGTGAGGTCAGGGTGTTTGATTATCACCACCCCAACTCATTCCAAAAGAGCTTTATACCCCTCTAGCCCACACCTGACATTAGGCATGGTGCCAACAGGTGCATGTTTCTTTATCTGCTCCAGAGAGTCCGGTTCTGTCGGCAATCCTTCTCTACAGGGACTAGACAAGCTTTGTGTGTGTGCATTTGCACATCTGTATCAGCACAGCACTAAGTGCAAGTTAAGGAAGCTGAATGCTTTCATTAAAAGGGGTGTCCACAAACATTAGGACATTTAGTTTATACTGGTATTGGCGATATACACTATGGGTGTGGTTTCCTAGACCAAGATTAAGCCTAGTCCTAGTCGATGCCTCAGTTTGTTTGAATATTCTGCTTTGAAAGGAAAACAGTCCAAAGCTGGGTCTAGTCCTGATCCAGGAGGCCGACCCTGTATGAACCGCTCGTGAAATCAAGGGTTTTAATGGGGAGTTCTGCAGGAACAGCCTCTACACTAGATGTTGAAACACTGCTGTGAAGAATTGATTGATTGCTACAAGAACATTAGTGAGGTCTGTTACTGACGTTAAGTGATGAGTTCCTCATCAGAAACTTATCCCAAAGGTATTTTACAGCAAAGAAATGCAATTCCATTGCTCCACAGCCTCAAACCAGGGGGCTTTATACCAGTGGTTTGTACTGCTGGTCCAAAGCATTCCATTCCTTTTGGCCTTCTATGAAGATTTTGGATAATTTTGTGGGTCCACCCTAAAGTAGCTGAATTCAGTGTCTGGATACTTTGGGATGTAAAGTGCATCACACAGTCCTAATCAGATCAGCATTCTTACTGGGGTTTCTTGATAAAGTCGGTTAAAACAGACCCTCTTACGTAGTAGGAGCCTCAGTTGCAGCTGTGCTCTACAATCCCACAGTAACGTCTGCATGTGATTCAGTTTCACTATAAAATTGCCTGCAGTAAATGTGATTGGTGCTGGAAAAGTGACAACAGAAAACCCCCCAGCTTGTCACTTGCCTGCTTATTTGGTTCACAGTTATTTGAAAGAGGCTCTGTTAGTGTCGGAATAGAAAGGCTGCTTCTATTTCGGGTCATGCAGCATTTTTAGCTGTTGCTATTGTCTGGAAATCACGGCTAGCGCTCCGATACAATGGCTGGCCTTTGATCAACACAAAAATGCAGCTTCTGCCTGAAGCACCAAAAAGACTGACCTCAATTGTAGCAAAGCATTTCAGCGGTAACGTTACACAAGATAATTGTCTTAGCTTTTAATGAAAGTGAATGGCATTGAAAGAGCATTTCTATTGGTCCATTTTTCATAAATTATTGACAATATTAGAAATATAAAAACAACATTGCCAGATTTACATTTTGAAAAAGTGTAAAACGGCAAAAATAGAGATGCAAGATTTTGTGAGACACTGATGATATAGTTGTTTTTTTGAAAAGGGTTGTGGATTCAAAACTACTCACCGTTATTTAGTCATTTCCTGTCCACATCAGAAGTGAGTGTATGAGATTTGAGGGTTCCAGTGTGATCAATGTCTGTGTGTGCTTTTTTTGCAGGTGCCTCTGAGGCTGATTGAGAACGTGGAGAGCAGAGATATGTTCCAGCTGCACATCATCTGCAAAGACTCCAAAGTAGTAAGGTAGGTACAGAATCAAATTTTATACAATGTTGGGATCCAAGGTCATACATGCACAGATGAGCCTAAACATTATGACCACTCAAAGATCATCTTGTAACAATACTGCATGTCAGGGTCTAGAATATACAATACCAACCATCATCTGGTTATCATCAAATGCCTGGTGTGGTAAATCGGGGCTTAATGCTGTTAAATCAGGTGAGCTGCTGATGGAATTAAGCACATTCATATGCTGGCTGGGGGCGTCCTGGAGAAATCTGGAACCAGGCCTTTTTTCTTCACTCTAGCTCACAAGATCTCAACTACTTTCTTCAGAATAAGAAGTTCTTGTTCTTTTCTACTGTATGAATATTTACCTGCATCTGGTCTAATGTGATCAGGAGTTTCTACAAGACATTGAAGAACCTATTAATTGGTACTACATCAACCATTACATCAGCTGCATGCTTTTTAGACCTTTAAAGGTCCTTCACACTCACACTTGTATTTCTTTCCTCACACTACCGTTATTTTAAGGCAAAAAAAAACAGTTACAGTCCAAGTCTGCAGGCTGGAATATGGGAGAATATATAGGAGGTCTGTGGCATTGCTAGAGATTGAACCGGAGGTCTCTTGATTATGGGGCACCGAGCATCTCCCGGCGTCCAAGTTCCTAAGATCTTAACCTCTGTAATCAAAAACAAATGTGTATTTGACTTTTGACGTACATGTCCAAATGCGTGTGGACACCCCTTCAGAAACATGCATTCAGCTACTTTAACTTGCTGACACAGATGCCAATAGTCCCTGTAAAGATGTACTGTCAATAGAATAGGACTCATTGGAGCAGATAACATAAACCTATTGGCACCATGCTGCCTAATGCTAGACGTGAGCTAAAGCATTGAGCTGTGGAGCAGTAAAACTGTATTCTCTGGAATAATGATGCTCCATCCAATACTGCTGATATGACTTGGGGATAAGATGGGGTGGTAATCGTCCAACATCCTGACATCACTAATGCTCTTGTTGCTGAATGCCATCCAAATTTTCATTCTCTTTCAAAATCTAGTAGAATGTTTTCCCTGGACAGTAGAGACAGTTACTCCAACAGAAGCAGGACAAATTGGTTTTTAATACCCTTGATTTCAGAGGAAACAATGAATGAGCAGGTGTCCCGGTCACAGTCCATACAGTGCAGCTTTTGTGGAAAAGCCCTTTCAGGAAATCCTTTTATCCTGAAAATGTTGAACGACACACACACACACACACACACACACACACACACACTTACTTATATCAAGACACTGAAATATCCAGACATTAACGTATGTGTGGCCATTCTTGTACATTTCCATCCTCCTTCTTCATTCTTCTTCTCCCCTTCACAGCTGTCAGTCATGCACTGTGGTATTATGCAGATGCGCGCTGTAGGCTTATGCTGACTCCTCAGTGCGTCTAAGAGTGTGTGACAGCTTTTTTCTGAAGCTGTGTGACAGCTTTTTTTCACATGTTTCCATGTGTGCAGAGCAGCACCTTTGTGCTCAGGGCTCCTGGGAAGAGGGAGGGGGGATGGCGGATTTTTGGCCTGGAGAGCAGCTACATGGAGAAAGAGCGACTGGGAACAGCTCCCCTTTTCTATTTTTCTGCACAAAGAACACTCTGTTTCTGAGGCCCTAGTCCCCCCCACACACACACACACACAGACACACACACACACACAGGAACAATATGCACTCAAAAGTTTCACCATCTGTAAAACTTCAAAGTGTGCACTCAGAAGCTTTGTATGAGCTCTACAGGTTTGAACGTTTTGTAATCCAGGCAGATGTTTGGGCCTATAGGAACCTGCCCTAATAAGTCCTCCCATCTCTGTGTGCTGTAAAATTGCTGTTTGAGTCATGAGTAATTTGGATAAGAGACAGATATCCGAGCAGCTCTTTGTGTGTGTGTTGACAGTGGTGGGTGTGTGTGTTTTGACATAGCGGCGTCCTAGAATTTTGGGCCTACTCATTCACTCGCTCCTCCTCCAGTGCTCTAAGCGTTTTTTCCCCTCTCTGTGTCGTAGTAGTATAATTATTTGGGATTCACCTACTTGGGAATTGTGAGCCGATGCAGATATCCGATTATTTTCTCATACCTGTATCGAAATGTTGATAAACATGAAATGTAGAAATATTGGTCCTGTTGGTCATTTCTGTTTATATCGAGAGCAATAACATGATCGTAAACAGGAATAGCATCAAGGAATACTCCAGCATTGTTCAATCTAATCCTCATTAGGAACAGGTTGAGCATAGCATACTACCATGGATTGCTGTGCTTCCCAGAAATCCCATTATAACACACCAATGGGTGTGCCATTATGCTTTTTCTGTTTGTTTGGGGGTTTTTTATTTATCTAAAAGTGTGTTTAAAATCAATGTTTTCTGTTCCATGTTCTGCTGCCCTTGGTAATTAACCCCACAGTACTGATAGGACAGGTAGAGCTTAGGTTAGGATTAGGAACCACTGGATTATTCCTCAATAACAACCCAATAACAAGTCCAGTGTTTCAGTCGTATCTGTGTCTTTTTAAAGTGAATGGCTTTTGATTTAATTTGATTTAATGATCAATGGGGATTCTGACGAGGGTGTTTTGTGTGCCATCAGGTGTCACTTCTCCACCTTTAAGCAGTGTCAGGAGTGGCTGAAGAGGCTAAACCGAGCTATAGCTCACCCCACCCGGCTGGAGGACCTGTTCGCTCTGGCATATCACGCATGGTGCCTGGGGGGCTGTGCTGATGACGAGGACCAGCATCTGCATCTGTGCAGACCAGGTACACACACACACACACACACACACACACTCACACACTTCAGATTCTTAATATTACTGTACTTCTCGAATAAGTCGCGGCAATTCGCTAACACTTAAGGTTCCATGAAGAACCATGTTTGTAGTAGGGATGTGTGAGAGTGCAGAACCTTTACATTAAGTGCCTGTTATTACAAACATGGTTCCTTTGAAGCACCTTTATTGTTGAATTGTCTTTCTTGGTGTGGAGAACAACAGAAGGGAGATTCCAGTAATGTAATACCATTAATTAATTAATTAATTGTTTTAAGCTTTATCTGTAGTAAAACTGTATAATAATAATAATAATAATAATAATAATACCAAGAACAACTACTACAACAAGAGGAAGTACTGTAAAATATCGAACTGTGAAACCCTAAAACTGTGTTATTTACTGAAATGGTTATCATACCATACCAAAATCTCAACCCCACTGTACACAAAGTCTTTATTAAGAAACTAAGCTGGAAAAACAGCCCTTTTAAATGCAGTGTTTTTGTGAACCCCATTACATTCAACCGTATCTACCTGATTTCACCTGTAGTGGTTTATCACCAGTCACTCATGTTGAAGTTTTAGTTTGGGCTTCTTGTTGAACAAGGCACAAAGCACGACAGCCAATCAAAAGAGGGTCTATCAAAGTCTTTTTCCCCCAAAATGAAGTGTTTCATGATTTGAGCCATTTTGTTTGTGTACGATTTTCCTGGATTACATTTGTTCCCCTTAATTTGACTCTAATTAATGAACAACTTGACTTGTTTGCATTTGACCAGACTCTCTTGTTCTGTCTTTCTCTTTCTCATAGGCGATCATGTTCGTCAGAGGATGGAGATGGAGGTGAAGAGGATGGGCTTTGACATGCAGAATGCCTGGAGAGTGTCCGACATCAACAGCAACTACAAGTACGGCCTGCACGGTCCACAAAATGCAATACCCGATGAGCCGTTTGCTTTCTGTTTGTTTTTGCCGAAGCTTTCTGTGTGTGCATGTATGTGTATGGCCTTACATCTGCTGAGGGAGGCTGAAGAATGGTCAGGAAAGAAAAGAACAGCATGGACGGAAGGGGAAAGGACTGGTGTTTTGACTGGGCTGGAATTACAGTCAAACTCTGTTATTAGTCAAAACACCAATGATGATCATTTTGAAGGGATTGAGCAGCGGGGAAGGTCTGTGTGCATGTGTGTATGGTGGGCCACTGTAGAGGTGGTTAATTAAAGCAGGCCAGGACCTGCTGTGATCCGTGAGTCAGCAGCACACCTCAGTCAACAGAGGCTGGTGTGTGTTTGTGTGCTTTTGGAGGTTGTGTCTCTGGTTCCTGTTTCCTTGGTGTATGTCTATTTTTAGTTTGTGTGAGTGAGTGTCTATGTTTCCATCTGCCTGAGCCTCCCTCAGGGCAGTAGGTGATTGTGGTGATTTTAAACTAATTGGAGTGAAGGTTGTCATTGAAAAAGCGAGAAGGAGACAGATGATTGGTGGAGAAAGGTTCAGGTTTGAAAGATGGGAGGTGAATTAGAGGTGTACCCAGCCCAGAGCTCTGATATGGAAGTGGATTGTTTATCATGGCTATAATCTGTAATCTACCTGATATGTAATTAACACAGACATTGGTATTTTACCACCCACTTTTCCACTCAGGGTAACCTGTTCACTCAGATCATGAGGGGGAATCATATTGATATCCACATGCTTTCAACTTTTAATGTGCATGTGTGAGAAATAATTTGGCAAAAAATTCAATAAACATGATTTATTACTTAGCCCAATGCAGCCCATCAGGCCAGGCAGGCTTGGTATCTGAAGGGTGCTTCTTTATTTTATGTTGGGAGATGCTAGGCTAACGTTGCTAACAAACGCTTAACTATCACCAACACGGCCACAATCATAAATTATGTGCTTCTTTTAAAGAGTCTTTTTAAAAAGCTATGCAAGTCTAAATAAAGATTTAGTAAACGCCTAATTATGTCCAAATTAGCTGCCAATTAGTGTTTTTAAAAAAAAAAAAACAGGAAGTCTATGAAATGTTCTAAACCACTTGTCTGACCCCTTGTGTGACTTGTCTGCATCAGTGAAATTAAGGTTTGAATGCTTTTTTTTTTTTTAACTGGTTGAGAGATGTTATGCATTTTACTGAGATGAGATCATGGTGATTGTCTAAATCTAGTGTTTGTTAGACCTTTTACCGTTAGACCGTTTACCGTTCCTGGCTGAAGAAGCTCAAACATGCCTTGGCATCATTTCATTAAATTTCAATTATTATTTTGTGTCCAACTGTTTCTATAATTATCAGATATGCACACATTAGAAAATGTAGACATTAGTACCGTGTAGTACATTAGTAAATTTTCTGGAGAATAAAAAAGTTGATAATTACAAATGCAATTAAATTAATAAATGCAGATGGACTAGTAGTCCAGCAACACACAAAATAAATAAATAAATAAATAATGTTCCACATCTCTCTACCTTCGACTCTCTGTTTCTGCAGGCTGTGTTCCAGTTATCCTCAGAAGATGCTGGTGCCAGTGTGGATCACTGATAAAGAGCTGGAAAGCGTAGCCTCCTTCAGGTCCTGGAAGAGAATCCCAGTTGTGGTGTACAGGTAAGACCTAGACACAGATACCCTCAGAAATAAAGGATCGTATTCATAATTGGGCATAAAGGACAAATCACATGCAATTTGTATATAATTATTTGCATAATTTAATAAAAAATCTGATTTCAAGACACAGTTTAACAGTTTTGCTTTTTCACACATCTCACACTGCCATGATTTTAACTTTTCTCACAATTGTAGTTTGTAAATTTGTAGTAATACTGTAATATTTTTCTCTCTTCTCGTCTCTCAGACATCAGAAAAATGGGGCAGTAATAGCACGTTGCAGTCAGCCAGAGATTAGCTGGTGGGGCTGGAGGAACACAGAGGATGAATATTTGGTCACCTCCATTGCTAAAGCCTGCCTGCTGGACCCAGGGTCTCGGACTGCCTGCACACCTGCCTGCCGGACACGTGGAGATGGACCTGACACCTCTGACAGTGACTTTGGTAAGACGCCTGCAAATTTACTGGTCCAATGAAATTAATATAAATTAGCCATCATATCAAAACCATTTTATCTTTCAAAAACATCCACGGCTCTTAACATTGCTTTAACATTTTGTGATGAATGGTCCAGAATTACATGGTATACATTTCTGCTACATTAATTTACATTAAAAAAAATTTCCCCAGTTTCAGTAAAGTTATCATATTGGAGATACATGTTTTTTTTGGACAGTGACTGTGTTTTTTATTCAACTCTGAACCAGGTAGCTTTGGATCATGCTAATAGTGAAGATGATTGTGTTGTTCTTTGGGAAATTCCCCTTTCATTATGAACGCTATTTTCAAAAGCACCGAGACTGAGGCCTAGAATTGGGGAGATATGCTCTGTGGGTTTTTTGCTGTTATTCAGCAGTAAATGAGCAACATGAATAGAGGGTGAACTTCGCCAAGAATCTGTCCATGTACTTAGTCCTGGTTATGGTGTAGAATCACCCCAGTTTATTTGCTAATGGTTCCGCTTCTCTTGGACAATAAAAGCATATAGCCTGTTCAGGCAGACAAAACCACTTGGTGGAGAGCCATTAGTAATTAGTTGCTGTCTCTCTCTCACACACACACACACACACACACACACACATCCACACACTCTTTTTGGGACAGGAGATAAACGGTTTCCAGTTTGGAGCGGATGCGACAAGGCAAAGTGGCAATGGCTCTTTTGTTTCTTACCATGTTTGCACACTGGTCGCCAAGAATTGTGCGGCATGTTATGGGAAAGGTCGTCTGCGTAGTCTAGCTGTGACACACACACACACACAGTTGGCTGCTTTCACTTCCACACACTCCATTTATCATTGAAGGGAATGAAGAAATAGCTTATGTAAAGTTAACTATAATATCAACAGTCCATCCAGTTTTGCTGTCCAGTTGGAGTTTGGCCTGAATAGAAATTTCACTTGTGAAATTCTGCCAGAAGTGTCTATTTGACAGAGCACACAGTACGGCCTGAGGTAGCACATCACTTTATAATTAGAGTTGCACAGAGTATCACAACTTTAAAACTATCAGAACTGCGATTTGGCAAACAATTACAATCCTTCAGTGCTTTCTGTTCTGAATTTAAATCAGCTAGAAGGGTTTTGAACTGGTAGAACAGGGACACACCGTGTCATTGATGTGAAGTACCAACGCTGAGCACTAATATCACCACCTAGATGAGTTTCTTCAATCTGCTAAGTGGCTCAGTTAGTGAGAGTGACTGAGTAAGAGTGAAAGTAAATTACTGACTTTCTGACCTTCTGACTGCCTTTTCGACTTACTGACTACTGTACTCTCTACCTGTACTATCATTAGTTTGGAACGGGTAATGACTTAATGACTGGCTATTGATAACAGGGTCGTGGGTTCGATTCCCGGGCTCGGCAAGCTGCCACTGTTGGGCCCTTGAGCAAGGCCCTTTACCCTCTCTGCTCCCCGGGCGCTTGAGTTGGCTGCCCACCGCTCTGGGTGTGTGTACTCACTAGTGTGTGTGTAGTGTGTTCACTACCACAGATGGGTTAAATGCGGAGGACACATTTCGCTGTGCAGTGTACACTGTGCAGTGACAAATACGTGCACCCTTACTTTTAGCTTTTCTTGACTGACTAACTGCACTTTCAATACTTTGACTTTGACTGACTCACTGACTTACTGACTTCTTGGCAGCCTTAATGACTTAATGACTTTCTGACCAACGGGACTGGGGTTCGATTCCCGGTCTGGGTGACTACGCTGCGCTCCAATAAGAGTCCCTGGGCAAGACTCCCAATACTACACTGACTCACCTCTGACTCTCTGGATAAGACGCTCTGGATAAGAGCGTCAGCTAAATGCCATAAATGAAAATGTACTGACTCACTTCGAAACTCTTGAGTCACTTCGAAACTCCCGAGTTCTTCATTTAAATAAGCTAGAAGTGCTTTGAAAGAAACACAGTATCATTGATGCAAAGCACCTAAATCTGAGCCCTATCAGTCTCTCTAGATGAGAATCTTCAGCTTGTTAAGGAACAGGGCATTAATGTAACAGTACTGACCTGCTGCATCTCTGCAGTCTCATGTGTATGTGACTCAGTGACTTTGTTGAGCCTTAGTGTTATTCTTTCTAAATGTAACCAGTAGCATGTGCTGCATTACATTAATCACAGTGCAGTAACCTTATACATAATGTTCTGTACACAGAGTGTAATCTTCTCTTCTTTAGCACTTAAAATAATTAGAATTGAGTAAATTGGCTGCAGCAGCAATGTGTCTGTGTGGTCGTGATGCCAGACTGTTCCTCTGCAGTGGTCGTCAAAAAGAGACAGTATTGATTTTCCTAATGGTCCATCTCTTGCGCTCTTTCCCTCCTCTCGCTCACCCTCTCTCTCTCTCTCTCTCTCCCTTCCTCCCAGACTCATCTCTGACAGGTGGTCCTGGTCCGGATGCCAGCGCTGCACCACAGAAGCTGCTGATTCT
The DNA here is from genome assembly GCF_030463535.1 of Salminus brasiliensis. Classification (NCBI taxonomy): domain Eukaryota; kingdom Metazoa; phylum Chordata; class Actinopteri; order Characiformes; family Bryconidae; genus Salminus; species Salminus brasiliensis. Next base: position 10,654,782 of record NC_132878.1, read on the forward strand.
GGATGCACGCTCTTACACTGCTGCAGTGGCCAACCGAGCCAAGGGGGGCGGCTGTGAGTGTGAAGGTAAGCAGCAGCTACTTTCCCCTCCACCCTCACCGCTCCGCCGCAGCCCAGGCAGGGGGCCGCTCTCCTGTGTGGAGACGTGTTGGCTCACTGCTGCGCTGTGGACTATCTCCTAGGGCCCTATGATTCATTAAGTGTCAAGCTGGTATGACACTGCTTGTGACACAAGTAAACACCGTGGTTTTGTGGTTTAGCATGTCTACATTTAGCAGCATTTAGCTTGGTGGCTTGCAGCAGTTGGAGGGGGTGTAAATATTGAATGTTTAAACTGATTCTCATAATTACAATAATTTTTAATAAAGTATGCAGTGGTTGTTGTGGTGAGCAATTTTTAGATTATATTTTGAAATGTAAAAATCCCCCAAAAAGCTTTATCTAACATTGAAAAATAATCCTGAAGCGCACAGAAATGATCAGCCATGCTTTACTTGAAGGCAACGTTACAGAGGAACCTTTTAACATTTACATTTATATTTACAGCATTTAGCTGACACTCTTATCCAGAGTGACTTACAAGGTTACTCGTATTACAGAGATGGGCTAGTGTAGTGTTAGGAGTCTTGCCCAAAGACTCTTATTGGTGTAGCGTAGCATAGTCACCCAGACTGGGAATCGAACCCCAGTCTCCAACATGGTGTGGTAGCTCAGTGGCAGGTAGTGGTGTTCTCTGTTGCGCCACAGATCTGTTGCGTCACACCAACCAGTATACATGCATTATAACACATGCATAAGCTTATATTTATCAGTTATTTAAGTATAGATGAACAGCTGATGCTTTTTGTAGGATGGCCAGATGTTTTATGAAGTAAAGTGAGATTCAAGTATTGACATAAGGGCCTTAAACCAATGACTGGCATTTGTTTTGTTTATAACACTGTTATAAAGCATCATTCCCATGTATGTAAACTCATTAAGCCTCATTAGTTTTATAAAATGCTCTGAACATTATAGAATATGACCCCTTATGTTAATACAGTTGTTTACTTCATAAAACATCTTACAACATCTGGCAGAAGGTTATAGATAAATATACAGTGTTATGAAGTCTCCTACGTAGGTAGCTTCTAGCCTCCAGATACTCAGATCATGGAGAGATTTCATGATGCACTGAGTCGTTTCCTGAAAAGTCCTGAAGCAGTAATGGTAAGCTCATAGATTTACAGTCCTTCCTCTTCTTAATTGTAAACATCTGTCTGTCCGTCCACAGAATACTACCCAAACTGTGAGGTGATGTTCATGGGCATGGCCAACATCCACTCCATCAGGAACAGTTTCCAGTCTCTGAGAGCTGTATGCAGTCAGATTCCTGATCCTGGCAAGTGAGTATGCAGTGGTAACCACTGACCTTCTCATTAACCACTCTCTTATCCTCTCCTTCTCTCTTATACTCAAGTCTGACTAGGGCTGTGTATTGGCAAGAAGCGGATGATACACATCACGATAGAGGGGATATGATTCATTATATTGAGATATAGTGCGATACTGTGATCAAGACGGTATACTGTGATTTCTGAAAATCCAATTTTAGGAAAACTGCCATATTATAAAAGCACACCAACATACCACCATAAAATCTGAGCACAAGAAAAGTTTACTGCTTATCCAATCAGAGCAGTGGGATCTGAAGACAACACTGTAGTACAACACTGCTATCTAGCAGTCGGGGATAGACAGCATATCTCCTTGTACTCTTACTTTTTCTGTAGCTTTATATGTAGCTAGTTTGGTGAATGGTAGGACAACTGTTGATTTTGAGGTCTCGTCACCAGTTTAAGGTCTAGTCACCAGTTATTTATTTATTTATTTATTTATTTATTTATTTATTCACTGCTCTTAGCTCCCTACATAAACACACTCAGACCCTGTTCAGTTTCGGGCAGGGCGTGAATGACCTCACTTGCCCAGTGATGAGCTATATTTAGAGAGCGCTCCATGTACAGAGTTGACTTCAGAGTTTAAAATAAACCCACATTGACATGGTTCAGAGGTAACTGGGTCAGGGCTAAACTGACCTTACCCTGGTGTAGCCCTTTGTATCTTAAGGGTCACTATTGTGTGTTAAGTGTGTTCTCTAAAGGGTTGTCCTGGGCTATTGCTGGTCGGCTTAGCGTAGTGGCTAACAACACCAACTTCCTCATGGCAGATTAGGGTTTGATTTCCTGACTAGACAAACACTTGACTCTACACTAATAAGACTGCTTGGGCATATTTGTCCAAATGTTTGTGGACACACATTCTAATGAATGTATTCAGCTTCTTCAAGTGCAGGTGCGCTTGAAACAGGAAAAACCCTAAAATGTGCAGAACAGTGGGCCTCCAGGACCAGGGTTGGAAATTGAGCATGAGCACTGTCCATGGGGACCTTGAGCTCACATGCAGCTCTTTGGATTGTCTCATTTTATTGTCAGTGCTTTTCTGTGGAGGTTATAGCAATAGGTGCAGTTTAATACACTTACTTTCTTTACTATGAGAGGTTGTCCACAAACTTTTAAACATAGTGCTTGTCTGTGGGCTTGGAATTAAATCAGTTTATTTGGCAGTAATGTATTTTTATTTTCTCCGTATTTCGAGAAAATTCCCATTCATTATCATTCAGATTGTTATTGATTAACTATTTGACACTTTTGTCATTGTGAATTTCTAGAGATGTTGCTAAGCATACATTGTTTCATGTAATTCTTAATGTGTCCTGTGTCGTACCCAGCTGGCTGTCCGCTCTGGAGAGCACTCGTTGGCTGCAGCACCTCTCAGTCATGCTGAAAGCTGCCACTCTTGTGTCTTCGGCGGTGGAGAGGGAGGGGCGCCCAGTGCTGGTCCATTGTTCGGATGGATGGGACCGCACCCCCCAGATCGTGGCTCTTGCCAAGGTCCTGCTGGACCCCTACTACAGAACCATTGAGGTGAGGGAACTGAAATCCAAAATTTTACAGGGAAGGCTTTAAAAAGCAAGTTAAAACATCTGAATAAATGGTGCCTTTGAATGTTGGTAATAGCATGTTGCTAAGCATCAGTAGTTTTAGTGCCCAAAGCTGCTGGAACTACTTCTTTGTGTCTTTATATAAAATGTGTAGATATGATATGTAATATAAAAACAGTCTTGTGAGGTCTTGTGGATGTCATCGCAAGCATCATTATGGCTGTAATACCATTTACAAGAACACTCTTTTTAAGTCATTTTTTTTCTACAGGGTTTCCAGGTGCTCGTCGAGACGGAGTGGCTGGATTTTGGCCACAAGTTTGCAGACCGCTGCGGCCACGGGGAGAACGCTGAGGACGTCAACGAACAGTGTCCCGTCTTCCTGCAGTGGCTGGACTGCATCCATCAGCTCCTTAAGCAGTTCCCCTGCCTGTTCGAATTCACTGAGGCCTTTCTGGTGTGTGGCCCCACCCATCCATTAATCTATCCAATTGTTTAATCCTTTCATTTTGCTGCCCATCTGCTGCATCTCATCATCGTCATCCTTCTGTCCATCCATTCATTTGGTGACTCATGCTTGTGTCTGTGCATTCATCAGCTGAAACTCATATAGGCTTCGTTTGTTTTTTATTTTATGCATTTATTGTTTTATTCATTCTGGAATCTGTAGGCGCCTGTTGATTCAGTGCATTTTTTAACCCTTAAAGTTTTTTGGTGTTGCCCACAATATTTTTTACATCTGTGACTCTTATTTTAACTTGATTAATTTGACTGCCTTAACTGTTATATAAAAAATAATTAAGAAAATAAGTAAGCAGAATGTAAAGGCAGTGTTGCTTAATTTTCTTACAATGAGAGGTTTAATTAACTCAAAATTGCAGGAGCGCTTTTGCAGTGTGCTAGATGATAATTGCCGTGTTGGGAAAAAGAACTGACAGAGAACCTGGGAGGGCTCCTTTATTTTCTGTTATATGGGAAACACATGAAGTTGGACATACTCCTGCAGGGAGCCGACGCGTCACTTAAAGAGTACTCACTCCAGCAAATGCAAAAGTGTTCAGCTGGCAAAAGGGATGGTGACACAATTCATTACCCCAAAACAAAGACAGTATAATATTTGCCCTTATTATTTATGTCAATATACAGGTTTCCATTCATTTAGTTGATGCAAAATGATATAATAAACTAAAAATGGAATATAAGCACCTCTGTGCTGCAGCAGAAGGCTATAATTAATTTTAGATATCGTCTATGCCGAGGGTAAACGTCAGATTTTGAAGTTTTGTGACTCCTCAAACTGATTTGATCATGAAGAATTAATTACTTTTCTCCCCCGTAATCAGAAGCTAAGGCAGTGACTGTTTGTTTGTGCAGGTGAAGCTGGTGCAGCACACATACTCGTGTCTGTACGGTACGTTCCTGTGCAATAACGCTCGCGAGCGAGAGGCTCGAAATGTCTACAAGCGGACCTGCTCCATCTGGTCCCTGCTCCGCGCCGGCAACAAAAACTTCCAGAACTTTCTCTACATCCCCTGCCATGATATGGTAATTATGAATCACACACAGACACATTGCCATGTAACACGATGAATCAGAGCATGTTCTCCAACTAATCCCAAAAGTACTAGATGGAGCACCATCCATCATTCCTGAAAACACAGTTCCATTGCTCCACAGCTCAATGCTCAAGGCTTTACCCTCTAGTCCACACCTGGTTTAGGCATGGTGTCAACAGGTTCATGTTGTTTATTTAATCTGCCACAGAGAGTCCTATTCCATTGGCAACGCTTCTCTACAGGGACTAGACAAGCTGTGTGTGCATTTTCACGTCTGTCAGCAACTTAAAGCTAAAAGCATTCATTAAAAGGAGTGTCCACAAACATTTGGACACTTTAGTGCTTAGTTACAGCAGCAGAACGAAAAGTTAATGAAATCCCTTCGGGGCTCACTTTCCTCTGAACGACTATGAAGTCGAAAAGCTCCAGATCTTGGTCCTCCGGCCCCCCACGTCTAATAATGGCTCATTTCTTTACCTGGCAGTTTAAGAGACTAAGAAAGTCTTTATTGGACAGATGCTCCTGATAATCTTTTTAAGCTCCTCTGGCATCAAAAACACTTTGCTTGTCCCTCAAAGCAAAATAATGTAGGATAATCTGCAGAAGATGACTTCTCCTTGTCTTTGGTCTCTGTGGCAGGTACTGCAGCCGGTGTGTCACACGCGAGCTCTGCAGTTGTGGACCGCTGTTTACCTGCCCACCTCATCCCCTTGCACAGCAGCCGAAGACGCTATGGAAATCTACCTAAGCCCCTCCTCCCAGGGGGATGAGCTCACCTCACGCTCACTGGATAGGTCAGCATGCAACATTTTTAATTCGACTATAAATCTTTGTTTTACCAGGATTGCTGAGTTTGTTGTGAAATGTGTGTTTCTGTAGTGAGACATGAGGCTTAGAGTTAGAATAATGCAGGTCTTAATCATTTTCACTGTCTGAGAGCCTTCCAACATTTTAATTAACATCACTGTTTTAATTGGTTAACCTTTCAAACCCTAGCTGTATTAGTCTATTATTAATCATATTGCAGAAACGACTATGTTTGGTAACAGTTTAGCATATTTTGTGGAGTCCCACAGGGCTCTATTTTAGGGTCTGTGAGACAGTTGATGTTAATTATGAGAGAACTGCAGTTATAAGGGGGAGGAACTGAATGATGTTCTGTTTAATGAATGGATCGCTTCTTGTTATTATTCAGTATTTTCTGTTGTATATTCCTCAGTCATTTCTTTATTCATATTCATTTGCAATCTACAGGACCATTTGTTTAATATATGCGAACATGTGAAGAACCTTTACTTTGGTAAAGGACCATTATTAGACCTTCAAAAGGTTTTTTACCCTCACAAGTCCCCATGACAAACATGGTTCTTGACTAAACCAAAAGTGAATCTCTATGGCATCACTCAAAGAACCTTGAATTGAATGAAAAACACAATGCACAAGCACATGTAACTAAAGCCAGTTTGAGAGGAATTCAGAAAGTCAGGGTCATGGATAACTGTGATTTAGGAACTCATTATTGTGTTATTTCATACCTTAAAAGCGCCCATTTTACAAAATAGCTATTAAAATATCTAAGGACGGCTGAGAAACAGATAGGTGTTCCTATTCAGAAAACAAATACAGTGCCAAAACATAGTCTAGGGACACTCCGAATACAATGCCTCTTTTTTTAAATTATTTTTAGAGATAAAATAGTTTATTTATATCAACTGAAACGTTCAGCATTGATAAACAGACAACCAGAACTCCAATTTCAGAATTTCCAATCTATCCACAGTCTTTTACACATGCACTGAACCTTATTTATCAAGAGTTTGAGTAAGCACACTGATTTAAGATCAGTTGTTACTAATGCCTGTAGTACCATGCAGTGCCATTTAAAGTAGCGTAAGCTGATTCCAGATCAGCATGTGTACTGTAAGAAGTTTGATAATTGTGACTTTTTGACTGATTAATTTAACTCCATATGAGGTTTTCTAAAGCAGTATTGCTCAGAATGTTAATGAATCTGAAAGGTCAGGTATGTTGCATGCTGGCTTTCCCCAGTTTTACAATAATGTGTGTTTGTGCATTTAGATTAATAGGTTTTCATGTGTTTTTTTTATTATTATGCCTTAGAATAGGATAAAGTACACTTCTGAAATACATAAACATTTAAATAATTCATAAAAAGAAAAAAAAAGTGTTGGTGCTGTTCCCAAACTACTACTTACCATGTTATATGAGCTGTGTCTGCCCTCTTGTGGACAGTAATGATTGTGCAATTCAAAGGTAAAAATACATTTACAAAAATACATCCCCACCCCCTTTCACACAGGCTTCCTAAGACCAGATCAATGGACAATCTGGTGTCTGCTTGTGAGAATGGTGTGGCTCTCACTCGCACCTCCAGCGATCCTAACCTCAACAAGCACTGCCAGGAGGGACGGCCACCCCTGGAGCCGATGACTGGCCAGGGAGGCGTTTCGACAGGCAGCCCAGAGGACACCTCCGACACTGGCCTGGGCAGCAAGGACCAGGAGGTGGAAACCTGCGAGGAGACCCCTCCCTCGGCCTCTCCCGAGCCTAGCGAGAATGGCTGCATGGATGCGAGAGTGGAGCCTTGTTTAACAACACAGCCTTTACCGTCCCTTTCGCTTCCCATAACATTGGAACAGGCTCCTCCTGTGCCCTGCCAAGATCTGCCAATTATACACCAAGCCCTGCCTCAAATAACCAGCCCTCCCTTCCCGCCTTCACCACAGGAACTGCATGCTAGCACTGACTCACTTGCTCCTAATACAGCAGATCCGCTCAACACTCCAGCGTGTAATGGTGTTGAGATGCTAGAGGGTGCAAATGAGCCACCCATCTTCCCTTCACCTAGTGCGGTTGAGCTTTTGGCCATCAAACAACTCCCTTCTCTTGCCCCGCTGGAGGATTCTACAGAGACGCTGACTGAGCAGGGCGCTACCCAGCCTGAGCTGCATCCGGCTCGGAAAGCCAGTGTAGGCAAGGCCCAGGTTCTAGTCCCAGTGCCAGCTGATGAAAAGAGGACTCAAAACATCAGAAGCACTGAGCTCATCCCGTTAAAGGCCACAGCGGCCGCCGCTGACTACACACGAGCGGCACGGCGTCTGATCTCACAGAGCCAGCTGACGGACCTCTCCCTTTTGGGTTCGCACTGGGACAGCATGCAGGGCCTAGTCCAGTCAGCCTGCGGAGGAACCCTCCAGCAAGGTAGCTTGCAGGGCCGCCGCCTGGCTAACAAGCTCCTTCGTGCCCATGGAGAGAGCTCCAGCAACGGTCCATGTTGTCCCCCACGGTCTCCTGGCAGTCCGGTTCAGACCGGCTGGATCTCCGCCGTTAAAAACACCAGCTACGCTGCGCTCTACGCTTCGACGTCCTCGTCTTCAGCTTTGGGACCTTCCTTCCGGCAGATACTGCCGCCAGCTCACTACTCACCTTTTCTGGGTGGCTCCCCGGGCATGCTTCAGGCTCCAGCTTACCTGGATGATGATGGGTTGCCAGTGGCAGTCGATGCCGTCCAGCAGCGTCTGCGCCAGATCGAGGCCAGCTACAAGCAGGAGGTGGAGGTGCTACGGCGGCAGGTCAAGCAGCTGCAGATGAAGCTGGAGAGCAAGCAGTACTGCTCTCCCCCGTCTGAGCCTGACGTAGACTATGAGGACGACATAGTGAGTGGCATTGCATGTACTTAGGCGATAAGCAGCTGTGGCACAAAACATTTCTTGTCATTTTAGCAAGTTTTAGAATATCCACATTTGTTAATAGGACAATTTTTTTGTGTCTTCACTGAAAACTGGGGGGGATCACACATGATATTGGGGGGCATAAAGCAAGCATTAGATTTTTTTTAATCACAGATTACACATGATATTGTTTTGAGACACTCTTATGAACTTTAGAGTTTACCTTATTTTGCATTACTTTTGTAAATCTAGCCCCAGGACCAGGATTTTAGATGCAAAGATGGCTTAGTGTTTGTTTACTTAATTTGGTATTTGCATATTCTCTTAAGAGAGTCTCAAATATTTTTTTGTAAGATTTTCATAAAACATTTACTAGCTTTTCTTCTTTTGTAATGTAATAGCAATTTTCGTTTTATTAAGACACATTAAGCAAGACACACAACAAGTTTCCATTATTCAGTGAAGTCAAGAGCTAGAAGAGATGGTGGAGGAAAAAATCTTTGGGAGATATGAATGAACGGTGACCTTGGAGAGTAGAAACTTACAGTACTTTAAGAACAATCGCCACTTTTAATATTGAATAAGACATTAATTCTAGAAATTTTACCATTTAAAACTGATCATTTTACAGATTTACTTTATAGACTTTTTTGGGACTTACTTTATAGATTTTTTTCGCATGAGAAATATTTTTAAATCTTACATTTTTTCATAACTATTAAGATAAAAAAAAAACACATCTAAGAAGAATCTCTTTCGGGCTCTTTTGTGAAGGAGTCCCTCTAAAATTCATGGAATGACACTAATGAGTTACATCAGTGAGTACAATGAGTAACAGTTCATTTAACCACCAGTGATTACAAAATCCAGAACTGGAAACTGGTCTCAAGGTTGGGATTTGAAGACCTGTGCATTATTCTCCCAACTCCCCAACTCATTCCATGAGTACTGAATGGAGCACCATTCATCATTCCAGGGAACACAGTTCCACTGCTCCACAGCTCGTCTGGCATTAGGCAGCATGGTGCCAATAGATTCATGTTTATCTGCTCCAGAGAGTCCTATTTTATTGGCAGTACTTCTCTACTGGAGCTAGACAAGCTGTGTGTGTGCATTTACACATCTGTGTCTGCAATGGGTGCATGAATGCATTCATTATAAAGGGTGTCCCCAAGTATTTGGACTTAGCAGAAGAGCTAGCACTACAGCTGTACAGTGCAGTGTTTGATGCTGATGAGGACTCAGCATCTCCTACTAGAGGTCTTTTCTGTCTGTGGCAAAAGTCTGATGTATTGTTCTTATGATAATTAATGATTAATTAATGATTTAATTTTATAATAGCACTTAAAGTATCTGATCAGATCTCAAACCTGCCCTGTCTGCTCCTCTTCACAGACGTGTCTGCGAGAGTCTGACGACAGCGATAAGGAGGACTCTCTGTCGGACCACAGCGAGGACCGCCTCAGCGAGGGCAGCTGGGACCGCGTAGAGAGGAAGGATACCGAGGTCAGCCTCCCTCATAGCCTGCTGCAGGTTTCTGCCTTTCTGCTTCTCGCATGGCACCTGATCTGAGACCAGCTTCTCTTACCCTGAACTATTACAAGAGAAATCTCAAAACTGACCTCAGATCAGCAGCAACTCTGATCACTCACCTACTGCTTGTTTCTGAATGCTTCCCTTCCTCGCCACCTCAGGCAGACGTTTCTCTAGTCAGATCTGAGCCTGGATGTTAAGGACAGTTTCTTTTTGTCCTTCTTACAGGTTACCAGATGGGTACCAGACCACATGGCCTCACACTGCTTCAACTGTGACTGTGAGTTCTGGATTGCCAAGAGACGCCATCACTGCAGGTGAGAGAATACAGGACTTTTCTATAAATCTATAAAACCACCCCCACTACCTGAGGTAGTCGGTACAGCCTGTAAATACACTTTCTCTTACATATGATCCTATTCTTATGTAGGGCTATTTTAAAATAATCAATAAATAAAAAGACTTATGTCATGAAAGCACAAAATATATTTTGTATTAATGTATTAATTATTAACCTTAGTATTAATTAATTAACCTTTCAGAAGACAGAAGGCCGGCAAAAACTCCCTTGCTGATTTAAAAAAAAAAAGAGGCAGGCTGGTCTTCTAGCTCCTGTGTGTCATTTGCGCTTGCTAATGTGCCACTTAAAGACTCATTTATGCTCAGTGGTAAATGCGGATAAGGATACGGACGGAGCTTTCTATCCAGACTGCACATTCATTTCGGCCGTATTTGTGCACTTTCTCTGAAAGCTCACAAAACTGAACGTAACGAAGCAGTAACCCTGAAAATCATTGGGGCCGTGTAGCTAATAATTCTAGCAGAACTCGTCCACAGTCGTTTGAACATGACAAAGTAGAAACTGTGGCAAAAAAGAAACTTATGGTTGTACTTTCTTACACAGATTTGTAGCCGTTTACTCCTCCGCCTCTCCGTCTTTTTTGTACATTTACATTTATGGCATTTAGCTGATGCTCTTATCCAGAGCGACTTAGAGGTGGGCCACTGCAGTGTTAGGAGTCTTACCCAAGGACTCCAGACTGGGAACCCCGGTCTCCTACATGGTGTAATAGCTTACTGGCAGGTAGTGGTGTTATCTGTTGAGCCACACCAACCAGATAATCGCAGCCTCCTCCACCATCGCCATCTTTGTTGTTGTCATAACCTTTTGACTCTGAACTGCCCTCTAGTGGATGTATTGCTCCACATCCACGCCAACATTAAGGACCCATAGATAAATGTAGGTAGTGACTTCTTTATCGTTTGAAACAGACTTCATTCATCTTCATTTTCAGAGAGTAGAAATGAGCCTTAAGGGGTTTACGTGGGACTCACGCTTGTGAAATCTGCGCAGCCAAGCTACAGTGTTTTTTGGGGCATAGCAGGACAGAGACATGCACCGAACACGCTTTCGGATTTTCAGGGATCATACCGCATGACTTCGGAATGTAAAACAGCCTAACCATGACTCAAAAATTAGCATTTTTTTCTGCGTGTTGAAACGACTACTGGCCTTTTCACTGCACCATGCCTAAATAAAAGTCCTCCTTATTCCATTGGGAGGGAAGTTGAATTTGCAGATTAATGTTTTATCTTTTTTTTTTTTCTGCAGCATGTTATGATTTTAAAGGTTTATAGAATCACAGCAAAATAGAATTAATTACACATTTATAAGGATGAATGGTAAAAGGTCTAAGGCATAAGGTAATCATCATTATGGGATATTTATGGTACCAATTCCAAATTCTGTGTCAGGCACACGTGCAGGAGATGGGCAGAGATACAAAATGTGTCTAATTAAGAGTGTAACTCCCTAATTCAGCTTTGTAACGATGCGTCTCTCTGTGTCTCCAAAGGAACTGTGGGAACGTCTTCTGTAAAGATTGCTGCCACTTGAAGCTGCCCATTCCAGACCAGCAGCTGTACGACCCGGTGCTGGTGTGTAACTCCTGCTACGACCTGCTGCTGGAGAGTCGCACGCGAGAGCTCCGATCGCAGCAGCTCAAGAAGCCCATCGCTACGGCCTCCAGCTGAGCGTGCCAGTTACCTCCCCAGTCACACTGTGGGCTGCCCAGGCCCCCTTGCATAGGTGCCCTTTGAGGTGCCTGATGTTTTTGCCAGAGGCGCCCTGCCCACACTGCTTTGTGAGGGAGAGGATGAGGAGGAGGAGGAGGACTCATGGGTCATTATGAGCTTGACGTGCTGGGAAAAAGGGGCATGGACTGGACTGAGGGACAGGACGGACACAGACAGACGGACAAACGTATGGAGTCCGGAAGAGAGAGAGACACACGGAAGGCGGTTTGTGGTGGATTGATGGGTCTTTTTTTTTAATCACATGGAGGTGAATTGAACTGAACTGAGCTAAACTAACTAATCCGTCTGGTTGAGCAGAGCTATCAGCTCGAGGCTGCCAGCGTCCTGCTGGCTAACGGCAGAAGACCACCAGGTGGAGACATAGCTACACTAAAATGCCCCTCGATTAGAGACTGAGGGGGGCTTTGTCACCTTGAAATCGGTTCCAGTTCATGTCATCATACATACATACACCCCTATTACAACCTGTGCATCACACAGTCACACAGATTTAGCGCCCCCCTAAGCTTGTATTCACACACAAATCTACCAACACACCCACAACACCTCAAAGGACAATCTCTCTCGCCTGCCCTCGAAGCCGGTGGCTCGGAAGCCTTGAGCTTGTCCTACCCGAGGCTTAAAAAAAGAAAAGAGATCGCTGCTGCTACAGTATTTAAACAGAATTATAATTTTGTATCCTTACTTTTGTGCACTATAAGCTGTTGTAAATTTGGAGGGAAAGAATCGAGACCAAACCCAAGCAAAAGGGAGAAATACCTGCGGTTTGTTTACTCGCTGTGGTCTGTTCTGGTGGGCTGTGCCTGTGCTAAGCTTGAATGTAGTGTTTTTTTTGGTTTTTGTGTGTGTGTGTGTGTGTGTGTGTGTGTGTGTGTGTGTGTGTGTGTGTGTGTGTGTGTGTGTGTGTGAGCGTGAGCGTGAGCGTGAGCGTGTGCGCGTGTATGCACGTGTGTGTGTGTGTGTGTGTGTGTGTGTGTGTGTGTGTGTGTGTGTTTGGGAGTTACTGAGATGACGTTGCCATTTGACGCTGATCCGAGGCCAGTTTTGTACGTATCTTTCGTATTGGTTAAAGCGAGGGCTCTGCTAGAAGGGGTGTGCGCCTCAGATCAGTGCAGAAGCGTTTCTGTGTGAGAGTTTAAGAGTTTCAGTGGAGAACGGTTATCGTCACTGTCCACAAATGCATCTGGTGGGTCATGTTCTTTGTCCCTTTCTGCTCTGTCTAAAGAAAAGGAAAAAAATAGAAGTTATGCACCACATTTTTCTGGACACAGCGTGAATCTGTAGCAACGTTCTACTGTTCCTCCTAATCAAGGAATGACTCAAGTATCAAGTACAATTGTGAAAAAGCTGCGGAAGAGTCGAACCCAGAGCCATTGTGTTGTTTGGGCACGGGGTAATGTTTTATTTCACGTGTGTCTCTGAATCTGGACATTACACAATAGCATTATATTCTCAAAACCATCTTCTTCTTTTTTTTTGTGCTTTTTTCTATCAGAAATGGTTCATTGAGTTTGCTGTATGTGCATTGTTTAATGTTGTTCCTTGAAATAATAGTGCCATTTATTTTTCTTTTGTATGATTTTCTTTTTCGCCTTCATTTCTCATGGAATACACTGTGTTACTTATCAGTAACGATTCATAATGTTTAAAAGGTACAAATAGTTAGCTAGCTAATGAGTATTTTCTGAGGTTCCGGTCAGGATCCGCAATGCCTAATTGCTTAGGTCTTTCTTTCAAATGGCAAAAATGATGAAGGAACATTTCTTTTTATTTAGAAAGGTAAAAAATAATGAACCCAGAAATGTAATATATAGTTATCTGTACTAGTGGCTAAAATCTGTCACTTAGTGAATAATTGATGTAAAGAAATGCACTGTTCAAGTCAAATCCCATGGGTTAAATAAAAAGATATGACTATGAGAGCTGCCTTGTGTTGTGTGTTTTTAGGCTTTTTTAATTATTTGGCAGATTGAAAGATGAGACTGCATCAAACCACTGTAGGGAAGTGCAGTGGCCATGATGATGATAATTTACATAAATAACCATTTTATTGCCCACCTGTAGAAAATGATTAACGAAATCTGAATATGAGAAAATTAAATCCAGCTTCACGTTCATATTTTAGTAACATTATCTTAAACTAGATTAAATACTACATTTAAGTCCATAAGTATTTGGACAGTGACAACTTTTTGTAATCTGCCTATGTACACCGCCTCAATGGATATGTGATTAAAGATTCAGCTTTAATTCAAGAGGTTCATCAAACATATTGCATAAATTGTTTAGGAATTTAGGAATTACTCCCATTTTGTTACACGGTCCCTCATTTTTCACAGACTGAAAAGTAAATAGACAATTGACTGATGAGCAAATAAAGGACCTGATCTGGAGTTGATTCCAGGTAAATTTGCATTTGGTAGCTGTTCATTGGAACTCTCAATATGTGGATCTTAATGAGAGATGTTGATGGAAGTGAAGGAAGCCATCATTAGGCTGAAAAAATAAAAAGCCTGTGAAAAATCTAGGAGTGATGAGATCAACAATTTGGCTTGTTTTTAAAAAAGTAGAAATACACTGGTGAGCTTGGCAACACCAAAACACCTAGAAGAATACTCTGAAGTACATGATTGCAGATTTTTTTCCATGGTAAGGGAGAATCTCTTTACATTGCCTGGTCAAGTCAAGAACGCTCTCAAAGAGGTGCACTCTTAAAAGGTCCTACAAAAGGTTCTTTAAGCGATGCCATAGCACCTTTATTTTTTAAGAGTGTAGGTGAATCATTGTCAAAGTCTACAATCAAGAGACGTCTTTGTGAAAGTAAAAATTTTATTCCATGCAAACCACCGACAACACTCAAGAACAGACTTTTTTCCAGATCTAGAAAACTACTTTGAACAAATGAAACCAAGATTTCCATTCCAGTGTGAAGAAGAAAGAGAAGGTTTTGTGATCGGTCACAAACTGTCATCTATTAAACATGGTGGAGGCAGTGTTATGGCAGAGGCATGAATGGCGGCCAGTGGAACTGGATAACTGGTGTTTATTGCGGATGTGACCACTGATGAAAGTAGCAGGGTAAATTCTCTCTGAGCAGACACCCCAACACCCTGGGGCTCCCAAAGCCATGATTCTAATGACTGAACAGTTAAAGGCTGTACTAGACACCTGTAAATGAATCATGGGTATTAATTGGTAGTCCCTTTCCCCATTTTGCTACAGATTACTGTCTGTAACAATACAACATTACTGTAAGGATTTGACTGCATCCAGCCTCAAGCTTTAGTGGGGTCAGTTTGAATGTTAGTTCTCCAACTCATCCAAAAGGTATTCATTCCAAACAGAGTACCTAAAAGCAATATACAAAACTAGAGCCTTATGAAAGTGTTATCATACCCAGAGTTACCAGAGTTATCATACCCAGCTTCCCAAGCAAGCAGCTGAATCACCTGCACACTAGTCCTATCCACGTCAGGCATTCACCTGGTGTTTGTGTGCATGGCTATATCCAGGTACCATAGCGTCAGAATAATGGTGTATATAGTGTGTTTGAGAATCCACAGGCTACTTAAGAAGTCCATTATAGTCATGGTAGCCAGCAGGCCTGAGAACAATGCAAACACCCTGGCTAGCCGGAATAGGCCAACAATTTTCATGCCATGCTGTCACGCTTTCAGCAAATATTTAGATTCAGATATAGAAAAGAATAGGATGTGTGTTCATGTTATCTGCATTATGCAACTAAACACACCCGTGACATTTACACAGATCTTACACGAAGTCTCAGCAGGCTTTCGTTATCACACATAATAGACACTGAAGCTGTGCATCGCCGCTGTTGCACAAAAAAACTTGTATCTTAAAAACAGCAACTTTACAGGAGAAGGAAAAACCTTCATAACTTAGAAAATACAATAAGACTCTCTGGAGCAGATGTGAACTGTGAACCTATTCGCACCATGCCTGATGCCAGGTTTGGGCTAGAGGTGATAAAAACCCCCCACCCCCAACATCCTGACCTCACTAATGCTCTTGTCACTGAATGCAAGCAAATCCTCAAAGTAATGCTCCAAAATCTAGTCGGAAGCCTTCTTCCCTGGACAGTAGAGACAATTACTCCAACAAAAGCAGGAGGAATTCTTTTTAACACCTTTTGAAAAAAGGAAAAATGAGAAATGATGAATGAGCAGGTGTCCCAATACTTTTGTCCATAAAGTGTATGTGTATTTGAATAATTGTATTAAAATATCTCCCTGGTTCTATATAATGACATGAAGTAGAACTGGTCTGGTGAACAATCTTAGGATTTTATGCTGACAGACCCCATTCACCTTTTAATGCACGAGCATAAGAGTTTATTAGTCTGTTTTCATGCTGATTGAAAACACTGTGATGTCGCATTTTGGCTGAAAAGCTGATGTGAAGTCATTTTTGGCCGCTTTTCACGCATTCAGGCGGATTTCAAGCAGTTATTTAACTGGAAAACAATCTGATAACCCTGCTTGCGGAAATCATGACGTGTGGTACCAAGTCTAGCGCCTGACTGGTTGGTCTATTATACTGGTATCGCTACAAAGACGTTGGCAGACTTTGTGTTCCTTTTCTTTTCTTGGTCTTTTGTTTTTTGCTTAAGTTTCCTGGATTTGCAGAACCGTGTTTGGCCTCTTGAGTATAAAGTCCTGCCCTGTTGACACCTATTGTCTTTCTTACTGTGCTCTGCTCCATTCAAAAGATCAAAGGAGGACTGATGAATAAACAGTCTGTTTTGATATATGTTTAACGGATGAATGGGCACAGTTTATTGTAGTTTTAGTTATTGATGTTATTGATATTCCTGTTTGAAGTGGCCATCAAAGGCTTTACGGTCCCTTGCACACAAGCTCTTAACAAGTGTGCTGTAGCCTGTTTCCCAAAAGGCCTGGGGATATCTTTCGGTGCCACTTTAAGCATTTCCTGGGCCGCTGTTCTGTTTTTCTGAAAAACTCAACGTTTTCAAGCAGATGATGAGCTGTGGGTAGCAGGGTCAGTCCAGTCTGACCTTTCGGTTCTTGAGTGTTTCCTGTGGTTTGCATCTTGAACTAAAGCCTCTTTGAGAGTGTTCTTGACTTGACTAGACGTTTACAGATGTTTTTTCTTCTGCTTTTAACCATGTTAGTCCTCCCTGCTTGAGCTCCCCAGCGATTTCCTTTTTTAATTTAATTTAATTAAATAAAATAATACTTTATTTATTTATTTAACCCAAATTTCCTTCCAAGTCCCAGCCCACTCATTAGTTCTCTCCCCCTATCACATGTAACCCTCCCAACACTGGTAGAGTGAGTACTGATACATGCCTCTTCTGACATACAACTCTTTTCGAAATGCCACCAATGCAACATCACCAGGCAACCAATGGCAGGTACCTAGCTGTGATACATTGGCTAGCAGATGTCCATCGCCGCCAGCATCACTCTGAAGTGATGTGTGGAGAGAGAGCGCCATCTACCCACCAGCAGAGAGCAAGGCCAATTGTGCTCTCTCTGGCTCTGGCTGCTGATGGCAAGCAGCACGACCCAGGAATCAAGCCAGCGATCCTTGGGTCATAGTGGCAGCGTCTCGGCCCGCTGGACCACTCAGAGCCCCCCCCCATCCCTTCTTTTTAAGAATGTATCATATTGTTGATTTGGCCACTGTTTCTGTTCTCACTGTTTGTTTGTTGTTTTTCAGCCTAATGATGGCCTCCTTCACTTGCATCGACACCTCTTTGGACCATATATTGAAAATTTCAGTAACCAACTACAAAATCCAGACATTTTATATATACATAATGAGGGAACAGGCCACACCTGGCCATCAAACGGCTTATCAGTCAATTGTTGTATTACTTCTGAGGCTGTGAATATGCAGAGACAGTTTCAGTTTTCAGTTTAATCAGTGGTGGTGTACAGAGGCAGCATTACAAAACGGTGTGACTGTATGTGTACTGTAAGTCTATACACTGTCTATACTGTGTAACACACACTTACACTGTCTATATGTCTATACACTGTAGGTATGTATAGACCTGCCTGTTTCTGTCAACGCTAATACCTGGGGCCTTTCTAAACTACTTGTTGTACTGGAGTACACACAGCCATACCCCTCTGCTTGCCTAATAATATTATTGGTGGCTCAGCAGTTAGAGCTCCGGGCTATTGATGATAAGGTTGTGGGTTCAATTCCCAATGCTCGGCAAGCTGCCACTGTTGAGCTCTTGAGCAAGACCCTTCACCCTTTCTGCTCCTTGGTGCTGGAGTTGGCTGCCCACCACTCTGGGTGTGTGTGTGCGCTCACTGCCCCTAGATCAATAGTGTTTGTGTGTTTACTACCACAGATGTGTTAAATGCAGAGGACACATTCCGCTGTATGTAGTACAGAGACAAATACATGCACTCTATTTTTAAAAGTAGTTTTATTATTATTATTATTATTTGCATCATCAGTGCATGTGAGCTAGATAACCCAGGCTTTAAAAATCAGTAGGTTACTGGTATATTAACATAAATTAGCATAAATAAGGGCTATGCTAACGTAACTGATGCCTTTGCTAGTTTGATTAGTGCTTTTGCTCCAGTGCTCTAATGTGTACTATTAGTAGGTCATATGGTTATAAGTGATCTTAACCAAAACATACAGCTATGAGCTATCATTACCCTGTCTGTTGCATGGATGACTAAATATTTCTGAATGTCCATTTCTCACCTTTGGAAAGACGCTGGGGGATTATGGGAAATGTAGTGCCTGTAGTGAATTTGTGTGGCGTGTTCAGTAGTTCTTCAGGATAAAATTGACTTTTTACCCTTGTGATTTCAGTGGGGTGCAGCACAATTAGGTCTAATGATGCCTCTGGCTGATACATAAACATTTATAATGAATAAATAAATTAGTATCGAGTCTAACTGGATCTGCATTACAGAGAAATATCACATCTATTCCTGGACAGTTGGAAGAGTGTCAGGAAATCAAGAAAATCAAGCTGCTGTAGAGTATCAGCACAGTCTGTTCTGGAGTTCAAAATATACATCATCAAATATCCAGTTAAAACGAGTCAATCTCATCATTCATCTCCGGTTAAGTGCAAATACTCTTAAAAAGTAAAGCTGTATATGTTTACAAATGATGTTGGGTGGGTAAACACCCACACTGGCCAGACGTTTTGTGTTTAGGAGTAGAGGAAGAGGATGATCACTGAAAGGGGAGATGGTCATGTGCCTCCTCAGCCCAAACCTCACTCAGTCCCTGACCAAGGTGCTGAAATCCCAACCCAGCTTTCGTTACTGTAACTGAAAGTGTTATTTTAGATATTTGCATTTTCCTCAAGTATTATTACAATTAAATACTTAATGTACCTTCTTACACTTTCATTTAGACATTCAGAGCACTCACTACAAATCTCAAAGGTCAGGATGTTTCTCTGGCTCCCCAGTCAGGAGATTTACCATACGTTTAAATGTACTGTTCATTAAAACATCCGACCACATTCATGTCTGTGTAAGGAAACTAAATGCAGCTTATCTCATTGACCTTTTTGTGAGGACACACCAGCATGGCACATCCCCCAAAACATTCACTTTTACTCTCACTCCAGTATAATTTGAGCTTTTAATTACTTCTAAATTTGACTAATTATTTAAGTATTTAATTGTCAAGTAAAGTTTTGATGCACTTGTACTTTACATTTACATTGAAGGTATTTATAGATGCTCTTATCCAAGGTCTTAAAGGTCTACAGCTTCTTTTCTGATAAAAGACGTTCCTTTGTTAAAAGGACAAGGGGAGGAACTTTGGAGATTCTTCAACCCTTGTAAGGAATCGTCAAAGGTTCTTAAAGGAGCTCATTCTTAAAGACAGAAGCCTTTGTACAGATCTAAAGTTTATTTCAGACTGTTAAAATGACAAGATGTGGGTTCCATAGTTTTGAGGGACCTCTTAAGGTGCTTTAAGGAACCTTCAAGAAAAAAATGTATAGAAGTTCCTTGAAGGTTCCTTAGAGGTTCCTCCACAGTTCCAAACTAAAGAACCACCAAATTCCTCATAGTTGGATCCTCAAACAGCCTACAGATCCTCTAGGAAGCTTAATTCATAATTCTTAGTTCTTTGAGAAACCAGATTTGATACTGAGAAATTCAACACCGTTAAAAAAGAGACTCTTAAGGAACTTTTGGAGGTTCTTCAATTAAAACTGTGGAGGAACCTCTTATGGTGCTTTAAGGAATCTTCAAAAAAATATGCTTAGAAGGGAAGGTTTCCTTACAGCACCATAAGTAGTTCCACCACAGTTTAAGGTTGAAGGACCTCCAAAAAGGTCCTCAATCATCTTGTTCTTTTAACAGTGTCCAGGCATCTCTAAAAGCCTTGAGGAACATCTGAGTTCTTGAAGGAGACCCTAGGTTCTTGGGGAACTATTCATTTTTTACAGTGACAGGTCTCAGGGGAAGTGCTAGGCTCAGTGTTCAGGCTACTTTTACTGCTATTTGAATCTGTATGTTATTAATGCAACAATATTTTTATGGTGCAAAGCATGCTTTAAATGGTCCATTGAGGGTTCTTCAGTAACGTCAATGGTTCTGTATAGAACCATGGAAACTTAAATAATGGCTGGATGCATAAATGGTTGTTTGCCTGTTTAAAGGGTTCTTTGCGTTGGTGGGTTCTACCGCCGGTTCTCTATACAAACATGACAATTACAGAACCATTTGGATGCTTGGAAAGGCTTTAGCAGATGGTTCTTTATAGAACAACGCCAAATGTGGATGCATACATGGTTCTTTGCCTTGTTAAAGGGTTCTCTGCAATGGGGAAAAAAAACGTTCTGCAGATGGTTCTCTACAATCGTGACAACATTTTGGATACTTGAAAGGTTCTTTGCATTGGCGGAAACCCTTTTGCAAACGGTTCATGTTCAACGTTTAGAACCATGATTAAAGTCAAAGTACCAATTGGATCCTTAAATGGTTCTTTGACTGGTTAAAGGGTTCTTCTCATTGGTGGAACCCCTTTTGCAGGTGGTGGATGTCTGGAACTGGTGGAAACCTTTTGGCATATTCGTCTATTTCCAGAACAAATTAATAATAGACATAAAAATGGTTCCAGTGGTTCTGTAGCTAGTCAAAGAACCCCTCGCAGAACCTCAGCGTGCACATGGTGCTAAACCCAGGTCTAAAACAGGCGCGTGTCAGACACAGTGTTCACGCACACGTTGACTCTGTTCGCCTTCCTCCTCCTCCTCCTCCTCCTCCAGCGGCTCCACCTCGCCAGGCGCCACACGTCCGGGCAGCTGAACGTGTAGACGATAGGGTTGCCAATAGAGTTGAGCACGAGGAACGCGTACGCCACGTCCTTGTACACGATCACGCTCGTCTTGAGCTTCTCCGGGCACGAGCTGTGTGACGCGTCCCAGAGCACCCCGGCCAGGAAGGGCGTGTAGGCCACCAGGGCCAGACCCCAGATGATCCACGCTGTCCTGGTGACGCGCGTCTCGGCGCGCGCGATTCTCGTGCTGCGGGAGTTTAGCTCCCGTAGCTTCACGATCACGGCCACGTAGGTCACCGAGAGCACCGCGAAGACCACCATAGTGTTGGGGACCACCACGAACAGCAGGTAGTTGATGCACAGCGGGCCGTAGAGGGTCGAGGCCACGCCGCTGTACGCGCAGTTCCAGCCGAAGAGCGGCAGGCTGCCTACGACCACCGCCAGCGTCCAGCACAGGCCCAGCACTTTCAGCACGCGACTTCTAAGCTGCACGCGCCCCTTGCGCGCCCCGCGCACCGCCAGGTGGCGCTCCACACCGATGGCCAGCACGCCGTACGTGCCCGACAGGACGCCCGTGGTCAGCAGCGCGTAGACGGCCAGCGGCACGTCCGTGGCGACCACCGAGTTGGCGGGACTTAGCGCCGTGCGCACGCTCACGTACACCGACGTGGAGCTCGTGAGTGCGTCCGAGAGCGCGAGGCTGCACAGCAGCGCGGCGAAGGGCCCGCGGTAGGGGCGCGCGCGCGCTAGTACCAGCACCACGGCCGCCGCATTCAGGATCAGCGAGAGCAGACTGGCGGCGCTCACGAGCTCCTCCAGCACCACGATGGTGGCCAGGTTACGCGCGCTGCCGTTGGAGTTGAGCACCATTTCGCAGTCCATTGCTGCGAGACTGCGCGCGCGAAAGAGAGAGTTGCATGCAATCGAGCACAGACTGTGCTTCAAGCAAACCCTCAAACACCACGTGGTCACGCGCTGTCATCAAATATTTAACCGCGATAAGCTTGGGTGTCCGCGTGCCTGTGTTGTCTGAGGCAGGTGTGAAAAGTGTGCGCCCAACGCGGTGTAGTACATCCGGGCCTTCTGTGCACAACTTGACTGCAAAGTCCAAACCCCCAGTGTTGAATGAACATTACCCCTACACTACTGAATTAACACATACACTACTGAATTAACACCTACACTACTGAATTAACACCTGTATTACTGAATTAACACCTGTATTACTGAATTAACACCTGCACCACTGAATTAACACCTGCACTACTGAATTAACACCTGCACTACTGAATTAACACCTGCACTACTGAATTAACACCTGCACTACTGAATTAACACCTGTATTACTGAATTAACACCTGTATTACTGAATTAACACCTGCATTACTGAATTAACACCTGCACTACTGAATTAACACCTGCACTACTGAATTAACACCTGCACTACTGAATTAACACCTACACTACTGAATTAACACCTACACTACTGAATTAACACCTGCACTACTGAATTAACACCTACACTACTGAATTAACACATACACTACTGAATTAACACCTGCACTACTGAATTAACACCTACACTACTGAATTAACACCTGCACTACTGAATTAACACCTACACTACTGAATTAACACCTGCACTACTGAATTAACACCTACACTACTGAATTAACACCTGCACTACTGAATTAACACCTACACTACTGAATTAACACCTACACTACTGAATTAACACCTACACTACTGAATTAACACATACACTACTGAATTAACACCTGCACTACTGAATTAACACCTACACTACTGAATTAACACATACACTACTGAATTAACACCTGCACTACTGAATTAACACCTGCACTACTGAAGTAACACCTGCACTACTGAATTAACACCTGTACCACTGAATTAACACCTACACTACTGAATTAACACATACACTACTGAAGTAACACCTGCACTACTGAATTAACACCTGCACTACTGAATTAACACCTACACTACTGAATTAACACATACACTACTGAAGTAACACCTGCACTACTGAATTAACACCTGCACTACTGAATTAACACCTACACTACTGAATTAACACCTACACTACTGAATTAACATCTGCACTACTGAATTAACACCTACACTACTGAATTAACACATACACTACTGAAGTAACACCTGCACTACTGAATTAACACCTGCACTACTGAATTAACACATACACTACTGAATTAACACCTGCACTACTGAATTAACACCTGCACTACTGAATTAACACCTACACGACTGAATTAACACCTGCACTACTGAATTAACACCTACACTACTGAATTAACACCTGCACTACTGAATTAACACCTGTATTACTGAATTAACACCTGCACTACTGAATTAACACCTACACTACTGAATTAACACCTGTACCACTGAATTAACACCTGTACCACTGAATTAACACCTACACTACTGAATTAACACATACTCTACTGAATTAACACCTACTCTACTGAATTAACACATACACTACTGAATTAACACCTACACTACTGAATTAACACCTGCACTACTGAATTAACACCTACACTACTGAATTAACACCTGTACCACTGAATTAACACCTACACTACTGAATTAACACCTGCACTACTGAAGTAACACCTGCACTACTGAATTAACACCTGTACCACTGAATTAACACCTACACTACTGAAGTAACACATACACTACTGAATTAACACCTGCACTACTGAATTAACACCTACACTACTGAATTAACACATACACTACTGAAGTAACACCTGCACTACTGAATTAACACCTGCACTACTGAATTAACACCTGCACTACTGAATTAACACCTACACTACTGAATTAACATCTGCACTACTGAATTAACACCTGCACTACTGAATTAACACATACACTACTAAAGTAACACCTGCACTACTGAATTAACACCTGCACTACTGAATTAACACATACACTACTGAATTAACACCTGCACTACTGAATTAACACCTGCACTACTGAATTAACACCTACACTACTGAATTAACACCTGCACCACTGAATTAACACCTACACTGCTGAATTAACACCTACACTACTGAATTAACACCTGCACTACTGAATTAACACATACACTACTGAAGTAACACCTGCACTACTGAATTAACACCTACACTACTGAATTAACACCTGCACTACTGAATTAACACCTACACTACTGAATTAACACCTACACTACTGAATTAACACCTGTATTACTGAATTAACACATACACTGCTGAATTACAACTAACACTACTGAATTAATACCTGTATTACTGAATTAACACATACACTACTGAATTACAACTAACACTACTGAATTAACACTTACACTGCTGAATTACAACTAACACTACTGAATTAACACTTACACTGCTGAATTACAACTAACACTGCTGAATTAACACCTACACTACTGAATTAACACCTGCACTACTGAATTAACACATACACTACTGAAGTAACACCTGCACTACTGAATTAACACCTACACTACTGAATTAACACCTGCACTACTGAATTAACACCTACACTACTGAATTAACACCTACACTACTGAATTAACACCTGTATTACTGAATTAACACATACACTGCTGAATTACAACTAACACTACTGAATTAACACCTGTATTACTGAATTAACACTTACACTGCTGAATTACAACTAACACTACTGAATTAACACTTACACTGCTGAATTAACATTTATTGTGTTGCATGACAACTAAGAGCACCTTCAATACTTATTTATCCACTGTTTTATTAAATGAACAGTTCCAGGCAGTCTGATATTTTCAAGGGAAGGGAACAGTGTTATTTCAGCACCTAGACAAGTTACTCACAACTGCACTCCTAAATAGGCCGTCTGTGTTGTCATGAATGGCTGCGGTGTCCTTTTTCCGCCACTAGATGTCAGCAACGCTCAGTGTTAGAGAGACACTATATTTACCACAGGGTTAAGACGAAGATCTCTTGGTTTTTGAAGAAGCACCAGAAATATGTAAATCAGCTACAATAATGAGGTTTATGCTCCTTTTAAACATTAAAAAGCACAAAACAGGTTCAGTTTTCTTAGGTTCTTTCTCTTTTTGATGCAAGCATGGTCTGAAGTAAAATGCAGAACCGAGAGCCAGGAATGTCACCAGACACAAAGCAATATTGATGCTGTCACCAGTGCATACCAAAAGTCTAAGGAAGGACAACCGATGAACTGGCGACAGGGTCATGGGCACCTCAGGCTCACTGATGTGATCCATGGAGGCCCTTCCTCACAACATACAGGACTTAAAGAATCTGCTGCTAATGTATTGTGGTAGGTGTACACATGACACCTTCAGAGGTCTTGTTGAGTCCATGCCTTGAAGGGTCAGATTTGTTTTGGCAGCATAAGTGGCGCCTACACAATGTTAAGCAGGTGGTTTTAATGTTATGACGGACATTATGTTATGACTGATCAGACAAGAGCGTTAGTGAGGTCGGGATGTTGAATGGTCACTACCCCACCTCATCCCAAAAGTACTGGATGGAGCACCATCCATCATTACAGACAATGCAGTTCCACTGTTGCTTTATACCCCTCTAGCCCACGCCTGGCATTAGACATGGGGCCAACAGATTCATGTATATCTGCTCCACAGAGTCCTATTGAATTGGCAGTTCTTCTCTACAGGGACTAGACAAGCTGTATTTGTGCATTTGTACATCAGTGTCAGCAATCAGGGTAGTTGAATGCATTTATTAGAAGGGGTGTCCACAAACAGGGATGCCCACTCTCTCCGAGTGGGTCAATGGAGCTCTCTCCTCTCATTACTCCCAAAGCAATGATGGCCGGAACAGGCGTCTGTTAGCTGGTGCAGCAGAGCTGGGGCGCTTTCCTCCAAGCGTGTCCTCTGCCCGGCAATGTTGCATCAGTGTCTGGCGAAAAGAGGCGGTGGCTGGCTTTATATGTAGTGGAGAAGACCTTACTCTGACAGTGTTGGGGGAGCTACAAATTGGCAGTACCAAATTGGGAAATATTTAACATATATTTAGGGTTTTGCGGTGGAGGTCCTAACTCTAGTGGATTAGAGATAGATGTGCATAAACAATACCTCACACCTACCTTGTTTGGTCCGGATTTTCTGGCACCTGTCTAGAGGTGCTAGACGACTGGATCAGAACATGGTCAAAACATCAGGCAGGTCTTATGGGATGTTCTTGGTATGTAGTGATCAGTTCCTAGCAAATCTGCTACAAGAAAAGAAACCCAGTGAACTGCAGACAGGGTCATGGGCACCTCAGGCGCACCGATGTGATCCATGGAGGCCCTTCCTCACAACATACAGGACTTAAAGAATCTGCGGCTAATGTATTGTGGAAGGTGTACACATGACACCTTCAGAGGTCTTGTTGAGTCCATGCCTCTAAGGGTCAGCGCTGTTTAGGCAGCATGTGGGGGCGTACAAAATGTAAGGTAGGTGATTTGGCAGACATGGTGAAGATGAATCATGAAGGACAGTAACACTGATGTTCTGTGGCAGGGGGAGTCCTAGCTAGTGGATAAGAAATAGATACACACACATTGGAAAAAGAGAGTGTAGGTACGTCTTTGTGGACTGACCATTACTGAGGTGAGTTGTTTTTTCCAAGAGCAGAAACCTAAGAAGTCTCATCCACATCATGAAGTGCTGAGCCAGGAGCGTCACTAGCTCAGAGTGACACAACAGAAGCGTGAGAAATGTGGAAACTGATCCCAGGTGACACCACAGTCACCAGAACGTTCTTTGGGACAGCTCAAATTTTAAAAACAGTACAATTTAGGAAATATACACTGATCAGTCATAACATTAACACCACTGAAAGGTGAAGTGAACAACATCGATTATCTTTATCTGTCAAGCAGTGGGATATATTAGACAGCAGGTGAACAGTGATCAGTTCTTGAAGGTGATGTTGGTGTTAAAAACAGGAGAAATGGGCAAGCATAAAAATCTGAGATGGCTGGACAGCTGGATCAGAGCATCTCCAAAACCCCAGACAGATCTTGTGGGTTTCTTTCTGGTATGCAGTGGTCAGTTCCTATCAAAAGAGCTCCATGGAAGGACAACCGGTGAACCTGTGACAGGCTAAGGTTCATTGAAGCGATCTATGAAAGTCCCACCTCAAAGCTTGCAGGACTTAAAGGATCTGCTGCTAACGTCTTGGTGCCACCTTGTGGAGTCTATGCCT
This sequence comes from Salminus brasiliensis, assembly GCF_030463535.1. Classification (NCBI taxonomy): domain Eukaryota; kingdom Metazoa; phylum Chordata; class Actinopteri; order Characiformes; family Bryconidae; genus Salminus; species Salminus brasiliensis. The sequence continues at coordinate 10,682,172 of NC_132878.1, forward strand.
CAGATGGGTCAGATGTTGTGGTAGGGGACCTACTCAACAATGGGCAGATGGTGCTAATGTTATGACTGATGGGAGTAAAAGTAAGCGAGTGGCCACAAGACAAACCTTTTTAACACATCAAAGGATAGTATACTGGTACCCATATCCTACACCCCTATGCCTAACTTCAAAGCTACACTCAAGCATTTGTATTTCCTCTGTACCTTAATTAGTGAACATACCTGTACTGTATTCCTTTGTTTTGGCATTGCTCTCTCTCTCTCTCTCTCTCTCACACACACACACACACACACACACAAACACACTGTCTGACTCCAGGTCTTTTATTTTAGCTTCTCTGTTAAAATAGAGTCAGCTTATAAAGGTAAAGGTGCATGTATTTGTCACTGTACACTGTACAGCGAAATGTGTCCTCAGCATTTAACTCATCTGTGGTAGTGAACACGCACACACACACTAGTGAACTAGGGGCAGTGAGTACACACACACCCAGAGCGGTGGGCAGCCAACTCCAGCGCCCGGGGAGCAGAGAGGGTAAAGGGCCTTGCTCAAGGGCCCAACAGTGGCAGCTTGCCAAGCCCGGGAATCGAACCCACAACCCTGTTATCGATAGCCCGGCGCTATAACTGCTACAAAAGGATCTTTGAGCAATGCCAGTCTTATGCAAGATTCTGACATTCACCAGTTGAAGAGGACAATGGGCTCCATCATTATAAGAGCAGAGCTGGGAACAATACTGACACTGACTTTTCCTCAAGAACAAATTTAAGAAAATTCGTAGGAGGATTTTGATGAACGAGACCCATTCCCAGCCAGCATGTTCTAAGAGGGCATTGGCTCTGAGTGGGTTTGTACGTACTTCGTTATTGGGACCCAGTCGGGGCCTAATATAACATAGGTCCCATCTAGGCCCCATGTGCAGTGTACAACCCAGACAGGGCCAATGTTTAACCCCTTCTGATCCCATCATTGATCCTGGTGGGACCCTGGTGGGCATCCATATGTGGGGCCAACATGGAACCTATGGACCTAAGACCTTTTGGTTTCCAGTTAGGGTTAAAATATGTGACAAATACACCATCAGGCAGGACTAATGTTTTTTTCTGGTATACAGTGGTCAGTGGTCCAGGAAAATGCAACCGGTGAACTGGTGGTGACAGGGTTATTGGCACCTAAGGCTCATTGATGCGATGGAGGCCCAACCTCACAACTATCAGGACTTAAAGGATCTGCTGCTAACATCTTGATGCCAGACACCACAGGACCCCTTCAGAGGTCTGGAGGACAGGGGTACCCATGGCATGGGAAGGTGGGAGACAATTCTAAGGGCCTGTGACTGACAGCAGCCCTAAAAATGTATAATAACATTTAATTTTATTTTTAATTTCAATATTGAATTATTAAACTTTCAGCATTCATGGAAATTTTTATTTAGCCTCTGCACTGCTTGTTTTGCCTTCCCCCCCTATATTTACATACAATGGTTTAGTCTCAAAATAGGTGTGATTTGTGATTCGCAGCAGTGATTAAAGAGAAGCGTCATATTGCATTCAAAAGCGAAACCTGGTTATCAGAAATGTGAAGAACGACAACAAAGACAGGAAAAAGAAAGACAGTATGTCACCCAAATTTCCATGAAGGAAAGCATGTAGTCTGTAAGTGGTGCCAGGACAGACAGAAGCAGCTTCAGCCTCCCCATCCCCATATCACAGCCCTTCTCCCAACTGAAGAAGGAGGTGAGCAGCACTGTGTTGAACAACTTGTCAGTTGGCATAACTGCAGGGGCTCAGTGGCAATTTTGTTTATCATTAATAAAACATTTCTATTAAATTCTTCAAAATAAATAAATAATAAACACTGTAATTACTTTTCCATATCCTGCAAAACCGAATCATGCCTTTTATGCTGGTGTATGTTACCGTACATTTTCAGGACTGGAGTGGACTGGGGTGGTGGGGTGGGGTGTTGAGGCCCAGTGTAATATCTTTTCTTGGGGCACAAAATCCTTGGCAGCGCCCCTTTTTGAGGAGTCCATCCCTTGAATGGTCAGATCAGACTTGTGGTGTTAATATTATGGCTGATGAGTATATAGTATAGAAAAGATGAACAAACTGGAGGTGAAATGCTTTGTACACAAAAGAAGTGCACATGTACATCCCTATGTGGATTTAGACAATAATAAATAAATAATAATAAGCAGTCAGTGAGCACAACATATAATCAAGTGTATCTAAATTTTATTTAATTAATGATTTTAAAAATACATGTTTACATGTGTTTTCCACATTATTGAACCACACTGGTACTATCATCAAGAAATAACAGGTTCAATCTATGGTGATGCCACAGCCATACGTAAGTGGGAATCCCAGAGAGCATTATTGGCCTTACTCTCTCTGGGTGGGTATAATGCCCTAATTTAACCTCATTTTCTACCTAATTTGGAAGGCCAATCCCCCAATACCCAACTCCTATCACTATCACTACCTCTGACACATGTAAAGTCAACCACCACCTCTTTTGAACTACCACTGGTGCAGCATTGCTAGGCAGCCAGCTTGCTCGGAGAAAAGCACAGCTTCCCAACAGACATCTGTGGAGTGCCATTAACCCACCCTGAGATAGCAAGGCCAATTGTCCTCTCTTTGACTCCATCTGCTGACGGCAAGCAGCATGACCCAGGATTCAAACATCGAGTCATAGTGGCAGCACCGTAGTCCACCGGACCACAGGATGGCTTTACCCCCCCCCCCCCCCCCCCCCACCCTCACTTTATTAAATGTCTTTTGGTCTTTTTGCTGACAGTTACAGAACTGGAAGTTAGTGTTCTCTCCTCCGGTGTGTCACTTGAGGCTGGGTTCATGTGTTTTGGGGGAAGATCATGCTAGCCTTCATCTTCCCAGCACTTGTGGCATTGTGAGATAGGGAGAAATTAGGGAGAAAGTAGGGGGAGGGGGTACAATACTGGAGCACAGTTTACATTTTATCATCAGATTTTAGTCTTACAATTATTGTTGTATTTCAAACTGCAGACTCAGAAGCAAGATCTCCAGACTGCAGCTGCAGTGCGCGTTACTCGGGCATTTTCCAGGTAAAACCCTTCTGTTTAAACCATCATCTTTTAACTGAGCAACAATTCCAGTGAATTTCATACGAATTTAAAGATGATCCAAATTCTCCAGTTGGACATCACAAACAAGGACACACTGGAATCAATCAGTGTGGACCTGGATTCTCAGCAACACAGGAGACAGGTTTATAGCCCATGTGTTACACACATTCACAGCCCTGCAGCTTCATTCCCTTCAAGGTTTCTAAAAATCAGATAAGATAAGAGGACGTCCTTCCACCTTCCTGATGTAGAGCAACACCAAACACAGCAAGAATGAAAGTTATGCTGTGTTTCAGGATCATCCCGGTATAAACATCTGCAGAAGGAAGAGTGATCGCGCTAAACTGCCTCATCATTTCCTCAAAACAGTTACCTGAAAACACACAGTGCACTGAATATCAATAAACACTGAGAGAGCGGGAAGGAGGAAAGAACAGGAGGGACAGAGGGAGGGAGTGAGGGTGAGGCATATGTGTGTAACAACTGCTCACAAATCACTGCTTCACTGTTCATAGCAACACTGTCTCCATTTATTCTCCTACAATTATAGATATTAACGTATATCCGCGACATGGCCAAAAGTATTGGGACACATGCTCATTCATTGTTTCTTCCTGCTTTTGTTGGAGTACCTGTCTCTACTGTCCAGAGAGGAAGGCTTTCCACTAGATTCTAGAGCATTGCTGTGAGGAGTTGATTGCATTCAGCGATTAAGAGTGTTAGTAAAAGTACTGGATGGAGCGCTATCCACCATTCCAGAGAACACAGTTCCACTGCTCCACAGCTCAATGCTGGGGGGCTTTAGACCCCTCTAGCCCATGCCTGGCATGTGGCACGGTGCCAACAGGTTCATGTTTTTCTGCTCCAGAAAGTCATATTGTATTGGCAGTACTTCCCTACCAGGACTAGACAAGCCGTGTGTGTGTGTGTGTGTGTGTGTGTGCATTTGCCCATCTGTGTCAGCAATGGGTTCAACTTAAAGTATGAAGCAGCATTCATTACAAGGGGTGTAAACAAACATTTGGACATGTAATGAAGATGCAGATATAAATATGTGATATGTCATTTTGTAAATGCAATTATTATTATTATTTTATTCACCATTATTAGAGGAGAGAGAGAGAGAGAGAGAGAGAGAGAGAGAGAGAAGAGAGAGAAGAGAGAGAGAGAGAAGAGAGAGAAGAGAGAGAGAGAGAGAAGAGTAAGAGTAAGACCCTCACCTGGGCTTGTAAATTCCCTCACTTCCACCGAAAGGTAGAAACTGACTCGAACCGAGAGCAGCTGACCTGCAGAGGAGCAGCCGGTTCATCAGCGGGTGCCCTGGAGCACCTTCACATTATTGCACCTCCTCTTTCCCTCTCGCTATCTCTCTCTCCTAATCACAGAGTAAACAGTCATCTGGGTGTGTGTGTGGGGGGGGGGGGGGGGAGGAGGGTGTAGGGGAACTGATCAATCAGATGTGCTGTTTCTCTCAGCATGTGTGTGAGAGAGGTATGGCCAAGAGGGAGGGGCCACCCATAGAGCTCTTAAAGGGGGATAAATAAGTGTGGGACCCCTGAAAGCTGAAAGAAGACAGCCTCAGTCTAAAACCAGAAGGTCGAGTGAAGCCGGATCAGCTCCACAATGCGGGGTCTTATTTCTTCTGTCCTTTTGGCATCGATTTTGAAGATATGCACCAGCTCAGGTGAGTCTTTCACTGTTTTATTTATTTGATATGTTTGTTTTATTTCACAGCCTTTTTCAGGCTGTGCTGTTATGTGTGTGTGAACCTTTGATTTGAACAGTCCAGAAGTTTAAGCTGCGCCTCTTTAGCTATAAATAAGTCATTATTAATAACTCATAATAACTGGTCTGTTATTCCAATATCAGCATGAGGTGTACATATGCATTAAAATAGAGCTATTTACATTTTATACTTTATTTACTGCCCTGTAAAGCACTGACACCTCGAAATTATTTAAAACTGGACATAAGCTTCCTTCAGTGCTTATTAACTAACTGTAAAGGTCAGTGAAACAGACTAGCCTATATTTAGACGGGACGATTAAGGCACATCCACCCTTACGAAGCCACACACGTGAGACTAATAGCACTATTCCCCCTCGGACCTCTCACCATCATTCAAATCTGACGACCCCTGCGGTGGTCCATCACGATTAAATCCCCTAAATCGATCCGCATTCCTCAGCCAACGACACCTACGGGACGCATTCAATCAAATTCCACAGCAAACGTCTCTCAACAGATGTTGAGAAGATCCAGGACAGTGCAGGCAGGCAGGCAGGCAGGCAGGCAGGCAGGCAGGCAGCAGGCATCAGTCCCCAGCACCGCTGCACCTGCAGCCGGTCTGCGCTGTGTTGCCCTCTCGTTCTGGAGATGAGATTGGCGAAGAGAGCCCAGCCTCCTGCGCTGCGATTGGCCGGCTGTTACCGAGGCTGCGTCCGAATAGCTGAATGAAGCTCCCTTTACCGCTCGCGCTGCTGGGTTATGCCTGATCAGTAGCCCATAGCCCCGCAGCACAGCCGGCTATCCCGGGGGTCCGCATGGCCAGCAGAGCTCACTCAGCTCGGACCGAGCGTTAGAACGTCTCTCAGCCAATCGGATTGCTCGAGCGGGACTAACTGGAGTATAAATGGGGGGCACCTCGTCTGGACCACACTAAGCAGTGGAGTGATGATAGAGAATTAGGAAAAATGAGCTGGAAAAGGTTAAAAGGAGGTCAGAACTTAAGCTGAGCCTGTCCGGTAGGAGAAGGGGTGAGAGACACTGCTGTCAGCTTTTGTCTTAAATTTTACTAACTGAGAATATTCACTGAAAAAATGGTGCCTTGACTCTACGTATTAAACAGATAAACATCAGTGTTGTGATAAAGTTTTATTTTCAACTCAACAAGGTTAAAATCCCGATACTGATCCCAGTATTAGCATGGCTGACCCTGCACTCTATCTAAGTATACAGCTGTTCATTTTAAATACCAATAAAGAGACTTCAATGACGTCTATTAAAAATAGTACATTGTGGACATTAAAATGTATATTTCACAGCTACAGGGGCAGTGGTGGCTCAGCGGTTAGAGCCCCGGGCTATTGATAACAGGGTTGTGGGTTCGATTCCCGGGCTCGGCAAGCTGCCACTGTTGGGCCCTTGAGCAAGGCCCTTTACCCTCTCTGCCGCTCCCCGGGTGCTGGAGTTGGCTGCCCACCGCTCTGAGGGTGTGGGTGTATTCACTGCCCCTAGTTCTCGTGTGTTCACTACCACAGATGGGTTAAATGCGGAGGACACATTTTGCTGTACAGTGACAAATACGTGCACCTTTTCCTTTTACATATTGCAATAGTAGTCAACTCCCCTAAAACGGGCTCACTGTCTATAGAAATAAATGGGGAAAAAAATACAAAGCCATGACCCAAAGGGTAAAGAAGCAGGATTGGGATTTGAAGGTTGCCGAATCAACCCCCCGAACCCACAATTGGGTTGGGGGATTGTAGAAGCAGTGCCCCCCTCCCCCCCTCCCCCCTCAATATTCATGGTCAAGGTGTCCTTGAGCAAAGCACCCAACCCCAAATTGCTTCCAGGGCATTAAGTTGTCTGTCCACTACTCTGTGAATTTGTGCTCACTGCCCCTATTCACTAGTGTCAGTGTTTTCACTGCTACAGAGGGGTCAAATGTGGAGGCTAAATGGTGGCTCAGTGGTTGGGGCGCTGGGTTATTGAGTTTAGGGTTGTGAGTTTGAAATCAGAGTTCGCAAAGCTGCCATTGTTGGGCCCTTGAGCAAGGCCCTTAACCCTTTGTGCTCCAGGGTCGTCATAGCATGGCTGGTCCTGCACTCTGCCCAAGGCTTTCTAAAGATACAGCTGTTTCGAGTTGTAGACGTATATCGACAATAAATGTACTTAAATTGCGTTGTACGGGTGTGTTTCGGTCGTACACATTTATTTACAGTATTTTTTTCAGTTTTTCACCACTAAAGACACATTAGAGACCAGTTATGTAGAAAGACATAAGGAAGATTTGTGGACACCACTCCTAATGAATGCATTCAGCTACTTTAAGTTGCACCCATGGCTGACAGATGTGCAAATGCACACACACCTTGTGTAGTCCCTGTAGAGAAGTACTGATAATACAATAGGACTCTCTGGAGCAGATAAACACAAACTTATTGGCACCATGCCTGGACCAGAGGGGTATAAATCCCCCCAGCATTGACCTGTGGAGCAGTGGATGAGGTGGGGGCGGTGATCATCCAACATGCTGTCCTCCTCAGTGCTCTTGTCACTGAATGCAATCAAATCCTCACAGCAATTATCTTCCAAAATCTAGTTGAAAGCCTTATTGAGACAGTTACTCCAACAAAAGCAGGAAAAACTCTTTTTAAATATCCTTGATTTCAGAAGAAACAGTGAATGAACAGGTGTCCCAATACTTGTCCATGTAGGCGAGACTTCCAGTTTACTGAAGTGATTGTCTGTATCCAGTCATAATTCAGTTTTCATACTGGGGTGACTAGACGCTTACATGATGTAAGGAGAGGAAACACCCAGTGATAGTGATGGGTGTTGGAGCTGATCTCTTTAGTAATGATACATTGCAGTAATAATAATTGCAAAACGCAGATCTATCATGTTGTCATGTCCAGCAGTCTCTACGTGTCTGACACAATCAGTGGTCCACTGGACCAGACTGGTCACTTTTTATTTATCTCACAAATCTTTAACTTATTATTTACTTTTGTTTATTAGACACCACAATTACTCCTATAACAACATCACAATTATAATAAAAATAATTTTGATCAATTATAGCTAATAATTGATCATAATCTCAGTATTTAAGTGGTAATCCGACCGGCTAGCACTTGTTAGGCCGTAAACTAGCTTACAGTAAACAAGCTTACAGTAAACTACCCTATTAAAGGGTTTAATCTTAATCTTATATGTTTACATATCAATTCCAGGTGTTACAATGTTATACGGGTATACCAGCTAATAGTTCAGAGCACTGCGACATATTTCCATTAAAACGGGCCACTGGGGATTTTTCAGTGGAAGGAATTACAAACGTATTTCAGGGTCATACATTAGGCCATGCGATCTTCAGATCATTAGAGACCTGGCCCAGGTTTATCCATAAAGCTGTTCTGTGACCATGTTTGTACAAAAAAGGGAATTTTATGGGGGCATCTCAGGTGAAGACGTGCTGCTGAAGCCTCACAGCATCCGTCTATTTTTAAATACTTTATCTAACCTGAGATCAGCAGCTACAGTAGCTTCAATCATCAGACAGACTTCAGCCGTAACAACGGAAACAAGGGGCTACAGTCTGTGGTGAGATATGTTAATGTGATTACAGGCCGGTTAAGGTGATAAAGCATTGTTGCTGAGCTAATACAGTCTAATGACAGCTAATGCTAGCGACTATAAAGGAGACGTGAGGAGAAATGTTTAATCGTGTCCTAGTTTATGATCTGTCGTCATGCAGAAAGTGTCATATCTTCCTTCGTCTCTGACAGTTTCCCTCTTCCCAAGAGCTTAGGGCCAGAGCTTAGCGCCTCCTGAGATTTCATTGTTCCCAATGTTCCAAAACACGCTAGTAAATATCATGGGTTTTAAAAGAAAGCTGATCAGTTTATTAATGTTCAGCTTCCAAATGGGGGGAAAAAACTTTACAGGGGAAGGAAAACACCTTCTTAACTTTCAATAGAAGTCAATTTAAAAAGTGTTTAATCTAATTTAACTATTTTGAAGCATTTCTATTGGACCATTCGCCATGACTTTCGTATGCAATGCAAACAACAACGGCCAGAAGGGAAAAACAACATAGGCAGTGACAATGTATGTGTATAAGTGTATGCAGGTATATACACTGATCAGTCATAACATTAGCACCACTGACCGGTGATATGGGTGGATATTATATTAGGCAGTAGGTGAACAGTCAGTTCTTAAAGGTAGTGTGTTCAAAGTAGGACAAATGGGCGAGCGTAAGAATCTGAGCCACTTTGACAAGAGATAAACTGTGATGGCTAGACGACTGGGTCACAACATCTCCAAAACATCGTGCAGGACTTGATGCAGGTTTCTTTTTCTAAAGCTCTAAGGCTTATTGATGTGGTCCATGGAGGTCTCACCTTACAACTTGCAGGACTTAAAGGATCTGTCCTGAACAGTCTATCCCAAGTCTATGCCTTGAATAGTCAGGTCTGTTGTGGTGGCACTAGGGGGACCTACTCAATATTAGACCAGGGTGCTAATGTTATGGCTGATTGGTGTGTATGTACTGCATATATGGAGTATAGAGCCCCTTATTTTACAAGTTACATTGTGCACTACTTAGGGAGTAGGGAGCTGTTTGAGATTCAGCCTCTGGAAACCACCTCGCTTTTTAAGAACCATGTTGGTAGACAGATAGATGCACTGAAATTGACAGACATTAGTGCTCAGTCTAGACCATATCTTGGCCTGAGTCCATGTGAAATTGCATAACAGAACTACATTGTATCTACCAAGCTGAGGCACCCGCTCGTCCCGTGAAATCAAGAGTGTTGACGAGGGTTTTGGTGTAGTGTAATGAGTAACAACACTGCCCTCCTCTTGGGTTTGATTCCTAGGCTATGTAAGCACACTACGCTGCACCAATAATTAGGAGTCATTTGGGTAAGACCCCTAAAGCTAAATTGGCCTCCGTGTGGAAAACAATTCAAATGTAAGTCACTCTGGATAAGATAAGATGATGAGGGAGTTTAGGAGTCATGGCTAAAAGTTAAGAGTACTGAAGAGTTAAAAGTACTGGATCATAAACTCAATCAAAAGGTATTTAATGGAACTTTATCATTCCAGAGAATGCAATTGCTGCACTGCTCCACATCCCAATGCTTGGGGGCATTATACCCCTCTAGCTGATTCTTGGGATTGGATATGCTCCAAAGTGTCCTACTCTTTTTAACAAGCACTTCAAGTCCTGTATCTGCAGTGGGTGCACCTTAAAATAGCTAGGTAGCTAGAAGAGGCCTGTGGATACTTTTGGACATATGGGACCATGGGTTTAGACTGGTATGCAGCCTCAGGTATAAAATGGATGTACTCCATTCTTCATTGTGGAAACACAGATGATATTCAGTTTTTTGTATCATAATTATTTTACAGTAAAATTGCATAATTCCAGGGTTAGTAGGGAAACACAGGGAAGCGTCGAGTTGTTTCTTAAACACCTGCATACACACAGACGCATGCAGGCGTACACCACTCGTGTTGATGGCAAATCATAAATAACAAGAAACCCAAAAAAAAGAGCCTATCCATTTTTTCAATGGCATGTGTGTTTTGTTATAAATATTTTAATTCTGAAGCGGCGTCAAAATATGTAGAGGCGGAAACTCACGTCCCCATTGTGCAATATTAATAAATTCTGAAACAAACACTGAGAATGTGGCTCGGATGCAATGCTGGAACCCGGGATTTGCTACGAGAGAGAACGGAGCGTGAACCCCCAGCCTGTAGTCAGCTCAGAAACAAAACAATGGGATGACAATTCCTGTGCATTTTTCTGCCATTTGTTTAACTGAGAATAACATTAAACAGGGAGCAAACACAAGCACAATCCATCATTTGTCAGTGACTGAAGCAAAACATAACAATCAATGAGGAGTTTAATAAATACAATTTCATAAATATGATTGATATCTGCGGAGAAATTAGGAGGCACCCCTCAGTGGATACAAATTTGTAGTAGTTCCTGTGTCAAAGGAAGCATCCAGTTAGTTCCCAAAATAAAGAAGCTAGTTAGCATTGTTTCGCATGACAATGTGAATGGCAGTCCCATTGTCCTAGGACAGTCTTAACATAGGGCCATCGAGGAGGAGGAAGCTGATGCATGCCAGGAAATGGAGCCTGAATGGTGTTACTTTAATGAATGAACTAATTTATTTGGTTTGTGTTTTGGGGGGGGGGGGGGGGGGTTGCAAAATAGTTTTTTTTTTATTTGCATGAGATGAATATTAACTTTAATACAATCTGACTGCTGGAGTCATGATAAAACAAACAAACAAAACTAACAGTCTCTAGGAGTTTAGGATGAATCGATGCAAAGGAATCCATGATGAATTGGATTTATTTTAAAGGAGAGAATTTTACATTATTTTACAAAGCTGAATGTGGCCATGTAATGATGGGGAGTGGGGGTCGATAGAGGGAGGGACAGCAGTTTACAGCAGCGCCACAGGAGAAAGTTATATCCAATCAAGAAAAATTGACCACATAATGGAGTGACCACAATTTGAAGGGAATAGTTCCCCAAAGAGTAAATGAATTTTAGGAATCTTATACCCCATAGTGCACTTATATAACAGGGAACCTTAAAAATAATAATAATACAATATGCAGTAAAACAACTCTTGATTCCTTCAATTAATATATATGTTCTCTGTATTTGCCCAAACAAAAAGACAAACACATGTGTATATATCTTCTCTCTTTGGGTGAGATTGTGGGGTCAGGGTGACTCTCTGTCAAGCCAAATTAGATAGGCCAAACCAACTTTGGGTTGGTTGATTTTTTTTGGTTTAGAGTTTTAGGTTGTTTCTACCCCAAAGTGTGTACAAGGCCTTATATGACATCCTCTGAACTCTTGTTATGTGTGTGTCTTTCTCTCCAAACAGAATGGTGCTACCAAACCCAGGTGACCTGTGATTCACACTGCAAAGGTATGCTCATTGCCTTACTGTGTACAATTATGAAATCTGTTTGTTTTTTTGTTGATGAAGGGGTGCTCATAATGGAAGTTCTGTTAAAGCAATCTATCAGCGGTAATGGTCGTTACATCATTTTCTCATATGTCTCATGTTGTTTGCAGGACCAGAATTCTGGCACGAGGTAAATGAGGAGTGCAGCAAGAGCAAACAATCTCCTATTAACATAGTGACCAAGAAAACAAGGCTGGACCATCTCCTCACACCACTCAAATTCACTGGCTACCAGGAGGCCTTCAGTAGCATCCTGAAGAACAATGGACACTCTGGTAAGAAGGGTTTCTTCAAGGGTTCTTTAAAGAATGTCTTGTCTGATAAGCACACTGCACCACACAGTAAGAGTCTGTTGGAGATTCCTAACACTGTATTTGCCTACTTCTGTCACATGATAAAACCAGAATTCATCATTCCTATGTTAGCTTAACTAAATATTTTTCTTAGAGCTGACAAGAGAATGTTATTCAGTATAGCTACAATTTATATATAATATATATAAGTCACAAGAAAAAAAATACTAACTTACTGGTGTTTTTGATATTTTCTTATGTGTTGTTCACTAATTTATTGAAACTAGCAAAGAAATTCTGTTGAACTTGTGGATTTTACAGGTTTAATTGTTTAGAAGTAAATTTTATTATACTTTGAAGGTTTTGTTGTGTAACAATCACAGTTCTTTACATTTCTTCCATGTTTCTGACGTAACTATCGAATTAATTTTGTAATATAAATGATTTATAGCGTTTTGCAGCGTTCACAAAATTACAGTGGAGGCAGAAGGAAACATTTTAGCTCTTTATTAAAAGGACAAACAGCTCTAACCATAATGGGTGAAGCTTAAAGTGAACAGCAATATAAAGAAATCCAACACTTATTTGTATTGGGTTTGAATCAAATCAGTCAAATCTAAACATGTGTCCAATAATCGCTTTAAAATAATTGTCTGCTGATATCAGTGTGTTCTGATATCAACACATAATTATTTATAGCAATGCATGTTGATATCAGTGTGTTCTGATATCAACATGCATTGCTATAAATAATTATGTAACGAAGTATATATTTAGCCAAATTATCTCTAGACTCTAGGAAGCTGCAAGCCCACCATTTCTTTGTACTCTCTAGAGAGTGGAAGAAGGCCAGAGTATCAGGTTAGGTGTTCAGGTTTCTCTGAAGTGATCGGGTTGCTCTAGTGCGATCTCTTTAAATCACATTTGAGGTTTGTTTGAGACTTGATTAAAGGGCAAGTATCTGTTTGCGTCAACACACATTTAGGGGTAAGATGAGAATGAAGATGCTATCTAACTCAGGCTAGCCTGCTTCCTAGCTTCTTAAAATTATTAGCACTAATACGTCAAGTTATTCACCCTCAGATTTATGATTTGTCTTATTGATCACTAAAGTATTGCCCCATTCTACTGGCACATCATTTAAGCCTGGCAGGACAGACACCGTGGCACAATAACTGTATTATTAATATCCTTAGAATCTAATTAGACCAGGGGCTCCCAACCGTGCTGCTTGAAATGTTTGCTACAATCTTTAATTTTTCACGAGACGCTCCTGGAGGTTTTGATTAGCGAGATCGGTTTTGTTTGATTAGGGCTGACATTGAATTCTGCAGTAGGGCACTGCTGTTTTGAAAAGGTGAGGCTCAAATTGAGAATAATGACATTTAACGAGCACTATAAAAGCCTAGCAAGCTTATTTTCAGCTCGAGAGCCAGCAGCACCATCCCAGGTGGTTTGGTCTCCAGGGGGTTTGGTGTATAAAACCTGAAGCCATGCTTTGATAAACTTTCTATTTTCAAACATGTATTTCTCCAATGTCAGACCTGTATCTTTCTCCAGTGTCAGACACTGTCTAAAAATAAAGTCTAAAAGCCATTCTTTAGTAATGGTTATATATAGAACAAGTGCAAATCAATTAGCCTTTTGGATGGTTAAGTAGTCCTTTCCTTAAAGTCATAGGACATTTTAGGACTATGGGGCCGGAGTCCAGCGTAGTTTGCTGATTTCCTTGCTTTAACAGACTTAATAAACCTGGCACTGAACAGGTGAGTTGAATCAGGTGTGTTTGACCAGGAAAAGCACAAAACTGTGCAGGACGTCCAGCACAGTTTATCAAATTACCCACACCTCCCACAACAGCTGTGATCAGTTAATTAGAGAAGAGCATACAAGGACCTGTTCACACATTCATTCCATCCAGCCCTATTGAAAAGAACATAATCTATTCACTAGACTAGTGCTTCCCAACCCTGGCACATGCACATTTTTGTATGAACCCTGCTCCCAACACACCCGATCCAGCTAATTAGCTAATTAACACATCCTTCCTATGTTTAAAGTAGTCTTTTGGAGAAGAAATCCTGTAATCCAGTAAAATGTGTAGGACATAGGGTTCCCCCCGATCAGGGTTGGGAACCACTGTATACAGAGTTAAACAGCATTGCACACAACACTTCTCAGTGACGTCCAGTCAGCAACAACCACAGACGCGTGGCAGGGATCAACTGCCACACACTAGACACGCTGCGAAATAGTATCCACAAGGTACCCTTGGAGACGTAGGCCGACGTAACTGTCTCCACAGGCTGGTGGGAAAAGCTCAGCTTTGAGAAAGTATCCCTATGGATTGTTGCACACAACAGAGCGTCTAGCTTGAGCATGTCTGTGACCTTTTTATGACCTGGAGAAAGATGGGCCTTCTTCAGCTTACTGCTGCTGCTGTTTTTCGAGGCTTTATCCAAGAGAGATTAACTAAATTACAGCACGGATGTCTCGACCCTGATCTGAATCATTTAATATTGAGACTCTGAGTCCAATCTGATATTTGTATTTTCGTGGTTATATGAAATAACTCGATTTTGGGAGGAGGAACATACCTAAAGCCCCTACCTGGTCCACATGTCTGACTAACTCTTTTCAACCCCTTCACCACCCCGTCACCTCCTTTTAAACTCTCTCTGTCAAATTTCTCATTCCTGACTCCAGAATCCTCTGAGTTTTTCTCCCAAATCATTCTTTGCTGATGGCATGATCTGAACGAGCAAATTAGATCATAAAGACACACAAACACACTGTAGTTAGTAAAACCAGCTTTAGAAGATATCACTGCTGGCCTAACAAAACCACATATCTCCACAATGATAACTTTACAGAAAGCAATGCAAAACATTAATAACTTTTAATGTGATCTAATGTACCAGTATTTAATTCCAAGCAAATTCTGACTGTTGGTCCATTCATCATAAAATATTCATCCAATGTAAAGGACAGCTGAAAGTTTAAATGATACAGGAAGAAAATAGAGATACACAGTCTTGATACAGTATAACCTTGATAATGCTAGGGTCCTGATGCTGCAGTACAGTCCTATGGACGAGAACATGCTCTCAGAACAGGCTAGAACAGACATAGAACAGGCTAGAACAGCATCTAGCCCCAAATTGCACCCTGGGTGGTAAAGTAGTTGCCCATCACTCTGTGTGTGTGTTCACTGCCACGAATGAGTTAAATACAGAGGTTGAATCCCATTGTACTGCTGTGCTGTGGTGGGATAAATGTGGCTTAATTTTTAGTAGCTGCTTTTCAGAATTTGACCATTTTAATATAAAACTGAATACTGACTTAAACTTAGTCCAGTTAGACCTGAACTAATTAAACTAGATCATTTTGTGCAACCAGAGAGGTACATTGAAATACTGCAGTATGATCATTACATTGCTGGTATTTGCATTTTAAAAGTATATATATATATATTTGTAACTATTTTTGTGAAATAGCCATTTTCTAAGGTCTACTACAAAGTAACCTACTTCTTATTCTTGACCCTTAAACCCAGTGTTACTCTTACCGCTAAATATGTAACAACCAAACATTTACATTTTTGTGCAGCTGGTTTTACCATGTGTTGAAAACAACTGACCAGCCTAAATGAGTCGAGGAGCTGCGGGTGCTGCAGGTAAAACAGTACAGCGGCTGTTGTTGGTGTTGGCTGGTGTTTTCATTTTCCATTTTTTCAACAGTCCCAGCCTGCAGACATCTGTTGACATCACTGCTATGACAGTGGCAGTAAGGAATGACAGGGAGGAATCTGAGCTAGCCGAGCATATTGCTCTATGATCAGTGGGTGTGGTTGTTTGTTGTTTTTAATTAAAAAAAAATGAAAAAAAGATTATTATTGGGGTTATTAATCTCAGGACTGTGGGTTCGGTACTCGGGTCCACTAAGCTGTCACTGTTGGCCCTTAGCCCTCTGTACTTCAGGAAAGTAGTAGCATGGCTGACTGCTCACTTTGAACCCAGCTTTTGACGCTGCAATATGTGGTGAATATAAATTAATTATAAATGGCAAAAAAGGCACATTAGCATGTTAGCATGACCAGAGACTAGAACTAACAAGGTCAAAAAAAGCCCAATCAGTTATTTCTTATTTCTTTTCGGTTGACTCAAACATTCAGAATTTGGTCAGGGTCAGTGAGGTCAGGATGTTGGTTGATCGCCACCCCACCTCATGCCAAAAGTATTGGATGGAGCATTATCCATCATTCCAGAGAACACAGATCCACTGCTCCACAGCTCAATGCTGGGGGGTTTAATACCCCCATCTAGCCCACGCCTGGTTCCAATAGGTTCATGCTTATCTGTTCCAGAGAGTCCTATTCTATTGGCAGTTGTATTGGCAATAACTACAGGGACTGGTGTATGTGACTGGTCAACAGACACAACATGATGCATGCATTAGCAATACACGACTAAAAGACTGTTCTTTTCCTCTGTCCTGCAGTGACGGTACCTGTGCCTCACATGGCCACAGTGAGTGAAGGGAATCTCGGAAACAGCTACAAAGCTGTGCAGTTTCATTTCCACTGGGGAGAAGAAGGCGGCCCTGGGTCTGAACACACTGTTGATGGAGAGCAGTATCCCATGGAGGTATAACCAAACTTTCACTGTAACACAGCCAAGTTACTAAAAGGGGACTTTTGGAGACTGTGTTGTTATTAGGGCTGTGTATTGACAGGAACCTGGTGATACGATATGCACAATGACTCAGGGCTTACAATTTAATAGAAATCATTTTGGTCAGGGTTTTAATCACAACAATAAAGGAACCACTGTCTGACACCAATCGTTGCATGCAAACTATTAACTATTAAAAATCCATACACTTCTTTTTACATTCTTAATCAATAAATGTGTGTTCACCTCAGAGTCTCCAAAAGTCTCCAATAACACCAAAAAAGTAGCTAGATTTGTCGTTAGTCACAAAAAAAAGCTAAATATAGCGGCAAAGAATCTCTAAGTTGGCAACACTGCAGCTAGCTAACCGTGCTGAGAAAACCGTGCTGAGAAAACCATGTCCGTGTGGAAAAGCCGCTGGAGCTGTTACTCAAGACCGTTCGGCCCTGCAGTGGAAAAGTGGCCAATGCTGCTACAGTGTGAGCCATTCTTCATCATTAATAGTACATGTTTTTCTCTGTTATCAGCTGCATATTGTGCATATGAGACAAGATTTCAAGACTCTGGACGCAGCACTGCGTGATCCAACTGGAGTAGCAGTACTGGGGTTCTTCTATGAGGTACCGCTGCTCAGTTTCATTTCTAGAGGGGAATAAGGGAATCAGGTTAATGGGTATCTCACGAACTATGTTAAAACATCAGCAGTCATTCCAACAAGCTCTTATCTTACTGACCAGTGACTTTCCTAGGCCAGCTTGTTTTGCCCCTGAAGGATATTTTAATGATTGTTTGTTATTTCTGCTGGCAGGAATCAAATAGTCCAAACCGGAAGTATGATGGATTTATTGAAGCTCTGAAAGGTGTGGTAAGTGCAGGTAAGTTTAAAAAAAACAAACACCTTATTTCACATCAAAAAGTGTTTTATCAGAAATAGTCAACAAAAAGTCTACAATGATGAAACTGTCTTTTTTTTTGTTTTAGATACGAACACAACCATTAGTGGTATCTCCCTCAGCAACCTCATACTACCTGAGGGGAACTTGACCAAGTACTACCGTTACAGTGGCTCTCTGACCACCCCTTCCTGCACTGAGGCAGTGGTATGGACCGTGTTTGAAGAGACCATCTCACTCAGCAAAGAGCAGGTGAGACTGATCACATGGAGGATGCTTGTGAATAGGATACTGGTAACAGTAAATTGCAGGCCATACAATACCTTTTTACTAGATTTTGGAGTACCGCTGTGGGGATTTGATTGCATTCAGCAACAAGAGCAAATCATGAATGGAGAACTATACATCATTTCAGTGGGCACAGTTCTGCTCCCCAGCTCAATGCTGGAGGGCTTTGTACTCTTCTAGCCAACCCCTTGCATTAGGCATGGTGCCAAAATATGCTGATGTTTATCTACTCCAGAGAGTCCTATTTTACTGGCAAATAAATAAAACCTGCGTATGCACATTTGTGTCAGCTATAAGGTGCAATTTAAAGTAGCTGAATGCATCTATTAGAATGGGTGTCCACACATATTTGGACATATAGTGTATTTAGACAGCTTGAAACTTTTTTGTTGTATTATGATTAGTGTTTATTTTGGACATTTTGGACTTCTTTGCATAGCAGAGACGGTCACTCCAACAAAAGCAGGATAATCAAATTTTTTACTACCATTGATTTTAGAAGAAGCAATGAATGAACAGGTGTCCCAATACTTTTGTCCATATAGTGTATATTATTATCACGTGAGCTGTAGGGTACTACTCTGTAACACCAACATGTGGTACTTCATAACTGAATCCTTTAAGCCTAATAATGACTCTTAATCTGTATGGGGATGCAGTCTAACATTGCTTTTGTGTCTGTCTCTCTGTCTGTCTGTCTGTCTGTCTTCCACAGCTGGCAGCATTCTCCAGTTTGAAGTTCCACGATGGCGAGCCCATGGTGAAAACGTTCAGACCAGTGCAGCCACGCAAGGGTCGTGTGGTTTTCCGATCTGGTAGCACAGTGCTTTTGGCCAGCTTCAGTCTTCTGCTGTTATGTGTTACCTCAGCTCTGGGCCTGTCCCAACTCAACTAGAGTGGGCCAAAGCGCCAGTCAAGTCCCAGCCCTCATCACCACGCATGAACACAGTTTTCATCAAAAAGCCAACCAAACAAAAGCCAAACAGAAGAAGCTGTCAGTGGCGACTTCTCAGCCTCTTTCGGAGATCACAGCGAACGCACTTTGATGTTGTTTCATTATATTGTATTTTTAGGCCTCCCTCTTGGAGGTCAGACATCTTGATTTCCAAGTAGCAAAACGAACGACTCGTGACGGGGTGGTATTTTGCATGGCTTGACTGGAAAGAGGAACTGTGTTCAAAAGCTATCAATAGAAACCCAGCCAGGTCCCCCCTGCGGAGTGCTGGGGAGGTTAGAAATGCATGGCCTTTATCTTTCTGAGGCACAGCCAAGTAAGGGGACTTAACACACACACACACACTCACACATACACACTGGTCAGCATGTGCCCATTCTTCCGTCACCACAGTGCAGCTATATTTATAGCATAGAGACATTTTCAGCCACACATACACACACACACACACAGAGCTAAAGAATGATGAACACCTTACCAGGCTGTTCTGAATTTTAGTGTCATCTCTGAACCCAAGTGTCAAGGACGGTCTAATGCTGCAGAGGTCAGTGGTCAGGCATAAGGTCATGCGCTGCTTCCACTCTCTGCTGAGAATAGATCAGGGCAGTGACACAGGCAGTAAAAAGGTGAACACAAATGTTACAATCGCACACACACTATTTGATTTTTGAGAGTGAATAAGTGCCGTGCTGTGCAAAACCGGCAGTGAGACCACCTTCATCTACTTCATTTCCAGTCAAAGCAGTTGTGAGGAACAAGTTATTAGTTTTTTAGCTTCAGGGAAAACACAGAAAACATCTGTTTAAGAGAAAATGACAGACGTCCCAACAAATAAATTCAATTTCATATGTTTCAGTATTTAGCAAGTCTACCCTTTACCTTCATCACAGCTTCCATTCCTCTTAGGAGACTCATTTTCACTGCAGGGCCAAATGGCCCTTATAGACCGTTTACGGTTTATTTTTTCATTTCCTGTGTTGCTACATCTAGACCAGGAAGTGCATGGCATTTAGTATAAATTATTTGACAGTTTAATTCTTGCACTACATCTACAAGGCTAATGTAGCTAGCTGCAATCTGTAATTCATCTGTTAGCATCGTGTAATCTGCATGCATCGTCTCAAACCCTGCCACGGAGACCATCTTATAGATGTAGAATGCCAAATATATATGTTGGGGTCCACTGCAGTGGAAAAGAAGCCACTGTTTCTGCAGAAATCTGTCATCCCAAACACATTCAACAGTGTTGAGGTCTGCTTGCTTTTCTCAGTAAGAGCATCTAGATCAGCCCCACATCTTTTCAGATCCACAGTGTTGACTCACACATTTACAGTCTGTGTATCTCTATTAGAGACATGCTTCTTCATGGGGTTAAATGTGATTTTTGTGAGGCATTGCTCAGAAAACCATTTGAAGCACCTTTATTCTTTCCTTATTTTTTAGAAGTTGTGTTTTCAGTAGAGCATGACACTGCTGTTAACCTGATGAGAATTTTTACCAGGTCTTGCACGGTTGTTAGGGGTCCCATTTTCTCTGTATTTGTTTTGTTTCCATGTGTAAATGAATTATCTCAGAAATATATTCTGATATTTAAAGGCTGTTTTGACTGGGGTGGTCTCAGACCTGTGCTCAGTAGTGTACATATAATGACAGACGTACATGCAATGTTACTAAAGGTTTTGCGTTGTGGGTCAAAGGCAATGTGATGTGCAGTGTTAGCCCATAAGACCTGTAATGGTGTTAGGAAGAAGAAATGTGTTTTTTTTTTATTAAAGTCCAATCAGCACAAGCATGTTTTGCTACCTGTTCCCTCATAGTTGGGCTTCCAGCTTGGCGGTAATATCTACAAATCTAGATTGTAGACCCATTAGTCTGTTTGTGAAACACCTTTAGTACAGCTCTGCAACCTCTAACCTAAATGATTCTCAACCCTGGGTAACATGGAGGATTCATTTGACCAAGTGTGATGATAGGACCCGTGTTCATGTTCTGCTTTCTTTGGGACTCAGATGCACTGAATGTGAATTTACTGTGAGTCTACGGCCCGTATGGTAATTTCACTGCTAGCGGAGACTTGGGCAAAAAAGACCAAAACAGGAATCAACGTATCAAGACGCACACTATTATTATCTTTTTCTTTTTAGTTTTTCTTCTTTTTTTTTAAAACATGTATTGTGTCTTTTTGTGCACGTTTATATTGTACTGTTTATTGTACGTCCATATATGAGCCACTATGACTTAAATGTCTTGTTATTTGTACTGATATTTAAACTGGTTTTGGAAGCAATTCAATATATCATACTTGATGTTGGAGTCCATGGAAATTGAAGAAAACGGGAAATGTAATCTGGGTTTTCTGATTTACTTCACAGAAAATTCATTTGCTGTAAAACGTATCAAATATAGACATATATTTTTGTGCAGCAGTATGTGATGCTGTTTCTGCAGGTGACATCAGGTTTTAAAAGTGATCGCAGATGATATACAGAATGTGTTCCAATACAATAATAAACTACTGAATTACCTTTTTATATCTGATGTTTTGGGGTATTTTTTTATATTGAAGGACCTGGTTGGAATAGTGTTGTATTTTGTGTGAGAAATCTCATAAGCATTAAACCGATCATTCAAATCATTAACATCAACTTCCAAGGGTTGGGCGTATCCCCTTTTTTCAAGTTGTGCGAATAACTCATCACACATGGTTCTGTGTTTGTGTCTTATCCTGCATTATTTTAAAACCAAAAATCAAAGTTCTGTTTGCTCACAAGGTCACAAATCAAGCGAACAACTAAGTTCACAATCCTTCAATAAATGTTAAACTGCTCTAAATCAGGAGAGAGAAGCTGGTTAGTATTAGCTTAGTTAACAGGATAACATTCTCTGGCTCACCACAGAACAAACTCCAGTCTGGCTGACTGAAAGCCCAGACAAAAATCCCTCTTAAAGGGTCAAAAAGCTGAAGTCAACATTCTCTGCCCATTTGCTACACTCGTCTTTACTTAGCTAGCTCAGCTACAGCCCAGTGCAGTTGCAGTTGACTAAAAGTTAACTGCTGAACTACCAACACAAGTATTGAAAATTAAAAAAAAGCAAGCGAATGGTGTTGGAAGTAAAAGAAAGAGACAGGTTCTGCTGTGTTTGGACTTGTACCTGGCTATCTAGGCTTAGATAAGTTAGCTAACTTCTTATGCTCACTCATTTTCCTGCTTTTAAGGCATCACCTTTTAGAACTGACTGTTCACTTACTGCCTAATATATCCATCCCTGGACAGGTGCCACTGTAGATGATGATAATCTATAATAATGTTTATGTGTTAATGTGCTAATGTAATGGCTGATATATGGTGTATACACATATATTGACACAATAGTACTATTAAAGGAATGCATCACCAAAATTGCTAAGACTGCTAAGACCGTAGTAACTACTATTAACATTATTTAGTGACATACTGGTAAAGTACACATATACGAGGGGCGCCATTAGACCTAATTTGCTAGGGCATGTGCTGCATGTTCCTGCATCCTCGCCACAAAGCGTCAAGACATTTTCATAGGAACATCTAAACAAGCCTGATGCATTTTGGAGTCCTGTGGACTGATGAAGTTGAGGAATAACCTTTTGGACACAATGAGCAAAGATATGTTTGAAGAAGAACAGTGCAAAATGTCCAACCTTTCCAATTGTTTATCACGGGGTGGACTGATCATGCAGCCAGCGGCACAGGAAACATTTTACTAGTAGAGGAAAGAAGAATACCAGTAAATTCTGCAGCAAACATCACATGGATGAAAAGATTAAAAAGGTGAAGATGAAGATAAAAAAAAAGAGCATGACACTATCCTACAACAGGTGATTCTAAACACACCACAAAATCCACAATGATCAACCATACGAGTCACAGGATGAAGGTTTTGCCATGGGCCTCACAGTCCCTCAATGCAAAGAACATTTAAAATCCATAGATAGAGCTCAATACATTTAAGACAGCCCAAGAATCTCACAGAACAAGAAGCCTTTTGCAAGGAAAAATGGATAGAGATGGGTTCAAGATCCAAGATTCAACAGTTTATTGTCATATGCACAACAAAAACAAGCAGTTACAATGTATCACACTGTATAATATATAATTATAGTATAATATAAGGCTAATATATATATATATATATATATATGTAAAAAAAATAATAAAAACACAAAGTAACACAAACAAATATATATGTATTGAGCTTATAATAATGGGTGCATGTCAAAGTTCAAAGTTCAAAGTTCAGCCAGGGGGGAGGAGGTGTTCACAAGCCTGATGGCTTGTGGATAGAAACTGTTTGTCAGTCTGGCTGTCCTGGACTTCACACTTCTGTGGCGTCGGCCCGATGGTAGAAGCGTGGAGAGGCTGTGTTGAGGCTGTGTGAAATAAAGCATAAAGATGAGCTTCATGCTTTATTCAACATTTATATTATTTTTTACAATAACATATTCAATTATATTACATGAGGTCTTGGACCTCAAGTAAGAAAAAGAAAGAAAATAACTGCTAAAAGAATTAGCAGTTTCATTCCAGATAAGCAAGCTTCTACTGATTGTCTGAAAGTTGTGAATTTACACAGGAAGAACATAGTACAATCACTTTACACATTTTTAGAAAACATTTTTTTCATATTATTAAAAGCATTGATTCCTAACTCACCCCTTTATCCCAACCAAGTTCTCTCAAAGGAAGCATTCTCACTGCCTGTTTCAACACTGTTCTTTGGGGAGGTTTCTTACTACATGCCTTTGAGTCTCATATTCCAGTATAAACATCAGATTTCCAGTCTATCGGGAAAGTAACAGCACATATCATCTCTAATCCCATTCTAATTGACTTGCTCTAGGTGCTACAGGCTATAGTTTCCCACTGGCAGTTAAAGATGGAGTCACAGATTTTTAAGTCTGAACACATTTTGTAATATTTGAAAATATTTGTCATATTTTCTCAACATTCCAGCAGTCAATAAAATATGTGCTGAAAGGAATAATCCCGCTCTCTGTGGCTGCCTCAGCCTCTGTAAATGAAAGGAGAACAAATTATGTGGATTGGCCAACAATCAACCAGGATACCATCAATCAACCATCAGGATAAGGTGAAGTATCTGCTTGCCCATCAATCAGTTTAGCTGTTGATTGTCTTTGCAGCTTCATACAGCGACTAATATAGCTAGGCCAATGCAATGCTATGCAATTTTAGTAGCATGTTAGCGCTAAGCTGTATCTTTGAATTATTAGTCTACTCAAACTAGCTGAGGTTATTCTTGGGTAAATAGCAAAGCACTTTTGTAAGTCACTCTGGATAAGAGCATCACCTAAATGCCTTAAATGTAAATGTAAATGTTTATTTTAGTATGAATGTTTGAAGCTTGCAAAAGCTTTCTTGACACCTCTATTGGACTACATGTACCTGCATCTACATGTAACCATTGGTGAAAACATGTTTTAAGCGAATAATCATACCAATGTTATACACAGCAGAAGGACAGGACCGTGTCTATCAGTGGAAAATTTAATAGCGACTGATTTTACTTTATTTATATACTTTTTATATTGGCATGGTAAAGTGGTGGTGCAGAGGAACTGTTAATACATAAAATAATCCACTTGTTGAGCACTGGTTGAGACTGGAGAACTTCCAGCACCCAGAACATGCTGAATTGCTATTAAACAGAGAACTATCATTACTAAAATGTACTAAAAGAAATAAAATGATCATTTAAAAAAAATTATATAGGTTCGTAGGCAGCCAGGATTGGAAATAAAAGCCTTTATGGTATCATCTGAAGTGTGTGCATGTCCAGGTACACAATAGCCTGTAAGTTTAATTTCAGTGCCTCGATTTAGCCCACAAAGTGCAAAGGAACATGTCTGTTTATAAAATTGGTCCAAAAAAGGAAATCTATGCTGGATTGAGGCCTGGTATTGCTTATTCTCCTGGAGTGTATCCTCCTCTTGTACTCCTGTTTACACCAACAGAAGCCTCTGCCCTTTCTAGATCTGGCCAGACACATCTAGAACCCTTTACGACTTTGGGAGTCCCTGAAAGGAAACAAAAAGCCACAGTTCCTCCCAGGAAGATCCCTTTTTCTTCTATCCTTGAGCAGAAGTCACGGTGCTATCAAAAGGTCTTTTGTGACAGGAGGACAGCAAAGACATCAGGGGTTGTAAGAACAAAGGCAGGTGCTGAGATAGAGATCTCCCCTTCTTTCTTGTTCTCTCTCAGCTGCAGTGCATGTGGGGTCTGCTTGGTAGTAATGGAAGGCCTGGATGCGCTCAAGCGAGATGGTCACTGCTTGCTCAAAAGATGTAAAGGGGGAATTCTGTGTCACATTCCACTCCATCTATGTGACGACTGGCTTCACATTTCTGTCACGGTAGCATGGCCCCATAAACAAAGATGGCCATTCTGTCCCACCCAGAACTGCAGTCGTCTCCCGCGTTCCCACGACATGCCAATCAGATAACACCTTACAGTAAAGGGTGATACAAGCAAGGAACTGGTCACCCAGGGCTTTTCCAAAAGGCCAAGGGCTTTTATGTGTTTATTCAAAACGTGCTTCCTCTAAAGGAGCTCATTCTGTGCTGACGTAGTGCCACTTGCTTCGGACAAATCTCTATTGTCACCCGGTATAATAGAAATGTCAAAACCAGTCTCTGATCTGTAGGGCAATTTATACTTCCTCTAAAGTGTAATAACATCCTAAAGCCATTTCCACACCAAATCAGCCGTAGCATTAGAGTCACTGGCAGGTGAAGTGAAAAACACTGATTTCTTTCTTTTTCAGTGGGATCTGTCTAGGGGTGGATATGTTAGGCAGCAAGTGAACAGTGATCAGTTCTTGAAGGTTATGTTAGTGTTAAAAGCAGCAGAAATGGACAAGTATACGGGTATTTATTTATTTATATATTTTTATTTATTTATGAAACCACCGAAACATCAGGCAGGTGTTGTGGTATGCAGTGGTTCTGGTATGCAGTGGCCAGTACCTAACAAACGTGCTCCAAGAAAGGACAACTGTTGAACCAATAGGGTCATGGGCACCCAAGGCCCATGGATCCATGGAGGACCCTCCTCACAACTTACAGGACTCTCACGTGTTCAGCTTTCGGTTTTGGTGGACAGGTTGAACGCTTGCTTACCTGCTGTTTGTTTCTCTCTTATTATTTGAGAATTACTTGTGACTATGAGTCCTCAATTTATATTCCTTCCATTTTCACTTTTGCTTATTTATCTTTGCTAGCTGTTATTGTAATCTTTGTGCCACTGCGACTTGTGTTACTCCGCGTTACTTCGTCTAACCAACCGTTGTTTGCGTTTTTGTGTGTTTGTTTACTTCGAGCAACATGGCAACCATGGAGGAATGTGCTCTTCAGACGCTCAGCAAAGAGCTTGCTTAGCTTGACCGACTAATCCAGCGGCTGTTGGAATTTAATTTACATTTAATTGTTAGTAATGACTATTAAGAACTTTAAGAAGTTAAGCAATCACACACCCCCAAACTGGCCTAGCAATGCCCCTGAAACTTAAAATCCAACCCTTCCTCTGACCTCATTTCTGAAATGAAAGTGTTTTGTGGACAGCAGCAATCTAAACAGTCTTATTACTGAGGAGATTACATTCACATTAATAACTGACAGCACTTGATGAAGAGAATAATGTTTGTAACTGAGATGTGTAAGTATGAAGAATATTTTAAAGGCATAATGAATCTTTCTTTGGTATAGAGGTTCTTTACCAATTCAAAGGTTCTTCACTCACACCTCTATTACAGAAGTGACTCTAAGGTATTGATCAAAGAACAGCATCAGTTTTTAAGAGTGTGGTGACTTC
The DNA here is from genome assembly GCF_030463535.1 of Salminus brasiliensis. Taxonomy (NCBI): domain Eukaryota; kingdom Metazoa; phylum Chordata; class Actinopteri; order Characiformes; family Bryconidae; genus Salminus; species Salminus brasiliensis. Next base: position 10,708,992 of record NC_132878.1, read on the forward strand.
GGTTGATGAGGAGCAGACCACAAATATTAAGATTTACGTCTCTTCACCTGTGAATGAAACTCAACCCACAGAAGAAGAGAAGTACTGAGTTAGTTTGATGTGTATATTCTGTGGAAAGCTATTTTAGCTTTTGATCTTTTCCTCAACACTGAAATTTTGATTTGAACTAGTAAAAATGTCATAAATTAAATTAATGAAAAAATATTTATTAATAATTATAATAATCATTTTATAATAATAATTATATCATTTATAAATCAAATTATTATTATTAGGAAATATAGCATGTAAGGTTTTAGTTCTCACTAGTAAAATGAAAAGTTTATTTCAGCCCAACACTAAAATTAATTGCATTTTAATCTGGATCTTATTCTTACCTGATTTTCAGTCATATATAATTTTGATGAGTTAATATTCTAATTGTTAAATGTGCAAATAAGGTTTTTGTAGCTTCATTTATGAATTTTGTGTTGATTTAAAAATGGAAATTTAACAAATCACTTTCAATTGTAATAAATAAATAAAAATATGTAAATATATTACAAATTAAAAGTTTACTTTTTTATATTGGAATTTATTTACTATTGTTAAGTTAAAAAGGGAAGGTAAGTGCAAATTATATGCATTCATTTAGGTCAAACTGAAAAACTGGAATTTGACAAGCTAAAATATTCCAGAAAAGCAAAAAAAAAAAAAAAAAAAAAAAAAAAGGAAAAAATATTTTAATATACTGGCTTCCTAGTAATTGTTAACTCATTTTTAAGTTAATTAACTGGTTACATTGACATTTGTTATTATTTAGTATTATTTGTTATTATTTAGTTATTTGAAGTTAAAATGTTAAATATTTAGTAAATATGTTGCTTATAATTTGTACCTGCATGTTTTATATTAAGAAACTGGATTAACATCTAAAATGACCTACTATTATACTCAGATTTACAGCATAGCCACCTCTATTTTTATACTTTATAAATAAATACATGTACAACTCAAGCAATTCTGCTCTATTCTGTAAATTTATTTATAGTGAACACATAACAATCCTGGGCTTTACAAAATGTTTAGAGCATTAACAGTTTCAATTAAAGGGACAAATTATGCATGTTAATGGTGCATAGACATACACACGTTATATTTATAGTGCAGCCACCTATACAGACACAGTTGTAAACACAGTGATGATGGATGTTGTGCTTTTATGTACCAAGGGTGGTTAGGCTTTTTTTTTTTTGGGGGGGGGGGGTGTATTGGTCATAGAAGAGCACACAGAGAGGTCAAACACTATGAAAAGAAAAAAATTCTGCATGTATCCACACAACACAGGGCCAGGAAGCAAGAAGTCAATATGACGTCTTTTCTTAAAAAGACTAATGTTAGATAGTTCCCATGTAATCGTGCTCATAATGAGATGGACTTCCTCAATGAGATCAAAGGCAGTGGGGAAACAATGAAGACGTGTCTGTAGATATGGAGTGTTTACAGGTGCATTCCACTGATAGACACTTTAAAAAAAGATAAGAGACTTAGATGATGAATGTTGGCAAAATGCTAAAGTTTTTTTGATGTATTTAAAAATGTGGATAATTACACAGAGAATTTCCCACAGCCAGTAGTAGTAGTAGTAACAGCAGCAGTAGCAGTAGCAGAAATGGTAGTGTAGTAGTAGTGACAGTAGTACTAGTTGTAAAAGTAATAGTAGAGGCAGTTGTAGTAGTAGTATTGGTGGTGGAAGTGTTATTAGTAGTAGCAGCAGTAGTATTAATGATGGCGGTGGAAATAGCCTTAGTAGTGCTAGTAGAAGTAGCAGAATTAGGAGTAGTGACAGTACTGGTAGTGGTTGCATTAGTAGTAATAGTAAAAGTAGCAGTAGTAGTAGCAGCAGCAGTAATGGTAGTATTAGTAGTGACAGTAGTACTAGTAGTAAAAGTAATAGTAAAGGCAGTAGTAGTAGTATTGGTGGTGGATGTGGTACTAGTAGTAGTAGTGGTAGCAGCAGTAGTAGTAATGGTGGTGGTGAAAATAGTCATAGTGGTGTTAGTAGAAGTAGTATTATTAGTAGTAGTGGTAGTAGTGCTAGTAGTAAAAGTAATAGTAGAGGCAGTAGTGATAGCAGTAGTAGTAGTAGCAAGGGTGGTGGAAGTGGTAGCAGTAGTAGTAGCAGAAGTAGTGGTGGTGGAGGTGGTAGTAGTAGTAATGGTGGTGGTGGAAATAGTCATAGTAGTGCTAGTAGAAGTAGTAGTATTAGTAGTAGTGGCAGTAGTACTAGTAGTAAAAGTAATAGTAGAGGCAGTAGTGGTAGCAGTAGTGGTAGTAGCAGGGGTGGTGGAAGTGGTAGTAGTAGTAGTAGTAGTAGTAAAAGTAGTAGCAGTAGTAGTAGCAGAAGTAGTGGTTGTGGAGGTGGTAGTAGTAGTAAAAGTAGTAGTAGTAATGGTAGTAGTAGTAGTGATAGTGGTAGCAGTGCTAGTAGAAATAGTAGTAGTAGTAGCAGAAGTAGTGGTGGTGGAAGTAGTAGTAGTAAAAGTAGTAGTAGTAGTGGTAGTAGTAGTAGTAGAAGTAGTAGTAGTAATGGTAGTAGTAGTAGTAGTAATGGTAGTAGTAGTAGTAGTAGTAGTAGTAAAAGTAGTAGTAGTAATGGTAGTAGTAGTAGTAGTAGTAGCAGCAGTGTTGGTAATAGCAGTAGTAGTAGCAGAAGTAGTGGTGGTGAAAGTGCTAGTAGTAAGTGATAGTGGCAGTGGGTGCAGTAGTGGTGTGGGTAGTAGTAGTGATGGTGGACGTGGCAGTGTTAGTGACAGTAGTAGCAGTAATAATAGTAGCAGTAGTAGGCACAGTAGTGGTAGTAGTTGCAGTAGTAGTAGTAGTGGTAGTGGTGGCAGTAGTGGTTGTGGTAGTGACAGTGGTAGTAAGGGCAGTAGTGCTAGTGATGGCAGTGGTAGTAGTAGAAGTGAAAGTGGTAGTAATAGTGCTAGTAGTAGTAGTGGCAGTAGTAACAGTAGTCGTATGGACAGTAGTAGTAATAGTCCTAGTGGTAGAAGGAGCCAAAGTAATAGTAGTAATACTAGTAGATTAGTGATTGTGTTTTACACAGGTTACACAGGATTTTACACAAACATAAGTCATAAAATATATCTATTAAACAAATATAACTCGTTAACACATATATAAAGCACATATATAAAGCAAGTTGTTGTGCAAGTTCCACAGCGCAGTAGCAGCGTCCCGGCCTGGAGTCGCAATGGCAGTGACTGCATTCTCCCTTTTACAGTCAGTGGAGCATCAGCATGATTCTGACGCGGTAACAATTGCTACATAATGTTGCTTTAACTTTAAATACTGTATGAATTTGTCCTGCATCTCCTCTGTGCAACAGCGCTTTCTCCGTTGTTAGCACTGCTGGGTCAACAATGTTTATTTTACTGACAAAGAACACTGCACAGCTGGCACCAAACTGAACGCTGAGGTAACTCACAAGCTAAAAGTACTTATTGTCTTATCTTTTGAATGTGTCACCATTCCCAAACCTGTGCCATTACAGCATTCAAAATAGGCCTGCTAACAGCAGCCCTTCTCTGAGCCACTGACCTTCATGAGTTCATGACCTCTTCTACGTTACGTACTCTACGTCTTGTCTACACAACGAAGCCTTAATGAATTAGACTGCCCTGGAATGACTCCACGCAACTTAAAGAAATTAAAGTAACCACCTTAATCCCAATGAGAAACGTAGGTTTAGGTTACATGATATGGATTAGAAGGTGTTGGTAGAAGTTGACCATGTGTGCTGTGGTCAGGCTGGTGCTGGTTGCCTTACACAGGGACAGGCTTTGGGCGGAAGACGCCAGTCTCGGGTCAGCAGATATCTGCTCAGACTGGATTAGGAGAACAATGTTGTATTGGGCTGGTACAGAGAGAGAGGATCAGCGAGAGAGGGAGAGAGAGAGAGAGAGATACCTGAACTGGAGAAAGAAAGCGATCCACATTCCTGAAGAAACTGCAGTTCTTGCCATAATAATGATGAAATCTGAGCAGACTTGTAGCTGTGCAGATCAGTGAGATATGAAGAAAGGGCAAGGGATTAGATAGGCTTAGGGATATGTGAGTGGATGAGTGTGTGTGTGTGTGTGTGTGTATAGTTAAATTTGGTGGGTGGGCACAAAGGCAGAAATAGAATATCATTATACTTGACAACATTAAGACCCTTCATGTACTCTACATGTCCGAATGTTTATAGACACACCTTCTAATAAATGCATTCAGCAACTTTGAATGATACAGATGTGTAAACGCACACACAGTTTCTCTAGCCCCTGTAGAGAAGTATTGCCAATAGAATAGGACTCCCTGGAGCAGATAAACATGAACCTATTGGCACCATGCCTATGAAAAGATATTACACTGGGCCCCACAAATCTAATAATTCTGCCAAAATACTCAATTAATGCATTTTAATAAGGCCCCTCTGATTCCCAGTCTCTTAGAATTGTCTTAACATTTCCCCCCATACGGTGCCCCTGGCCAGGTGTGGGCTAGAGTGTATAAAGCCCCCTAGCATTGAACAGAGGATCAGTGGAACTGTGTGTTCTCTGGGTTTTGCAAATGCAATAATGAAACAAAGCAAAGGGATTGTATTACACCGAAATCTAATCCCCTTGATTTCAACAGAAACGACAAATAAGCAAGCGTGTAATGATTCAAGACTGTTGACCAATACTCAAAAATCAGAATATCGGTATTGTGCCATTTCTACTAGTCATCATGAGGCCCATCACTAGAGAGATCTACACAAAGAGCCTGATACAGAAAGTGTGGTGAAGGGTGAGGTGAGGAGATTGATAGAAGAAACGATAAAACTGGAATATAGAAAATGAAATGTCAGAACAAGATGGGATGGCATCACAGGAGAGGGCAGAAAAAAGTGGAAAGGGAATGAATGGGACAGCAGATCCAGACCACACAGTTCCTGTACAATAATTCACACTATTTCATACTCAACTCACGTCTCATGTGTCATCTCCACAAAGAACACACTGACACCACCGCACTGGCACGCACAACCCCACAGGCACCCACCCACACAGGCACACACACACACACACTGAAGGTGACCTGCACCACATGGCTAATTGTTGGCAATGTGTCTGAATGGCTTTGAGGCCCAAACAGACTGAAAAACATAAAAGCATCAGATTGACCAAAAAAACTTAAATTCTAAATGAAGTCGATAGTTTAAAGCAGCATTTAGGTCGTTAATTGGGACCATGCCTTTAGCTTATGATGATTTGGGCGAAGATGGCAAGAAAAGGATGGAGAACTCAGAGGACTTTGGGCTGAGTTTAGGTGGCTTCTGCTTTGCAGTAGGAAGCCAGTGCCCCCCAGGAGTCAGGATGATAGTGGGTTGTGCACACCTGTGGTAAACACGTGAAAAAGGTAGAAAGCAGCTTGGCCCATTAAACATTTGTGCATTGGACCAGAACTAATTATCCAACATCAGTACCTGGCCTCACTAATGCTCTAATGGCTGAATGCCATGAACTCCTTATCACAATGTGCCATCATGGAGGGGTGGGGGTGTTTTGTGAATTTGCCTCAAACTCAAATAAATTAAACAGTAAAGAAATAAGATTAGCTCACTTTAGCTTTGGTCTCTCTCACTTTCACTCTCTCACTATCACTGCTTTTCAGTAGACTGAAACCTATGGATGAGTTATAGGGAGGAGACAGGGTGGTGGGTGTGTGCACTTTGTCATGGGCCATGCTCTGAGGACAGTAAGCTGGAGTTCAGTGAATGAGTGAATGAGTAAATAAAAAAAGGGTCTTTGCCCCTTTATGTCTTACGTTATTTCTTCTTTTTGTCTCTGTCTTTTATTAATTACTTATTATGTAAAGCTGCTTTGTAACGACAACAGTTGTAAAAAGTGCTATACAAATAATCTGACTTGACTTGACTAAATGAGTATATGAACCAATGTGGGACACACACAGTCAGCCTGTTTATGATCTGTTTGCTGTGTCATGTACCTAAGTGGGCTTTGGAAGGAACAACATGTCTACATATCATGATAGCACTACATCACTAGTGATACAGTTTCAGAAACAACATGAGCAGGTCTGCTTGAGATTACTTACAGGGAACCCTGACATATTAGCCTCAATGAGGTGTGAGATGAAATGAAATCATGAAATGATTGCTCTCTCTCTCTTGTTAAATTTCTAATTTAACTCAAATATAAGCCATAGGAGCTCTGACCCATTGCAACATGGACTTTACAGGTGGTATCGTTAGCAGCAGGCCCTTTAAGTTTTGTAAGTTGTGAGGTGGGGCCTCCATGGATTGCATCAGTGAGCTTTGGGCGCCTATGACCCTGTCTCCAGTTCACCAGTTGTCTCTGAGCCTTGTCCTCTGAGCACTTTTGGTAGGTCCTGACCACTGCATACTCACCTGATGGCTCTTGGCTTTTATCACCTTCTAGAATTGACTGTTCACTCGCTCTTGATGAGTAGATCCCACCCTTTGACAGGTGCCACTGTAACCAAATAATCAGTTACTCATTTCCCCTGCTGAGGAGTTTTAACACAACCAGGTTTTAATGTTATGGCTGGTCAGTTTATTATTTAGCTTTACCAGCATTAGCTGGAATTAAACAGACACAAAATATTGCTGACTGATTGGAAAACTGGACAATTTAGATTTCGTCTGCTTCAGTACAGCAGACCCCATTCCTTCTGCATAGACTACATCTAAATATATGGCATTTACTGGATGTTCTTATCCAGAGCTGTTCCAAAATATCCTTAGCTTGGTTCAATTGACTAGATTCCAAAGATACCTAAACACAGACACAGCCAAATTCAAGAGACAGTATGAATACAGAGACTAGACCTGTAGTCTAGGCTTGTAACCACAACATCTTTGTTTCAGGATACAACCTGGGTTAAAAAACGCTAGTTCCAGACCAGTGAGGTCAATTCAGACCTGGAAGCCAGCTATTAAGCATTCCAGGTTCCACAGATGACATACAAAAGGCACCAACAGGATGCTGCCAGCGTCTGGTGCCTGAACGATGGCCCTCTCTTGCTAAGACAAAAGAATTCTTAAGTACCCAGAGTCATGGAGGGATGGGAAGTGAGCAGGAGGTGTTGCTAAGGAACAACAGGCACTTTTTTCTATTTTAGACAGCGGGTATTGTTTTGGGGGCGTATATATCAAAGAGGGTGATCAGTCTGTCTGATTTTGCTCGATCTGAGGCTTTATGTATGAGTTACAGGACCCCTTTTATCTGTAGTACTTCTGCTCACTTCAGTTCAAAAAGCAAAGCTTCAAAGCCAGGAAGTGTGCTACAATATGACCTTCTTGCAAAGGTCACCAAGTGTGGACGTCATTCAGTACAACCCTACACTGAGTGGGCTCCAAGAGTTTCATTTGGATTCTGGAAGAGTTGATCCAACTTGGTAGAATCTGTGTACATACACAGAACCAGTACCACCTGCCTAATACTAAGTAGGACCCCCCTTGTGCTGCCACAACAGATCTGACTATTCGAGACATGGCTTCTACAAGACTTCTGAAGGTGTCTTTCTTACTTTACTGGGGGGCTTCAAACCCCTCTCCTTAATGCTTGCCATTGGGCATGGTGACCTCAGGGCTCACTCTAGAGCATCCCCTTCTCTATGCAGTGTTGTCCTATGGAGCTCATACAAGCTGGATTTGTGAAGTAGCTGAATTCATTCATTCTTCAGTTTTCTTGCTTTTTCAGAACCAGCTAAAGGTTCTACACTTCTTCAAGTTTTACATTTGTCCCCACTCTTTTTGCAGAAGACCTCCCATCCCTACGGCTTGTTTAAGGTGTATTTACATATTTTTTGTACTTTTTATCTCAGGTGTTGTGAGGGCCATTTAGATGGTCTATTCAGATGGTCCATTGTGTTTTTAAGGTACATTCAGGTCATCATCCTGTTGTAGAAGTCATACTGCATCCACCCGTAGCTTTTTAACAGATGGTTTGACATTTGTATTCAAGACTTGCTGGTATTTTGTGGAATCCATCCTTCCTTCTACCTATGCAGTATTGTGGCCAATCAGCCACTGGTTGCAGCACAACCCCAAAGCATAATAGATCCACTTCCATAATAGATCCACTCCTTACACAGTTCTGGGTAATTAATAATCACCCTATATATATAATGACAGTACATATCAGTAAAATATGATGAGTAATGAGTAATGCACAAGCATGTTTTTCCCTCTTCAGGCACTTGTTCTCATCTTGCTTGTTTACATTGTTTTATTGTTTATGTTTGGCCAAGCAAAGCTGCACAGTAGAATAGTACACAATACTTTTGACTCACCTAAACCTTCGTGCAGGTTCCTAGCAGTGGTATGGGGATTTTGATTAGCCCATCTTACCTGCACACTCCCTCCACAAGTTTTCTTGGTCTTTCATATCTCATCTTGTCCTTCACAACATTACAATAATACAATACCATTTTACACTGTAGAGGAAAGTAGGAAATGCCTGGGTGTCTTTTTTATAGGCCTTTGCTTTTGCATTTTTGAAAATAAAATCATTAATAAAAATATTGATGGTTTTTGCAGTGGATATTTGGGGGGGGGGGGTTGTAGTACAGTATGTAAATATTAAATTCATTTTAGCAGTAAATGAACACACTGCCAATGGATACAGCTATATTAATCATTCAGTTTAATACATCATCCAATTCTGGATGGGTCTAGTTGTAACAAGCTTTAAAAAGGTTGTAACAAGCACTAGCATTTCAGTTCTGAATAAATAATAACACTTAAAAACTCAACTTGTGAAAAGTTAGAACATTGCTGTGAGGATTAGAATGCATTCAGCCACAACAACATTTCTGAGGACAGGTTCTGATGTTGGATGATGAGTTTTGGATAGTGGTGGATGGACTTTGGTTACTGGATGGACTTCAGTTAGCGCAGTTCTGCAGCTTAACATTCCAATACTGGGGGTTTCAAAACCCTCTCCTTAATGCTTGCCATTGGGCATGGTGACCTCAGGGCTCACTCTAGAGCATCCCCTTCTCTATGCAGTGCTGTCCTATGGAGCTCATACAAGCTGGAGTTGTGAAGTAGCTGAGTTCATTCATTACAAGGTGTGTTTGGATACTATTTTACTTGTTATTTTTTACTTGTTAAAGGCCTAACAGTGATCTGTGGCCTTATAATGTATTGCTGTCTACCCGTGCACTGAAGTCCCAACTCCAGAGACTCAAAAGTCCCGAACAGACTACTCAAGAACAACCATCCATAAACCATCAAGACAGGAATATGAACTTTGTGAAAGACATTTCTGGCTGTTGTCATAATATTCAAAGTGCATTAATGGCTCTCTGCCATTATCATCTGCTCAGGAAGTCGCATACCTCAGGCACAGATTTCTCAAGTGTGGGCGCATTGGCTGACACTCAGGCTTCCTGCTCTGAGATGGCGTCTGGCCGGGCAACAACCATACGCATGTTCTTTTGTCTTCTTCACCTGCCTCTTAACATTCCCAGACCCAAATCTCCGCATCCTCTTTTTCTCCTCTCTCTGTCTGTCTCTCTATCTCTCTTCCCCCCCCCTCTCTCTCTGGATTGTAAGGAATAGGAACAGCTTTAGGGAGGAAGAGGAGCCCTCATGTTTCATTCTTTGCAAATGTAACCATATAAGTCACTGGGCAAAAAGACACCACATAGATGACAAGAACTGGGGTCTGCCAATACATCTCAGCAGTCGTGACCCCAATACAGCACCATTTTCAAAACACATATATGGACACTTATGCTTTCTTTTCGTTTGGTTTTATTTCTTTTCCTTTGTTTTAGCCGCAGGAGACAGGGTCATCTAAGGTTCCCTTAACTACCACTGCGTCAGATCAGTAGATACCATGCAGCTTCTTGACATAACATTTCAGATACAACTATTGTTTGGTTGTTTAGGAAACCAAAGTATTTCTCCTATGATATTTAACTCTTTTAAGCATCTTTATGTTTAAAAAGAAGAAGAAAAAGGTCCACAATAAACCAATATAAACCAGTGTCTTAATAATATGTTCTTGGATGTTAAATCAACAATTGTAAGTTGTAATTCAAAGTGGAACTCAAACTTTCTTTTTTTCTAAAAATCATTTAAATCATCAGGATACGTATAAGCTGTGCTAAGAGCAGCAACTACATAAATCGGATCAGGTAACACCAAGTATCAATAATGAATTAGCATAATGTAACAGGCTAACAACTGTCAAGTTATTTAATCTTAGTTAATAAATCAACTCAGCTCGGGATATTGCTAAACTGAATTAGGGCATGAAAACAGGTATTTATAAGCTCTTAATATTTAAAGAAACATCAGTTACTTCAGCTGATAATTACTTTTATGTTTAGTTAATGTTAATGTGTATATATATATATACACACACACACACAGTTGAAACGCTATGTAAAAAGACACACGTCTGACATGAAATCAGAATAAACTTTTCCCGTTTTCCTGTTGGGATTACTAAAATTATTTATATTTGCTAAATGCCAGAATTATGAGAGAGGAATTTTTAAGGCAATTGCCCTTTGCCCCTTGCCCTTAAACTGTATAACTTGGGTCAAACGTTTTGGATATCCTTCCACAAGCTTCTCACAATAGTTGGCAGGAATTTTGGCCCACTCCTCCTGACAGAACTGGTGTAACTGAGTCATGTTTGTCGGCCGCCTTGCTCGCACATGCATTTTTTTTTTTAGCTTTGCCCATAGATTTTTTTCTGGGGTTTTTTTTAGGAGTAATGGCTTCTTCCTGGCAGAGTGGCCTTTCAGCCCATGTTGTTACAGCACTCGTTTTGCTGTGGATACTGACACACTCTTTACCAGCTTCAGCCAGCATCTTCACAAGGCCTTTTGCTTTTGGTCTTGGGTTGATTTGCACATTTCAGACCAAAGCATGTTCATCTCTGGGACACAGAACTCAGAAGTCTCCTTTCTGAGTGGTATGATGGCCGGACATTCCCATCTTGTTTGTACTTGCGTATAATTGTTTGTACATTGTGTGTGTGTCCATATATATATATACACACACACCCCACAAGCCCCCAGCATTAGGCTGTGGAGCAGTGGAACTGTGTTCTGTAGAATGATGGATGGTGCTCTATCCAACACGTTTGGGATGATATGGAAATGAGGTGAGCAGATGATCATCCAACCTGACCTCACTAATGCTCTTATCACCAACAATCTTGTAGATAACCTTAACCTTAACAGTGGATACTTGGAGTTACTTAGAAGTCAATATACAATTATTTTATTCCAATTAATTTAGGAGCATTTCTATTGGTCTGTTCATCATGAACTTCTGACACAGTGTAAAGAACAACTATCAGATTCACATTATGTTAAAAAGTGGAAAACTACAAAAATGTGTTGTTTTATTGCACAATATTAATGTGTTCAAGAGTCATATGTTCCATATGTTATATATGTTTAATAGTAATACATCTCTTATTATTGCTGTCAGACAAATACCTCTGACGTACCTCCATGTTTTGCTGTTGTCACATTTTGACATAATGAAAATCCGGCAGTTGTATATATATATTGTCCATTTCACAATTAATTTAAGTGTATCAGATCATTTTTTTATGCATAACTGTAACACAAACAAAATCTCTCTCTCTCTCTCTCTCTCTCTATAAATATATGTATATATATATATATATATACAGTATATATATACATAATTAATATATATATATATATTTATACATATATATGTGTGTGAGTGTATATATATATATATAAAACTAAGTACTAGCTGACCCACACAAACACACGCACACACAGTTGTACACCAACACACACACCGACATACACATCCTCTCAGCCTCCTGGAGAGTGTTTGTACCATGTGAACACCCTGTTGTTGTTTTTTTCCTCGACACAAATGAATGTTTGGTGGGAAAGTAAACAGAAGCACCATGTTTTGGATTGAGTTCCAGAAACATTTTGTGACGACACGGGAGAAAAATGAGAGTTTGTTCCCTTTTAGCAGTAATATTTACATCTCTGGAGGAAGTGCCTTCTGCCAACCGTCCAGTGGCTCTTAGGAAGATGGACGATGGGACTTTGAAGGTAATGGATGCATGTGGCCTTTACCGTTTACCTCAGACGTCTTAAAAGAGACCAAGCCGATGGCATTTGTTGTCATAATATACTTCAGTCTTTCTGGAGCAGAGCTTGATTATCATTATTTCTTGATGGTGTAAATCATTAAGACGCCCTCAGAGCTTCTGTAGTCACAACTGTTTGATAAAATGAACCGTGTGATATTAGGGTACTTTCTCCCCGGCAAAGCTGATAAAAAAAACAGTTGAATGGACAAAAGTATTGGGACACCTGCTCATTCATTGTTTCTTCTGAAATCAAGGGGATTAAAAAGGTTTATCCTGCTTTGGTTGGAGTAACTGTCTCTGCTGTCGAGGGAAGGATTTCTACTAGGACCTGGATCCAAGAGTCTTAGTAAGATCAGAATGTGGGATGTGGGACCCCAAACTTGATGGAGCACCCAGAGAACACAGTTCTGCTGCTCCATAGCTCAATGCCCCTCTATCCCAGGCCTGGAATCAGACATGGTGCCCATAGGTTCATGTTTATCTGCTCCAGAGAGCCAATTTCTATCACAAACTAGTGAACAGAAGCTTCAAGGAAAATCCCAAACCTGGAACTAAATGTGAAATTATTACATCTAAGTGTGGGAAAGGCAAGCTTGCAATCTTTTGAGTGCAATATAAGGTACACAATCCTGCATTGTAATGGAGTTACTCTTTAACTAACTGGCTACCAGGAAAAAACTGTACAACCATTAGAAGTCAGAAACCACTGTTTACAATATCCTGCTGAAAACCAGAAAAGAAAAGGAAACTTAATGGATGGAAAGACTTTTACCATGGCTGAACTGCTCAGGCTGTGAGGCCAGTATTGCATCAACACTTAAAAGGTTGCGCTTTTCTCAAAGGGTCAATAGGTCAGAAAATGTGGTCATGTGGGTAAAATTGAATGCGAAGCTAAGGTACCCCCGGCCAAATGACATACTTTGTTAATTTCAAAATGAAGTCAAGCCTCTGCAGCACATTCGTAGGACTAATTTGTAGTTGTACACATGTAGGAGTACTAATTTGTTATTACAAATTAGTACTGCTATATGTGTACAACTACAAATGATTTGCTTAATAATTTACTTGAATTTACTTGAATTTGATGATATAATCACCTAATATGAAAGAAAATAGCATGGTGTCTTCAAGTGTTCTTAGGTAAAAGGCAATTCTAAATAGAACTCAAAGAACCATCTGAATGCAGAAATACATTAATCAGCCATAACATTAAAACCACATGAATTCTCCATTAAATCAGCTCCACTTCCCATATAGGAGCACTGTGTAGTTCTACAATTCCAGACTTTGCTCCAGACTTTGCATACTCTGTTAACCCTGTTCTTCAATGGTCAGGACTCCACAAGACCACCACAGGGCAAGTATTGTTTGGATGGTGGGTCATTCTCAGCACTGCAGTGACACTAGTGAGTCTAGTAGTCTGTGTTGGGCTGAGACGTGGATCAGTGGATCAGACACAGAAGTGCTGCTGAAGTTTTTTACTGGAGTCTGCAATTATAGATCTACAAAGAGCTCCTGCACAGTAAGTGGAGCTGATATAATGGATAGTGAATGTAGGAACAAGGAGGTGGTGTTTATGTTATGGCTTGTCGTGGGTGTAGTTGGACTATTTAACTGTTCTGGCCTTTGGTGGAAAACGTTTTGTAGATGCTTCTATATAGCACCAAAAAGGGCTTCACAAAGGACAGGTTTTGTCAGTACTATGTGGTCTTATGATAAAGTTTGGACACTCTTGGCCAGATAATATAATGTTTTAAATTGCAGATAACAATAAAGATAATGTAGCTAATTAAACATAAAGTGCAGTATTTCCAGCTATTGGTGATGCACATTTACACTGTCTTTCATAACATAAACGATACAAATAACTAATTAGCAATATAAATCATCAATGTAGCGTGTGCAAAATGTTGGACATCAGAATTCTTTTTGACAACATATAATATTTTGATTAGCAAATCAGAGAGTTATAAAAGTTTTATTCATTCTCTAACCAAAGCTGCACAGGTGGAGGAATGAAAGAATTCCACAACTACCAATTATCAGCAGAATGATCTAAGGCTAATTTATCTTAAAACCACCATGGACTACCAGAAGAGATACACATAAGCCTGGCCTTGGAATGGCCTTCACAGTACACAGCTAAACATAACATTTTTGCATTTGTGGATAGACCTTCATCAAGCAGTGCAGGTATTAGGTGTTCTATGAATTAGCTACAGAAGCTGTCTTTATTACTTCTCAATGAAACAAATTGAACAAATGTGAAATTTGGCCAAGGGTGTCCAAACTTATGCATGAGCCAGTATGTCCATCAGGCCACAGTTGCCTGGCTCCAAGCACTCACCTTGAAGTTAAAATGTACATAATAACATTTAAACCAATGATATTGATTCTTTCTCAATAACTGTGATAAGCCTTGTTTGTCTAATTAGGACACAGACACACACTTGAACAGTAAAAGGCACTGCCTACACTCAGAGCAGGAAGTCCTGAAAAACATGCTTCACACTATCAGATTAAATCTTTCCCAATATGTATTTAGGTTTCCTCTTATGCTGCACACACACTGCAGAGACTGAAACCAAGTGCTCTGTCCACACCAAACCTCTGGGTAACCCCTTGCCTATCTTTTGTTTGCAATGGCTCACATATTTGCCATCTTTCCCTCGTTTTGACTTTTACAGGTGTTGGGAGTGAGTGTACAGTCTGTGTGAAAAGAGGGCTGCAGCTACTGATGTTTGCCTTTATTAGCACAGCAGTTGGGATGGAATACTGTTAGTAAGTTATGGTCCTCATCCTATTTGTTTCCAAGACATGTCCTCTTTTTGGGATTTAAAAAAATGCATCCGACCAAGAATTCTAAATAGTGTAAAGTGGGCGGAATTTTGCATTGATTTCACATCTGCATTTATTTTTACTGTTGGCATACAATTTGTGTGTGAATTTGTACAGCTTTAAACACAGCTGCTTAAGTCCCACCTCCTCACCGCCACTATTGGTCTACATGTACCTGCATCTACATCAACTATTGGTCAAACTGCTTATGTACCGCCTCCTCATTGCCACTATTGGTCTACATGTACCTGCATCTACATCAACCATTGGTCAAACTGCTTAAGTCCTGCCTCCTCACCTCCACTATTGGTCTACATGTACCTGCATCTATATCAACCATTGGTCAAACTGCTTAAGTCCCAGCTCTTCCCCACCACTATTGGTCTACATGTACCTGCATCTACATCAACCATTGGTCAAACTGCTTAAGTCCTGCCTCCTCACCGCCACTATTGGTCTACATGTACCTGCATCTACATCAACCATTGGTCAAACTGCTTAAGTCCCAGCTCTTCCCCACCACTATTGGTCTACATGTACCTGCATCTACATCAACCATTGGTCAAACTGCTTAAGTCCTGCCTCCTCACCGCCACTATTGGTCTACATGTACCTGCATCTACATCAACCATTGGTCAAACTACTTAAGTCCCAGCTCTTCCCCACCACTATTGGTCTACATGTACCTGCATCTACATCAACTATTGGTCAAACTGCTTATGTACCGCCTCCTCAGCACCACTATTGGTCTACATGTACCTGCATCTACATCAACCATTGGTCAAACTGCTTAAGTCCTGCCTCCTCACCTCCACTATTGGTCTACATGTACCTGCATCTATATCAACCATTGGTCAAACTGCTTAAGTCCCAGCTTATCCCCACCACTATTGGTCTACATGTACCTGCATCTATATCAACCATTGGTCAAACTGCTTAAGTCCCAGCTCTTCCCCACCACTATTGGTCTACATGTACCTGCATCTACATCAACCATTGGTCAAACTGCTTAAGTCCTGCCTCCTCACCGCCACTATTGGTCTACAAGTACCTGCATCTACATCAACTATTGGTCAAACTGCTTATGTACCGCCTCCTCAGCACCACTATTGGTCTACATGTACCTGCATCTACATCAACCATTGGTCAAACTGCTTATGTCACACCTCCTCATTGCCACTATTGGTCTACATGTACCTGCATCTACATCAACCATTGGTCAAACTGCTTAAGTCCTGCCTCCTCACCGCCACTATTGGTCTACATGTACCTGCATCTACATCAACCATTGGTCAAACTGCTTAAGTCCCAGCTCTTCCCCACCACTATTGGTCTACATGTACCTGCATCTACATCAACCATTGGTCAAACTGGCTCCCATAACAGCCTAAAAATGCCTAAACACAAATGCAAACATAGATTAGTTTGATTTTACCTTAATTGTTTGTTTTATTGATGTATTTATTTATTTAGTATACTGACATGAAAATAAAAACATGGTATGTAAAAGGTGGTAAAACTAAACCTGTTATTGTCTCATTTCTTGTTTGTGTTGTATTTACTTTAAGACACAGAAGTTGAAATGAAAGGAGATTATGTAGTAATATAGACTATTCATTATAATTGTCAGTTTTGGGAACGGAAACAAAGGTTTATGTGTTAGTGTTCATTAATATGTAAATATTGTTGATCACAACATCCTAACCACGATGGATGCTTGTGCCATGTGTTCCCGGTGTGCTTTTTTTTATCACTAGGGTGACTAGATTGCTCAGTCTCTTATATATGTATGTATTTTTTGGCCTGGAATCTCTGTCTTGGTAAAAGCACCCTGTTGTTTGTCTGGGACAGGTTTTGCTGCTACTGCTACAATCATTAGCACTAGGATTGATGTGCTTGGGATTCTACTGCACATCTGCACGTTAAACTAGTTAGCATAAAAGGGAACCTTCACAGCAACTGTTTTTCCCTGTGACTAAGGGTTCATTCCTCTTCAGAACAAGGCAAAAAGCCCTCCAAACTCCAAACCCCTCTCCCCTGAGGAGCCAGGCTAGATAGCTTAGCCAGATGGCACTGAGAACAACACGCTAGGAGGGAAGACGGGAAGTAAATGACAACAGCAGCATGCCTCTCAGAAACAGCACCACTTGTGATGACAGGAAAAGAGGGAGTGATACTTTGGGAGAAAGTTCTGTGGAAAGAAACTTAGCGTTGCGTGAAGTCCAAGGATTGTGTGCTAGCACTGGGTCAGAATTGGCATGGAGGTACCCAGCTTTAAATTGAACCTGCATGTTAAAATGTTTTATGCATGTGCTTCTGACGTACCACTGAGACGTCCCAAAATCAGGCACAGTTCTATTTGAGGCTGGTAAATTTACATAAGACTTAGACTGAGACCGAGTTTAAAAAGCAGAAACAAATCCGATCACTTAAACCACTTCAGGAGGTGGTCTGAGACACATTTGAGCCACATTATAGCAATGTATACACACACAAGACACATTCCAGGACCAAAACCCCTCCCAGTACAACCGAAACACCAGTAATAATTGCCAAGCAATGAGTGAATTTGCATATTTTGTCCCACACAGCAATTGGATTTTAGTCTGATTAACCGGACATGCATTTGACTTGATCAGTACATCCAATCCAGGTACTAGTCGCCTAAAGTGACCAGGTGTAAACAGGGTCATTGATGCCTCCAGCAATTGCATAGGTTTGTTTGGATCCACCAACAGCACCTGATATAATTTAATGAAGCCTTAGCCAGAGTTATTAGATGGTAACTACAAATAATACTTGGCTGGCTTTGAAAATAGTTAAAGACACACACTTTGGCACATAAAATCTGTATTCATTTTTGAATGTTATTTCTTTTATTCTAATTTTACTACTAGTTTAGTTTGAGGAAATACAAAAATATATATAAACATGCATAATTAATAAAAAGAATTACCATATATACAATCAGAAATCAGAGCTTTTGAACAGTACTGTAAATCGTTTGAATTCAAAGGTGTTCAGTGGTAGCACACATACAGTATATGCACAAGTTTACAGTGTCTCTCTCTCAAACACACACACACACAAAAGCAGCTGCAAACGAGCACGATCAAAGCACTCACATGCAAACAAAGGGCACATTGCCACTGTCGCAAAGTCAAACACAAAGTGTCTGATATCTGAACTGGGGTGTCACGCGTTCCTTTGTGTGCAGCTTAAGCAATTCAGGCCATTCATGATTTATTCAGCCTTCTTGTCTAAGCTTTTCTAAAGCGACACAATCTTTTGGCTTTATTTGTTATGTGGTGTTTGGATAGCCAGGGCAGTGTATTGACACTGGACTCATAATTGATTCTGGTGGACTGACCTCCTCAACAACCAGTGACCGGTATGCTGCTAGTCCATCTTATCAAACTGGTCAGCTCTGTTTGTTGTAGATCAGCACAATACAGTCATGGCCAAAATGTTGGTACCCCTGCACTTCTCCCAGAACTGTGTTGCAGTTAAAAATGCTGTGGTATTCACATTTATTTAGGATTTTTTCTTTAGTTTGCATCTGAACAACACAAAAAACTCCCAGAAAAAAGCCAAATATATCTTTCAACACTGAAATCCTTTCAGTGGTTTTTTCACTTTAGCTAACCCCCCTGGACGTGGACGGACGAGACATACTGAGAATCTTGCAGTGATAACGTTCAACTCACACTATCCATTGCTCTCTGAATGAACCGGGTCGCTGTGGTAGAAAACCCACTGTTGACACAGAGAAGTATGTTTTCTAGAACTTACCTGGGGAAGCCACCATCTTTCTAGGAGAACACCATATGGCCAGATGAGACCAAAACAGAGTTTTTGGTAAAGCACATCATTTGACCATATACAGAAAACTAAATAAGGCAATCAATTAATAATTGTGTTCAGTCCATTTCTGGAGTTATGTGTGGAATGATATTGGATTTGAGGAACACGTTTTAGTGTTGTTCCAGTGTCAATACTAAAGATGTTAGGCAGAAGTGATGGATTTTCTGAAAGAAGTGCAGGGGTGGCAATATTTTTGATCATGACTGTATTGTAACAACAGATGAGAGCGAATGGCACAACTAACCATGCTTAAGGAGTAGACATGGGCAGGACAAACCCAGAAACCATAAACAATCCAAGTGTCAAAACTAGAGAGACAAACAATCAGGCAACCAAATCCAAAAATGGCAAAACCAGAAGTCAGCAAATGAAAGACAAAGCAGAGATCGATCACACTGACGCCAACCACAAAGAGAAAGAACGCTTGGTATGCAACAGGAGTTGGCACTAAGAAGGTGAACGGAACAAGTATATATTTACAGAGGGAAATCGAAAAAAGGTGTGAGAGAGTATTGTTCCAAAGAATTTGAATGGGAGAACTGTTCATGATTGAGAAGGGTGATGTGACGGTGACGTCATGAGGCAATTGTAGTTGCTGCGGTCGACAGCAGTGCGGTGACATGTATCTTGTTTGTTGACAGGCATTGTATTACTAGCCTTTGCAATAGTGATGCCTTGGAAAACTGCAATATGCAGAGAAGGACTCACAAAATAAATAATGACTACAACTTCAATCTGTACTGTGAGCATCTGGACCAATCACTTGTCCCTTGAAACATTATTGGGTGTTTTAACAAGTCAAGCTGTTCAATTTAGCTCCAAATATTTGAAAATAGTTGGTAGCCATGGACTGATCTCCTGGATCAGCAGCCCTTCTCATCATGAAGCTGGCATTCTACGCCAGCACATGGCCTTCTGTATGACTGTGCGCTTATTTCTGTCAACTTCAGACTTTCTTTAGTCTGTCCTGAATGCCTTTTTCTCCCAAATTGTTCTCTGTCCTGCTGACTGCCCTACTTCTCTCTTCCTCCTGTCTCTCGGCACTGACTAATAGGATGACTGGACACCCTACTGAGAAGAGGAACATGAGAGAGGAAAGAGACAGACGCTGCTCTTGCCGTTTCCTTTTTTTTCGTTTTCTTTTTGCTTCTTTAGTCTTGTGTGTTGACAGCTGTGACTTGGGGGACCCAAAGTGAGAGTTGGCGGGGGGTGTATGAGCGAAACTGCTGATTTTCTTTTCTTAAGGTCTTCAAAAGGGACCATTTGTGATTTCTACAGTGAAACCTGGTAATGAAGCTGAGATTAAGAATTGGAGAAGAAGGTGATGAATAAGAAGCTAACTCGAGCCCTGCAGTGTTGAGCACATCCATTTTTTATATATTTTAGAGAGGTACATAAGAACAAAGCTGTGGAAAGAGAGGACTGACTGTGCCGTTTTTTATTACAGCAAAGTCAGTAGCTTCCCTTGCCAAGTATTCATCGTTTTGGGGTCGAATGACTGCCTAGAGCAAAAGGGCAGAAAGCAGAGTTGTAGGCTAGCTCTGATCCCCAGTGAGGCCAGATGACAAGAGGCCAAATGTTGCTTTGACCAGTACAGATATCTCCTGCTGAATGTTCATAAGCATTTTAGATTTTTATCCAACCAATATACCTCAATTTCCATGTGTGCATAAGTACTGACTCTCTTCTCCTCTGGTTTCAGTGTGTAGCCTAGCTTCTCATTTGCATTTTGGAACTATTGTAGCTTGTGTTACATGAATTCACTGTCTTTAATATGTTTTGTGAGTAGTGTGTGACCTAAATTTGTCATAGACTGTCTTTTTTTTTTTGTTATTTGATGTATAAATAGTATGTGTACACCTTACGTCTCTTCACTGCCACAGTACATTTTCACAGTTTCAGGGTTTTAGAATCCTCGCATTTTTGGGGGGGGAGTTTGCCTTTTAATGAGGACGTGACAGTGTTTGAGGTTCGAGGTTTGTCACTTCCATGTACTGAACTCCCATTACTTAACCATGTCCAGATAAATAAAGTTATCCATTCTATTGCGCTTTTAGTAAAGAAAGCAGTGTAAAAGTTTAAAAGGAAACCCAGTATTGATATTTATTTGTGAGAATGGATTAAACATCAAGTTCAGACATAACGAAACTTTGCCCAACCCTAAATGAGAGAAAAAGAGAGAGAGCGAGAGAGAGAGTGTCAGGGTGGGTGCGGTAATTGAGAGAATGACATTTCAGCAAGGCGAGCGCTGCATCAGCTGTCATTTATGGTAGACGCCTTCAATCTCACATGTCTCAATATTTCATGACTAGCTGAACGACCTGCCCATTAACCTGAAGCCACGTGTGCTGAACACACAGAGCCTGAAAAGTTTGGGCCCTGCAGTCAGTAAAAGCACAAAAAGTTTGATGTGCTTACGAAGTACAAAAATATTGTATCGCCCCCAAAAAAGTCCCCCGCCCACCACAAAAAGAGGCCCTAAAGCGAATTCACAGCATTTTGAGTGGAAGTTGGTGGACCTCCATAGAAAGTACAGTTAAAGTTTATTTAAGGTAAGGAACACAACCCCAGCCTATAGTGCACTCCTACAACAGTTTGATGCCTCAGCCACCACGTCCAATCGCTATCGGCTTTGACGAGTTGGGGGGTTGAGTGCTGCGTCATGCTTGGTTTCTGTAAGTGTTCTGAAATCCACTTGGACGATTTGGAGCAGCCGATTGGGAGCAGGGACTCAGCGTAACTTTCAAGAAAGACTTTTTTCACGCAGGCAGTATTTTTTCATAGCATGTTTTATTTAGCTTATGGAACTTTTAAAAGGGAGGCCACTTTGACTATTGAACTGAGAGAAGTAGGCCGAGTGAGCACTTTGTCAATAGAGTAAACAAATTTGGCGCCAGATGCATTAAAAATAAATGTGTCATATATACAGAGCAATGAGCTGTGTTAAAAGAGGGTTGTATAGTTTGCTTAATTGATAAAAACAGGCACTGAAATGGATTAAGCAGTTAACTAGCATTACAGTAACATTCTCTCAGTCCATCTTGTCCTTTTTTTAGTGATTTTAGAGGTGCCTGTAAGAACCTTTGGGATTCCTCAGAATTCTGGTTCCTCAAAAGAAATCATTTGAATTATGGTTCCTAGAGGATCTTTAGACTAATATATTTCGGTTCAACTATGAGGAACGTCTTAAATTTATCTCACTGAAATGAAAACTTCTGCCAGGAGACTCTAATGCTAAGTCATTCAACATTCTGGCCTCACTATCGTTCTTGTTGCTGAATGCAATCAGATCCTTACAGCAATGTTTCACAGCTTATTAGAAAGCCTTTCCTGGACAGTGGAGACAGTTACTCCAAGGAAAATAGGTGATTTCAGGGGAAACAATAAATGAGCAAGTTATACCAATACATTTGTACATTTAGTGTATATGTGGATAGAAACTGACCACTGATTAACTGATAAAGGGTTAACGGATGGCTAACACAAACTGTAACCATACACCAGCAAGGAAGGTTCAACAAGGTAAGAGTTCCTAGGCTCTGTCCTAGTCAGTGACCTCATGACCTCATGCACAACATCAATAACCAAGTAAGATCATGATAACATTTTTTTCTTGAAAAGTTCAAATGACTAAGTCTTTAAAACTCTGCACAGTTATGTTATTAGAGTTAGTCAGGGTGTGTGATCAATATAACAACCGACTCTGAAGTCCACGCCTGTTGGAAACACATGACTCCCCAACCATAACCACCTTAACCACCTTAACCACCTTAAGCAACACAGTGACCTACAACTATCTGTACAAATGCAACCATCAATCAATCCATCTTCTTTTCCACTTTGTCATAGTCAGGATCGCAGTGTTTCTGGAGCCTACCTGCAATCATTAGGTGTTAGGCAGGAATACCCCTGGACAAGGGAACCAGTCTATTACAGATTACCACAAGGGTGATTTAGCATAGCCAATTCAGTGAGTATCTAGTGTTTAATGACAGAAGCTAGCGTTGAACTATGGGTAAACTAGTGTTTGGGGACAACAGATGGTGTTTAACTAGAGTTAAACTATTGTTCAACTAGTGTTTAACTAGTGATTAACTAGTGTTTAGGGACAAAACTAGTGCTTAAAAAGTGTTTAACTAGTGTTTAAGGACAATAGCTTATGTTTAACTAGTGTTTAAGGACAATAGCTAGTGTTTAACTAGTGTTAAACTAGTGATTAAGGACAATAGCTAGTGTTTAACTAGTGTTTAAGAAAAATAGCTAGTGTTTAACTAGTGTTAAACTAGTGTTTAAGGACAAAACTAGTGTTTTAAAAAAGTGTTAACTAGTGTTTAAGGACAATAGCTAGTGTTTAACTAGTGTTAAACTATTGTTTAAGGACAAAACTAGTGTTTTAAAAAAGTGTTTAACTAGTGATTAACTAATGTTTAAGGATAATAGTTAGTGTTTAACTAGTGATTAAAGACAAAGGCTAGTGTTTAACTAGTGTTAAAGGACACTAGCTAGTGTTTAACTAGTAATTAAAGACAAAAGCTAGTGTTTAAGGACAATAGCTAGTGTTTATAGTGATTAACTAGTGTTTAACTAGTGATTAACTAGTGTTTAAGGACAATAGCTAGTGTTTAACTAGTAATTAAAGACAAAAGCTAGTGTTTAAGGACAATAGCTAGTGTTTAACTAGTGTTAAACTTGTGTTTGAGGACATTAGCTAGTGTTTAACTTGTGTTTAAGGACATAAGCTAGTGTTTAACTAGTGTTTAAGGATAATAGCTAGTGTTTAACTTTAAGGATAGTAGCTAGTGTTTAACCTTAAAAACTAGTGTTTAAGGACAATAGCTAGTGTTAAACTAGTAATTAAAGACAAAAGCTAGTGTTTAACTAGTGTTTAAGGACAATAGCTAGTGTTTAACTAGTGTTTAACTAGTGTTTGAGGACAAAATCTAGTGTTTAACTAGTGTTAAATTAGAGTTTAAGGACAATGGCTAGTGTTTAACTAGTGTTTCCTGCTTCCCAAACATTCATATCCCAAAACGTTCAGTGATGTTGAGGTCTGGACATTGTGTCTTATTTCCCAACCATTCTTGAGAAGAAACATACACATACATAGTTTTACACAAAGACTGTGAGATTCACCAGTGTTTTTGTATTTGGGATTTGTTCAATTTATGAGGGATCCATTGGGGATCCATTGTCCACTATAAAAGCAGAGCTGTGATCAAAACTGCGGTTCAAAATCAAAATCATTTAGTGTAAACGTTTTGTTGGGACTTTTCTGAAGAAAGAATGTAGGAAAGTTTTAATGAGGCCCAATGTCCTGAGAAAATCTCCTGGAAATCAAAGAACTTATTGGTTGTTTTGACTGGAAATTAAATCAGTGAAGGTGTAGTTACCCCTTGTGGTTATGTGTTAAACATACATTTGTCAGCTGTGTTCAATATCCTAGTTAGAAGACTGCTGTCTAATTGCAGGCTTAGGCCTACGTCCACAAACACAGTATAGAATTGTGTGAGCATGTGTGTGTGTGTGTGTGTGTGTTAGGGTCAGCAGTAAGGAAAATGAGATTTTAGTTTATTTATGTATTCAGGCGCCGCATAGGGAGAGGGTGGCCAATGGGGAGCAAGGGTGATGTGACCCTAAACACGCACAGGCATATACACACACACTCGCCTATTATTGAAAGCCCAAGTGCACTGAAGGATGAGGTCAGAGATTACAAAGCGAGTTACACAAGGTCACAGCGTTCCTTCCCATCAGCTCATCCATTGTTAGCCAATGCTATCTCTGCTTCCCACTCCTAAATATGGGATATCAGGACAAATTCTACCAATCAGATCTAATAAACAATTCTGAAGCACTTAAATAGCTCTAATAATAGATGGACTGATAGCAGCCTAGCATAGTCAAGCCTAAGTTTCTAATGGAGTGACTCACCCGGTGGCCTCTGTGACAAACCCAGCAATTCGGAAGGCAATAGCAGTAGACAGTTGTAGCCTTTTTAGGCTGACCTCAAATCTGTTTCCAGGGAAAAAAAAAAGTTAAAGTTAAAGTTTAGGAAAACTGGTCCTAGATTAGAGAAGAATGAATGAACCAGTTCTACCCAGGGCACTGGCAGCATAGCATGCTGACGCATCTCTAATTAGAGGAATGGACAGCCCTTCAGCTAGACGGGGTACAGTCAGGACACACAGCAAAACAAGCCGATGACCCATAAAAATAAATGTGTTTAATGTGCATTTGACTGCTGCGTCGACAAGGATCTGTCATTCCTTGTCATTCATCATTCGTTCTGTTTGTCTTCTGCAGCTAAGAAACAGTACGTCAAGCTACTTTTTATAGAGGAGAATTGAGCCCCTTTCATGCTTGCACTTTTACCCTGGAATGATAGTTCATTAGTAAGGGGTCAGTGGGAATGCAAGTCAGTGGAAATGTTGAGGCAACGTTTTACCTGCAAAAAAACACCAGTATCCCTGATAACATGCCCGTGTGGGACCTGTGTGGGTGGCCCAACTGGGAATTAGAGAGTTTTGCCCATGGGTTTCATATTGGTCCAACATATGGATGCCCGGGTTGCACCAGGGACTGTGATGGTACCAAGAGGTGCCAAGCATGGGCCCTGAAGGGGGCCTAGATGGGGCCCATTTGCAAAGCCCAGCTTACTGTTAAAAGTATAAGATCTCTGAGGAACTTTTCTTCTAAAAAGCCTCACTTGAGGTTCCTCCATAGATGTAAATTGAAGAACCTCTTTTCTTATACTGTTAACAGTGTGGGTCCCAACAGCAACACATGTACCAATCCACCCAAAGCCCACACCCATTTTCCTCCCATGTAAGCCCCACATGATAAGCATGTTGGCTGGTTTAATTATGGTAAATTACCAGGAGAGATAATGTGCAAATAGAAGGAGGAAGGAGAATGTGCCTCTCTTGTCATGACACTTGTACACTTCTACAGAAAGGAATGAAATTGAAATGAAATTCTGTTCTTCGCATATCCCAGATTAGAAAGTTGAGGTCAAAGCACCCTCAGAACAGAAAGGGTTAAAGGTCCAACACTGGCAGCTTAGGGAATCTAGGTATCAAACCCACAGCCTTGTAATTGATAACTCAGCGAAAGCACAAGCCATGTCACACTTATAGAGTGTCACATGTTTTTACGGTCATGTGGTTCGTTTTTGAGGGACAAATAAAGGAGCTTCCTGCTGATGACACAGGTACCTGCTGGAAGTCCATGAAAGCATAATTACAAAATTAGCATCGCTCTCTCTGGGCTCTGTCTATTTCTAACTTCTAGTGGAACTTCTTAGTTCTAACTAATTTCATTCTTACTCTAATGTGGGGGGAAACCGAACAACATTTCAAAAAGAGAAAAAACTAAATGAATGAGCTGTTGGCTGTTGGTTGCTTCTGCTGATGATGTTACTGTATAAAAGGACTTTTTAATGGCAAGTTTGAACGTGCGCATGATGGAAATCCAAATTCCACAGTAAAAATATCTCAGTTATGTTCTGGATTCTGAGTGCACACTTTCTGCAACAAAAACAACTGGCATAAGAAACCGAGAAAAAATAATTGTGAAATTCCTAATGATGGTTATGATGAAATTCTAACCCCACAGAGATACTTGTCCTAAAAATGGTAACATAAAACAGAGGCTGCAAAGGAGCTGGAGCATTGTGCTTACTGAGCACTTTTAATTTAATCCTGAGTCCAGAAATTCCAGAAAGTTCTTTGGTTGACCATCATCAGAAGTGCAACACTGTCTAGTCCACTCTGAAATAATTAAATAATAAATACCCCTTGGCACTGGTCTCGAAACAGCTTTTCCCAAATAAACTCCCAGTATTGACCGTTAAAAGGAGTCATCCAAAATGGACACCAGGTCACCAGCTAGGGGAAGCTTCTCCCAGTGAAGATAACTGTGAGCATTGTTGCCGCCATCAAACAGATATTATCAGAATATTGCCAAGAAAATTGACTTTGGCTCCAGTGCATGAATAGGTTCATGAACATGCTCTCCTCAGAAGTCGAGATCAAAAACAGATCAACATCCATCCCTCACCAGTAGCTTTTGATGGACTGACAACCTGCAAACTTGAACAGAAGAAGCTTTGAAAGTGCAGCTTGTTTGGATTCCTGCAAGAAGGAAAGGGAACATAGGCGGGGTAAGATTTCAGTTGACCTCATAGACTTTTACTGAATGACCTTAAAGACCATGACAGGTCATCTCCATTGTTCAGGTAGAGGTTCCCTTCATGTATTAGGGTTAATAAAGAGGATGTCGTAGATGTTTAGCATTATCTTATGCTCTTGTCTTGTACACATACTATAAAATTAGCTATAAAGTAGCAAATTGCATGTCCAACACAAGACCATGGTTTTTATTTAACTATTCAGCTCTGTTCTTAAGGTCCACATATCCCCTGCTGTTACAGCTATGCCCAACAAATCTTCTGTTCTCCTATTAGATTCCAAAATTCTGTACTCAATATCGGAGCCACAGCATTTGGTTAAGTCAGAGATACTGACATTTTACTGCTCAGAATTGCCAGTTTCATAAAGTAACATATATTTAACTTCTGGATGAGACCTGTCTGTCACACAAAGCTATATAAACATGCATGGTCATGCATCAGAAGTGCATTCAGCTATTTTAAATTATACCCATTGCTTAAACAGATGTGCAAATGCACACACAGTAAGGGCTAGAGGAATATAAAGCTCTAAAAATCATTGAGCTGTGGAGCAGTGAAAGATCTGTGTTCTCTGGAATGATGTATGGTGCTCCATCCAATACTTTTGGATGAGCTGGAGAATTTGGGATTAGTTGGGGTAGGGATTATCCAACATCCTGACTTTACTAACACTCTTATAGCTGAATGCAATCAAATCCCCACAGCAATGCTCTAAAAACAAGTAAAAAGCATTTCCTGGACAGAATAAATAGCTACTCCAACAAAAGCAGGTTAAACTTTATCTTTGAGTTTGGAAGAAACAATAAATGAACAGGTGTCTCTATACTTTTGTCCATATATTTTATGTACTGCATACACTTGTTTCACAAGTTTTTCTTTGAGTTTAAGTGCAAGTGCATGCACTTTAACAATGTTTAACTGCACTTAGCCATTAGTTTGGATGTTGGTGTGCCTCAAGGATCAATTATGGGGCCTCTTGTTTTCAGTCTTTATATAAATGTGTGTAATCTGTGCTTTAATTGACTGCAGATGTTGCGACTGACCATCCATCAAACCCCTAAGTTTCCAGTGCATTGCAGGAGGCATAACATTAACTAATAGTGACTAAATTTGCTGGTGCGGACCACACCCTGAGGTAAAACAGGAGGGCGGACTCAGAAGTGTTTTTGGCCAGGAGTCTGTGTTTCCATGATCTGTGTGTGAAGCCCCCCCCCCCCCCCCACCCCCTCTTTAGAGTGGTGGTTTGAGGAAGAGGGAGGAGATGGGCGTGAAGTTTGTTCAGACGGGGATAGACTGTGAGGTGTGGGTATAAAAAGGGGATGAAGACCTAGAGATAAGATAAGATAAAATAAGATAATCCTTTATTAGTCCCACAGTGAGGAAATTCGCAGTGTCACTGTAGAAAAGGGTGGGGTTAAGAGCAGGTGGGGTTAAGAGCAGAGTCTGTCTCCCAAAATTAGATTAAATTCTTAACTTCCACCAGCATGACCATGAACGCCAGCCTTGCTCCTTACAATCATGGACACCCTTGTATGTGTATCTTTGTGCCCCGACAGTATGTCTAAAAGCCGTAGTCTCATTCTGGAACTCTGTTAGGAGGGTGATTGTCACATGCAGCTAAATCTTCTCAAGCCTCAGACCTCCCTCCCTCTCTCTGTCTCTCTTTTGTTTAACTGAATGCATATTTCATTGTGCTTGGCGTTTCTACAGCACTGCAGCGGAAGCAATTTTAAAGTGCCCTCTGGTCTCTCTAGGTCACCACATGAGTCTCACCTTACCTGCCATCAAAGAGGAGGACACGCTATGTGTTCCGTTCTTTAGCATTGCTACATTCTGTCTCTCTTTCAATGAAAGGCTTTTTCAATGTTGCTTCACTATGATGCTGATGTAAAAGTCTGGTCATTGTTACTGAAATCCCACTGTCTGTGTTCTTCTCCACAGGTGGTGTCTCTACGCCTGTCTGACTGTCTATCTGCAGAACGAGAGCAAAAGGAGAATGACGAGGGACTTCCAGCTGTGCACCTGCTGTCACACGCCACCTACAGCCAAACATACATACATTCACACACACACACACACACAGTGTCAAGTCAAAGCAACAATCACTGCTGCCTTCACAGTATCCAACACACACGCTCAGACACAAAGTTACAAATGTGCCGCCACTGTAGGGGACAGGAGGTAGACGCCTTGTCCCCTCCACAACAATAGGCTCTGTTATGCAGGAACGCTTCGTCATGCTTGGGGAAATGACACACGATGGAGAGACACGATGGAAAAAGCCCGACTGTATCGCTGCCTACGCAACTAAAGGAAGCCCCAACAAAACAAATAACAACAAGTGGAGCCTTTGACTTCGGTCCAACAAGTAGACTGAATCGTTAAGGAATGGACGCCATGTGCGTTCAGACAGGTAGGCAGCGAGTCAAGCAAAGGTCACAGCCAATGTGGGCCGCAGGGTAAAGCGTCACTCCCTGTACTTTCTCATATTGTTTTATTGCTCCCTGTGGAGTTCAAAGTTGTTGGTAATGTGCCTGCTGTTTGGCTTTGCCATGAACCTGGGCTAAATTAATCCAACAGTGAGTCAGACCCTTTGTTTTTCCTTGATTATGAAGAACCGAAGGTCAAAGCAGGTTTGCTGTGAACCTGAGTTGTTTACTAATAGAGCCAGTGTACAGTGAACTGGCCACGTTCAAAATAATTTGTTGTATTCTTATTAAAAAGCTTTTTATTGAATCCACATCCATTCTAATGCACCCATTTGTTTCTTACAGCATACCATTAGCTTGCATTACGATTGTACTCATGTCTTACTTGATTTGTTTGATATTCAGGCTAAGTAAAGTGTATCTTTGCTTCCATGCTGACTTTTGTATTTGGCAGCATCTAAGCTTGTATCTTTTAGATTCTAGCCTTTGCAAACTACAATGTTAAAAGTATAAGATCCATGAGGAACTTTGGGAGGTTCTTTCATTTAAAACTATGAAGGAACCTCCAACCTTAAGGTCCTTTAAGGAACCTTAAGGGAACCTTTTTCTTCTAAAGACCTGTTCCTTAAGTATCTTATACTTTTAACAGTATAGCTAAGGATATTTTCTGACTAAAAAAGCAAAGCTTTTATTTACGTATCGAGAGTGACTCCAAAATGCCTTAACCCCTTAATGCAGAAAGGTCTATAACTAGCAACAGGGACCTCTGTACAAACTGGTGGGGAAATTCTTTAGAAGTTTGGATGAACACTTTCAGCCTTTCGGTGGGCCATAGACTGGCTAAATGTAAATTTCCAAAATTTTTCCAGGGGAAGGAATAAACTTTGTGAGTGAATAAGTGTGTGTGTGATACTATGCATTGGACTCTCTCCATGGGCAAGGGCAGATTAACATTGTCTGGATAACCAAATCCCTTCGTTTTTCGTTTTAACATGTTCAGACTGGATAAAGTTGGTCCAGAAATCACAGGATTCTTTGAGACCCTGTTCTCACTAACATGCGTCCTGGATAGAGGTGTGAACAGGATACAATTCAACTCAAGGACACATTGTAATCTGATCACTCAAACCACATTTGGAGGTAATCAGAGACACATATGACCACATTATTCTTGTCGCTTCCGACAGCAAAGCCACGTCACTGTTCCAGCTGATAAGTTGGGCAAACAGACCATGCTATCTAAACATTTCAAACAGCACATGCTGGATCTGAAGCTGAGCTTTTCTAGTGTTTCACTCCATGTTATGGTTTTTGAATTTTATTTAATTGGTTTGTGATCATCCAGTACAATCTGATCTCAGACCAATGAGGTAACTGTAGCATTTACAATAGAGTTTACAGCCCATTTCAGCCTAATCACTTTTTTTTTTAAAGAAAACAAAGGATTCTCTTGAGTTTTCTCCTCTCTCCAAGTGTAGTGTCTGTGTAATCAATGGACTAATTGAAGGGATTTGTTGACAATAATTAGGTTAATGACACAGTTTCTTATATTTCAAGTTTAATAAGCACTGGGTCAAACTTTAATTGAGCTCCACATTCTACCACACAGCAAATGGACCATCTAGATTTGATGGAGAGAATGGCAGATTTGATTTAATGGGCAGTATAAAAGAGACTCCCATCCTGTTAAAACCTGGTATAAACCTCTTGAAAGCAGCAGTATACTAGTTACAGATTAACCCTTTAAACCATAACTGTAAAAGTTGGACACGGAAGTTGGAAACAAAAGCAGAGTTTATTAAAAACAAAACATGAAAGGGAGTCAAAGTCAAGCCAGACTCGTAAAAATAAAGGTGCTACCAAGGTTAACACTTCTGTTTCACAAAAATGGTTCTTTATGGAAACAAAAATTGTTATTTTATGGAATCGGTTACAGAAGCCATTGTACCATCTTTATTTTTTTATGCAGAGTCAAAACCAAGTAGCTATAGGAGAACAGCAACCAGAGTGAAGAATATAGGTGTACACACACTTATAGAGTGAGAGTAACACATTAAAAAACAATATATTGACTTATATAGATCTTCATCTACGGTGGCATCTGTCAAGATGTGGATATATTAGGCAGCACGTGAACAGTCAGACCTTGAAGGTCATGTCTTAAAAGCAGGAAAAATGTGTGTGTGTAAGAATCTGAGCCCCTTTGACAAGAACCAAAAAGTGATGGCTAGACAACTGAGTCAGGTAATCTCCAAAACATCAGGCAGGTCTTTTTAGGTTTTTCTTTCTTGCAGTGGTCAGTACATACCAAATGTGTGAAGCTGCTACAGGGTCATGGGCACCTAAAGTTCCTTGATCTGATCCATAGAGGCTCCACCTCACAACATTCAGTGATTAAAGGTCTTAACATACTGCTGCTAACGTGCTGCTAACATCCTGGTGCCAAATACCACAGAACGCCTCCAGAGGTCTTGTGGAGTCCATGCTTTGAATGGATAGATCTTCTGTGATGGCACATGGGGGACCTACTGCTTGTTTCAATGAGCTACAAGTGAGAAATAATTACTATTGGATTTTCTTTGATGGAATTGTCCTTCAATTTGGGAAGATATGTATATAAAATATGTAAAAAAAGTAATACCACTCTCTATGATTCAGCCTGAAACCTGTAAACCTATCACCTCAAACATGTGCCATCAATCTCTCATGTGCTGTGGCAATCTCCTGCCTTCCATGCATAAAAGATGAAGAACACTGGACCAGTTCAGCCAGTGATCTAACCACCGCCTGCAGTAGGCCATTGAGTCTGTACAAAAGATTAGATATTATCTGTGGGGTCAGCCTTATTTGTCAATGTATATTATTGTATGAGGTTTGTTCTGTAATATCCTGTGTGTACATTAGCAGCCTTCCTCTGCATTGTATTGTCAGGGGTCATCTATATGTTCTAACATCCAGAACCCACGTTTAGGGGTTAGGGGTTAAACCCCGTAAACTATTACTTCATCAAAACACCCATTGAGTGTTTGGTCTTGGCCTGATGTTTAGACTCTGGTACCTTTGCATGACATGTGTGTCTGTAAACAGAGGGTACAGTATATGTGTGGCGTCAGAGCCAATGTCCTGACCACTGCAAAGCGGATATTGTGGTGCTAGTAATGTACACAACAGGCAAAAAGTCACCTACTTAGCACATGAGTTGTGGTAGATTGTCTGTGGTTCCAATAACGCTTTCTCCCACCAATTCTGATTTTACCATACCTGACTCTAATTATGGCTACTATTATCAAGCATCACTGACAATTATCATCATATACAGTATGCTATTTTAATGGTATATTTACTCAACAGCTGATTGTACATAAGTGTAAGAAGAGCATTTCCACTAAAGTGGGGTATATGAGGTAGTGTGGGTGAATCAGCACCTTGGACAGGGACCTTTCTTTTGTGCAGGGTTCCCTTTGGTCACATTTTACAGTTGTCAGGGCAAGTCAATGTCCTCTCTAGCAATTAAATATAAATTTTCCAAATTTTCAGGTGCACTTGAATGGCACCAAAACAGGCCCTAAATAGTTTGAATAGCAATAATAATAGCAGAACTCCTTTTGGTGCTCCACAGAACCAGGTCCCTGCACTCTCTGCACATTGGCTGCCGGGCACCTTCAAGGAGTCAGCATGGTTAATTCACGGCTGCCGTCTCACTAGACCCACCATAAGTCAAAGCAGGCTTCGGATTACACAAAAGCCACAGGAACATGATCGCAAAAGTAGAGCAAGGCAGAACACACAGTACTTCACACCTTCAAGATCGTCTCAAGATACACACTAGCGATCACATTTGGCTAGTTTTTCACGTCACAAAAGCCTGGTTTTATGAATGACCGGCTGAGATCTGACCCAGTTCTTCTGATAGAGATCATAATGTTGATGCTGCTGGAACCTGATATCACAGCTTTCTGCCTCCTTCTATTATTGCTGCCTATCTACACCCATGCTTGGCAGAGCAGATATGAAAACAGACTGAAGCAGCAATGCCACAAGACACAGAGTAAGCCTTGTACCTTTAGCCTTGGCTTCCGATGTTCACTGGTGCCATAATGACTGTTGTATTACAGGTAGATATTTTGTTTCGGTGTCTTTCTGTCTTGAAGAGGGATAAGGTGAGTATTATGTCATATCCTGCGGTACCAGTGCTTGGCTAGATCAAGTGACAAATAACTCTGGATTGGAACGGATACTGTTTTCCTCCAAACTGCAAGAAAAGTACACATGTAGCACCTTGCTCATAAATAGCAAACATGCATACATATGCCCCATTATTGGTCAGTTTTTGACCACATAGCCACTCTTAGCTGGACTTGTTTGAATGTTGGACCACTCTCAACTTTAGCAGTGACACTGTTTTCATTCATCATAAGCTCATTCCAGCTCCAACACAGTGCCACTGTATGTCACTGTCCCCTAATAATGCCAGGTCTTTGGCAGGCTTATGGTCAGAAACTGACCAGCAATAATGAATGGAACAGATCATGGCTGATAGATTGCTCACCACACATGTTTGTATTTAGTGAACATATAGCACAGTGCAAAAGATGGAGTCTGAAGCTGAAAACTAATTAAAATAACAGAGGATATCGGATGCCTTTATTTCTCCAAACACACTCCTGGTCGTTGTGGTCAAACAACCCAACCTTTGTCTCATCCAAACATAAAACTTTTCTTAAACTCCAGTGGAGCTTGAAGGTGTCATCTTTGGAGAAGGAGCTTCTTTCTTGGACAGCAGCTTCTCATTATATGGCAATGTAAAAGTTGCTTGACTGTAGATAGTGGGACTGGTGTTCCAGAAGCTTCCCGTTCATGGCAGGCCTGTGTCTGGTGATGGTTATTCCTGGTCATCCAAACCAATTGTCTCTTGACTGACAGTGACAGCTTGGGTCATCTTCTTCCAGACTTCTGTGAAGTGGCTACACCACCCAGTAATTTGTTCTTACCTACAATAGTTAGAACTGATGATCTTGGAATCGGAAGCTCTAATCGGAAGGCTATAAGAGACATTCATCCGTCTTTGATCTACACTGAGCTACCAGCTCAGGAAAGCTACCAGATGTACAGTGTGTGCAGAATTATTAGGCAAATGAGTATTTTGATCACATCATCCTTTTTATACATGTTGTCCTACTCCAAGCTCTATAGGCTTGAAAGCCAACTACCAATCAAGTAAATCAGGTGATGTGCATCTCTGTAATGAGAAGGGGTGTGGTCTAATGACATCAACACCCTATATAAGGTGTGCTTAATTATTAGGCAACTTCCTTTCCTTTGGCAAAATGGGTCAGAAGACTCTGAAAAGTCAAAAATTGTGAGATGTCTTGCAGAGGGATGCAGCAGTCTTGAAATTGCCAAACTTTTGTAGCGTGATCACCAAAAAATCAAGCGTTGAATCATGAATTGAGGAAAATCAAGCGTGAAGCTGCCAAGATGCCATTTGCCACCAGTTTTGCCATATTTCAGAGCTGCAACGTTACTGGAGTATCAAAAAGCACAAGGTGTGCAAAACTCAGGGACATGGCCAAGGTAAGGAAGGCTGAAAAACGACCACCTTTGAACAAGAAACATAAGATAAAACGTCAAGACTGGGCCAAGAAATATCTTAAGACTGATTTTTCTAAGGTTTTATGGACTGATGAAATGCAAGTGACTCTTGATGGGACAGATGGATGGGCCCGAGGCTGGATCAGTAAAGAGCAGAGAGCTTCACTCCGACTCAGACACCAGCAAGGTGGAGGTGGGGTACTGGTATGGGCTGGTATTATCAAAGATGAACTTGTGGGACCTTTTCGGGTTGAGGATGGAGTGAAGCTCAACTACCAGACCTACTGCCAGTTTCTGGAAGACACCTTCTTCAAGCAGTGGTACAGAAAGAAGTCGGTATCGTTCAAGAAAAACATGGTTTTCATGCAGGACAATGCTCCATGACATGTATCCAAATAC
The DNA here is from genome assembly GCF_030463535.1 of Salminus brasiliensis. NCBI lineage: Eukaryota > Metazoa > Chordata > Actinopteri > Characiformes > Bryconidae > Salminus > Salminus brasiliensis. The sequence goes on from NC_132878.1 coordinate 10,744,472, forward strand.
TCCACAGTGTGGCTGGCCAGTAAATGATGACATGGCCCCCTTGTTCACCTGATCTGAACCCCATAGAGAACCTGTGGTCCCTCATAAAATGTGAGATCTACAGGGAGGGAAAACAGTACACCTCTCTGAACAGTGTCTGGGAGGCTGTGGTGTCTGCTGCACGCAATGCTGATCATAAACAGATCAAGCAACTGACAGAATCTCTGGATGGAAGGCTTTTGAGTGTCATCGTAAAGGAAGGTGGCTATATTGGTCACTGATTTGTTTGTGGTTTTGTTTTTGAATGTCAGAAATGTTTATTTCTAAATTGTGTGTTATATTGGTTTACCTGGTGAAAATAAACAAGTGAGATGGGTATATATTTGTTTTTTTTATTAAGTTGCCTAATAATTCTGCATAGTAATAGTTACCTGCACAAACAGATATCCTCCTAAAATAGCCAAATCTAAAAAAAAACCCACTCCAACTTCCAAAAATATTAAGCTTTGATATTTATGAGTCTTTTGGGTTGATTGAGAACATAGTTGTTGTTCAATAATAAAAAGAATCCTCTCAAATACAACTTGCCTAATAATTTTGCACACACTGTAGTCAATCATGATCACTAGCAGAAATTTAAGAGGCCTTGGCCTTGTTAAGTTAAAAGACCTTTCGGAAATTTAAGCACCACTAACTTATTAATCTAAATGGATGTATGTAGATCTTTGACCATTATTTTTAAATTTTGACTTTTTGTTGATTCAGAAAACCTCCTAAAATGAAAACCTGGCCACTAAATTATTGTGTATATTTTACTTTTTGTGTATATATTTGTTGTCAACCCTTTTGCCCTAGGAAAAGATGCTGAATAGGAATAACTATACTGACTGGGGAAAAATCAAAAAGGAGTACCCACTGAGAATTTGACCAAATAGCAAGTAAATGTTAGCTGTGCATTGGTTAGTGTAAATAGGTTATCAAAAGCTGTCTATACTGAAAAATGTACTAAAATGTTTCTTAAATTACTCAACCCTGACCCACTATGACTCACTGTGACCACCACCATGACCACCACTGTGACCACTATGACCCAGTACAGTTTGTCCTCCTCACTCTGTAGGATCATTGTTATTTCATTCAACAATGACGTCTGCATGAATAGTAGTAAACATAACAATTGGTAATCTATGTGGATTTTTCAGTCATGTGCTGGGTCATAAAGATCCCTCCTAACAAACCGCCCTACCTCAAAACTATCACACGCCCACACACACACTAACTCCGGTGCAGGAAGAGGAAGCTGGGCTTGGCCTGTGCTGATGAAGCTATTGCACTTCTTGTCACTAGGCCAACTATGAGGAAAGAGAAATGTGCAAGGGTCAGGAGCTGAAAGGTGCGTCTGATCTCTTGGAAGCAACCCTGCAGGTTAGGAAGGCCCATCTGTTTTGCTGCTCTCTTGCTTATCTTAAAGCGATAGTTCTGCAGATAATTTAAACTAAACAAATCTCTCTTTAGCCCAAACATTGTCAATTAGCTACGACCTGTTTGGGGGTCTAGCGCTTTTAGTTTTGCCCTGAAGTCATGAGGCTAATGTAGCTCACAAGTAATGGAAGACTTCATGTATAGACAGATACTAAATCTATATAAGACATGTGGGTCAGCAGAGCTGAGGACCTGGCTCTTTCCTCCTAGCTGCCTGCCAATGCCACATCAGCTGAAGTTTGAAAAGAGGTGATGGCTGACTTCACGTGTTTTGGAGGAGACACATGTTAAGTATATTCTTGATCAGCTGGTCCCAGACACATCTCTGTGAGAATAGGTTATGCAAAAAACTTGTTTATCCGAAATGACAGCTTTACAGGATAAGTAAAAAGCCTTTAGAATTGGAATAGAAGTCAATGTAAAGCGATTTTATTTTAAGTCATTTTGGAGCATTTTTATTGGTCCATTCGCCATGAAAACTGTATGTAAATGATATCAAAAAGGCATAGGTCTAGTGATATATGTATAGATATCTAGAGTAACTAGATATAACAAGACTAGAAAATGGAGATGCAATGTTTTTCAGAGCAGTGTTCTTATAAGCCATATTTTTCTAATGACTGATTGTGAATCCCAATACTGAACCAAATGCTGCATGTGTGGTAATACACAATAAATCTGGTATGTAAGAGACTGGTGTTTACACCGGTGTTTGAATACCCATGACTACTGATTCTGGTAGCACGTTAAAAACCTCTCATTAATCAGGTCAAAAGGTCAACCCAGTGTAAATGCATCAACTGTGGACCTGAATAATCAATACCTGACAAACACAACTTCTTGAAATGATGAGCTGATAGAATTACTGTGAATGGGCAGTGATCTTGCTGACATGTGAGTCACAACCTTTTGTCTTAACAGACTTTCCTGTTATCAGTTTAGTCATGAAAGCGATCAGACATGTAAACAAGGCCAGAGCATGCTACGTTTACACTCCTTCAGGAAAAGGACTTGAAGGAAGTGTTCTGAAACTTCAAGAAAGCCTCTGTTAACCACTTCTAGGACTGGACTTTGTTACGTGGTCGATTGCAGTAAAGAGAAGAGGAAGAAGGAAGGGAAAAAATGACTAGCCTTGTTATGCTAAATGAACATTGTGCTGAGAGGAGAGGGAGGGAACACTTCTTCAGGCCTTGGCCAGATAACAGCTAGTTAATCAAATAAATAACTGATAAAAAAAAACAGATGACAGATTAAACACACATTTCTAATGACTGTTGAACTCACTGTTGGAAAGGGAAAAAGAAAATCTTCCAGGCTAGCAGAGTTTGAAATGACAACACTAGCTATTGTAGAAAACAGCTGGAATCTGGAGCTCTGGGAATGGACATGCTGGGTATTTGTGCAGCTGACCATGAATGTAGGGTTTGGGAGACTCTGGATTAAAAGGGCATGCATCCTCACATGATCAAAGACACCACTCAGCTGAGGTGCCCTTTGACGGCCTTTCTCATCTATTTAGAGAGAACCAAAGAAGCTTCCCTACCCAGCTAGAGGGGGAAACTCTTTAGCAAGGCTTTTAGGAAATTAAAAGCTCTTCTGCAATAGCAAGTTACATGGATACATCACCTTAACATGGCCAGACTTCCTCTAAACATTCGCAGAATGACTGCCGTTCCCAAAAGCATCAAAGCCCATTTTCTTAGATTATCGTAAAACAATGAGGAGGATATCACCTCTAACACTATCTCTAACAGAGACAATGGGCTGGGTTTCTGGGGGCAATGATGGCTCAGAAGGCTGGGTTATTAATCACATTGTTCTTGGTTCAATACCCAAGTCTGGTAAGCTGCCACTGTTGGACCCTTGAGCAAGGCCCTTAACCCTTAATATAGCATGGCTGACCCCATGCTCTGACCTCAGCTTTCTGAGCTGGGATTTACAAAGCGTAGAAAGAAGACAATAAAGGTACTTCATGTAGCCTAGCTTGTTGGGTGGTCTGATTAACTGAAGACTAACTACTGATTTGTAAAGTACAGTCAGGCAGAGTAACCACAGTTGTCTAATATTAGTGAGTGAACGGTTGTATGTGTGGTACCCTGTAATGGACTGGCACCCTGTCCAGAGGATATTCTACTTTACTCCCAATGATTCTAGGTAGGCTCCGGATGGAGCCCCATCCATCATTCCAGACAACACAGTTCCACTGCTCCACAGCTCTATATCATGTGGGGCTTTATACCCTCTGTCCCACACCTGGCATTAGGCATGGTGCCAATAGATCTATGTTTATCTGCTCCAGAGAGTCCTATTATATTGGTAAAACTTTTCTACAGGAACCAGAGCAGTGTTTGTGAGCATTTGCACATCTGTGTCAGCAATGGGTTCAACATAAAGTAGCTGACTGCATTTGTTTGAAGGCCAACCCTCCAGGCTAACCAACTAAGGTAAGTTAGGTTAAGGCTCTGTGGCTTGGCTAACTCTACACTCTGACCCTACCTTTTTAAGGCGGGTGTTAGGCACCCGGTATTGCGCCCTCCCCCAGGGCATTCCCGAGCCGCCGCCCACAGGCCCAAATAAGGACATTTCAGTCACTTCCGGTTCCTTTGTGTTCATTTGTGTTGATTCATGTTCAGTTGGGTTCACTCATTGATCTTTGTTTACTCATGTGTTTCACCTGGGACTGGGAGTACTTAAGGAGCGTTACCCCCTTTTGTTCACTGCCATAAATTAACTCTGTTGGAATATCTGAGAAGGTCGGCTCAAGATTGTGGTCCACGTTCGGGAGAAGGTCTTCCCCCTACTCTAGAGGCAAGCGTGATTCGTTCACTTCCGGCTCAGGTTCCAAGGCAACCCACGTTCAAGGCAGTATGCTGCAAAGTCAGGTTAGGTTGGCCTTGCCTTCGTGGTCTAGCGGCTGGTTCCCCAGCCTCCCCCCTTTTGTACACAGAGCACGGCTCTGTCCTTAGCTTTGTATCTCCCCTTTAGTTCACCCACTAGTTTCACTCTTGTTCGGCTCCCTGCTCCTCCCAGTCACAGGTTTGTAGTGTTCGTCATTTCGGGTTGTCACGTTTTGTTTCTGTTCATGTTTCTGCCCACGTTGCTGCACTCCATGTTTCTCATCCCTTTGTTTTGTGTTTGGTTTTGTTAATAAACAGTCTTGCTTTGATTTCCATCTCTGCGATTGTTCATCCCTTCAGGTCTGGCCTCACACGCCATGACAGCGGGATGTGTGAAGAGATCATTTAATTGAACTGTAAACTGCAGTATACTGACAATAAAGTAAAAAAAAAAAAGTATTTGGTCAGGATAATTCTGAGGGCACAAGTGTAGAATCAGTGCCATATGTTAATATATGTCCAGGAAACAAGACTATGTTTTAGGTAGGCCCAGTTCATCACTGTTTGCAGGGGCATCATTAGACCCAGTAAATTCTGCTGTGCCCCACTAAAATCACGGTGGTAAAAAATGTAGCAGAACTACAGGACACCCCATGCAGATTTACTACTAGCACTACTTTTCCTATAATGCCCCAGTGACTACATGAGTGCCTAATGCTTTCAGTCAGGGTCAGTTAATTTTATTTTTAAGCACGAAGTAACAGACTTTCAGAAATAGTTAGGAGAGTCAACTCTGACACCTCTCTCAAGCTTCTACCATGATTTGCGATTAAGTTCATGACTGCCAACTCCTGCTTGACCTTCACTGAGAGTTGGACCCCTGCCTTATGTGTCTTTGAAGTCCTTACCTACTATGTTCTCATATCTAACATCCTGTGAATGTCTGACACAATTGGTGGTCCGCCACGTCTTTTTTCTGAAAGTTTCCTGCCAGACTTTTAACATTAGTCATTGACTTATCTCACAAATCGTTCCACTGTTTGATCATGTGCCTCCTTTCTTGTACACTTGTATCTTGTAACTCAATCATCAGGACCATCTCTCCTTTTGAGTCTTGGATCCTCAGTGTGGGTTCAGTTGAACCGGAGGGTGGTTCTTTGGGGAAAATGCATTAAGATTTAAATGTAAATGACTTGTGCAGACCAATGCAGGAGCACAAACACAAGGAATGGAGGATGGAACTGGTAGTGTAGAATGAAATCTACAAGTAGCCTGCATAGAAAGACAATGACTGATTGTTTCTTTAATCCCAGTCAATTGACGGCACATCAACTGTCTGCTAACAGAAATGGTGAGACAGTGAGACAAGAGTCAAGTAAAGACTTAAGACTTAACTCTGGCTCACACCCAAAGAGTACCACCCCTTAGACTAAAACCCCAGAGGCTCAACTTGGATTCACACCCCTCAGACCACAGACAGGACTTTAACTCGCACAGAGAGACACAAGACTCACTTTAGATTCATGTCCCAGAAATTCAAAAGATTTGGACTTGCACTTTATGGACTCAAGACTCGACTTAGACTCACACCACAGAAACTCAAGACTTGACTCAGACTCACACCACAGAAACTCAAGACTTGACTCAGACTCACACCACAGAAACTCAAGATTCGATTCAGCCTCACACCACAAAAAACTCGAGACTTGACTCAGACTCACACCACAGAACCTCAAGACTCGATTCAGACTTACACCACAGAACCTCAAGACTTGACTCAGACTCACACCACAGAACCTCAAGACTCGATTCAGCCTTACACCACAGAAACTCAAGACTTGATTCAGACTTACACCACAGAACCTCAAGACTCAATTCAGACTCACACCACAGAAACTCAAGACTTGACTCAGACTCACACCACAGAACCTCAAGACTCGATTCAGCCTTACACCACAGAAACTCTAGACTTGATTCAGGCTCACACCACAGAAACTCTAGACTTGATTCAGCCTCACACCACAGAAACTCAAGACTTGATTCAGCCTTACACCACAGAAACTCAAGACTTCACTCAGACTCACACCACAAAAACTCAAGACTCGATTCAGATTCACACCACAGAAACTCAAGACTTGACTCAGACTCACACCACAGAACCTCAAGACTCGATTCAGCCTTACACCACAGAAACTCTAGACTTGATTCAGGCTCACACCACAGAAACTCTAGACTTGATTCAGCCTCACACCACAGAAACTCAAGACTTGATTCAGCCTTACACCACAGAAACTCAAGACTTCACTCAGACTCACACCACAAAAACTCAAGACTCGATTCAGATTCACACCACAGAAACTCAAGACTTGACTCAGACTCACACCACAGAACCTCAAGATTCGATTCAGCCTCACACCACAGAAACTCTAGACTTGATTCAGGCTCACACCACAGAAACTCAAGACTTGATTCAGACTCACACCACAGAACCTCAAGACTTGACTTAGACTTGCACTCCATAGACTCAAGACTCGATTCAGACTCACAGCACAGAAACTCAAGACTTCACTCAGACTCACAGCACAGAAACTCAAGACTTGACTTAGACTCACACCACAGAAACTCAAGACTCGACTCAGACTCACACCACAAAAACTCAAGACTCGACTCAGACTCACACCACAGAAACCACACTAGATGTGAAGCACAGACTTGACTTGGACTAGCACAGAGAGACTCAAGCCTCTATTTAGATTCATGTCCCAGAAACTCAAGACTTGACTGGGACTTTACAATCCATCAACTCGAAAGGCCCTGGATCAGAAGAAAAGGGCAACTTTTTAACTGTGCTGATGGTCTCTGGTGGTCTGTATCTATATTGGCTTTTTGTTTTCAGGCCCATTTACAGTGCACATCCCTACACCCGGAAATAGAAATAACATATAAATAAGCACAAGCTCCATGTGTAAATAATAGATCAGAGGGCTTGCACCAGGTGGGCATGAGGTGAAGACACACGTGAGGGGATATTTTGGTGTGTATTCAGAGAGGGTGGGGTAAATGGGCATGTCATGGGGCTTGAGGAGAAAAGGCTATTCAACAATCCCTAATCCTGCATATCATCACTGTCACACAAAAATCTCCATTTTCACTTTTGACATAATGTGAATCTGGCAGTTGTTCTTTAGATTGTGTCAGAATTCTACGATGAATGGACCAATAGAAATGCTCCAAAAAGACCTGGAAGGGCTGTGCCTTATACTCCTCTACGACCACATGCAGATTTTATTGTTATTACACTTCTTTATTCAGAAATTTGTCCTCAATTTGTCCTCATTTGGATCATTTTGGTATCATTCAGCCTTATTTGAATAAAAACTAAATTAAAAACTGCGTAACTGAATAACCACCACTGGGTGCATTTTTACACCTCTGCTACACACACATGCAGGGCGCTGCTGGTTGTGTCATCTTGTTGTTCTTGGTTTCATCATGCTTCTGTTTGCATTACAACGGCCTGCTGTGGAGCATTCACGCTCCTCCTACACATACACACGCACTTAAAGGGGGCGCTGAAGGGGCTCTGTGTCGTGTTGTGAGGGAGGAAGAATCACTTTAAATACATTTACACACACACACACACACACACACACACTCACATACAAACTCACACATACAAAAAACTATTCATTCCAGTGAGTCCATTATCCTCTTAAACTACAAACATGGTTCTACATAGAACCAAAAGTGGTTCTTATGTGCCATCGCTCAAAGAACCATTTGAAGCACCTTTATTTTTTAGAGTGTGCGTGCGGTTGTGCTTGAAACAAGCATACACACTAATATGCAGCAATCAGAACTTTAGCAATGGTCACAGACACACACAGACACACATCCTAATGCGGATCCATAGCAGACGGACTTCCGGACTACACATGTCTGAATTCCTGTCTTTGTGGAGTATATCTATTGACATCTTGACTTTTTTTTTGCTCTGTTGCACCAAAACCCAACCCTATCCCGAACCTTAGATACAGCAGTTCTGACCAGCGGTGCAAAAAGCATTAACACATTATTCATATATACACATGTCGGAATATTATGATCACCCCTAGTTTGGAATGAACTCAACCCATCATATCGGCTCCGCTTAGCCTTACCCTTGTTTCACCCTGTTCCTCAATAGTCAGGACCTCACAGGCCCACCACAGAGCAGGTAGTATTTCGGTCTCAGCAAAGCAGTCACACTGGAATAGTGGTGGGGTGTTAGTGTGTGTTGTGCTGGTACGAGTGGAGCAGACACGGCCAGAACTATACTATATGGACAAAAGTTTCGGGACACCTGCTCAATCATGGAATCAAGTGTATTAAAAAAGAGTTTATCCTGCTTTTGTTGGAGTGACTATCTCTACTGTCTAGAGAAGAAGGCTTTCTACTAGATTTTGGAGCATTGCTGTGAGGATTTGATTGCATTCAGCCACAAGAGCTTATGTGAGGTCAGGATATCGGATGATCACCGCCCCACCTCACCCCCAACTTCAGCACAATCCATCATTCCAGAGAATACGGTTCCACTGCTCCACAGCTCATTGCTGGGGGGCTTTATACCCCTCTAGCCCATGCCTGGCATTAGGCATGGTGCGTGTTGCCAATGCTTCTCTACAGGGACTAGACAGGCTGTGTTAGGTATGTGTCAGCAATGAGTGCAACTTAAAGTAGCTGAATGCACTGATTAGAAGGAATGTCCACAAACATTTGGACATATAGTGTAAGTGTACATACGTATGTATATTGAGTAGGCCTGTTTTTACAGTGGATTAAATTGGGCGTAGCCAATCAGGTTTCATAAGAACTCTTTTTTTAGTTGTGTTTTATAATAAATGCTGAATTGTTGGCAGAAAAGCCCATCCCGTGTCCCCACCTCGTCAAAATGTTCATGTTTCATTTATAAAGGCTTAAATGCATGCACACACACACACGTACAGAGTGGGTAAGCTCCTCTCTCTTCTGCAGAGGGAACCCCGGCCTTTGTGGCATCATTCACCAGTCATAGAGGCTCCCACTTTCTCTCTCCCTCACACACACACACACACACACACATACACCGGGGTGCAGTCATTTACATAACACAGCCGTTCTGAAGCCCATGCTCTAAAAGAGACCCAGCACCTAAAGAAGATACAGCACAGTTCTTCCCAGTCAGCCCTCAAAGTGAAACTCAGCGGGTTGTCTTGCGCAGTGTGTGGCTTTTTCCCCAGCATAAGGGTGTCAAATAATGTTGACAGGCCGTTTAGAAGTACTTGATCCTTTGCAGCAGATTTTGAGCACACTGTTACTGTACTTATTAGACATATCTCCTCTAGGTGTCCTTTCCTTTGCAAAGGGAGATGAACGGCTTTTTCAGCCTCATATTAATGTTTAATTTCTGCCTAATAATTGGATCTTACAACAGCATCTTACAACAGCATCTTACAACAGCGGTGGAACGACTGCTGGTGTATTCACTGTTACAGACGGGTTACAGTAGTTTATTTAACAAGACACTGCAGGAACAAATGGCGGGTTTGGTGCAGTCAGTCAGTAGATACTATATTTGAATAGACAACATCTATACCTTCTCTGAAAGCGTTTTTTTTTTTTATGTGCTTGGTCAGTTCACATCTAGCTGTGTCACACTGTGTGAATGAAAAGTAACAAATGTGTTGGGACACTGCTCAATGCTGGGAGGGGGGCTTTATAACCCTCTAGCCCTAACCTGGCATTAGACATGGTGTCAATAGGTTGATGTTTATCTGCTCCAGAGAGTTTTATTGTATTGGCAGTGCTTCTCTACAGGAACTAGACAAGCTGTGTGTTTGAGTGCATTTGCACATCCATGTCAGCAATAGGTGCTACTTAAAGTAGCTGAATGCATTCATTAGGAGGGGTGTCCACAAACAGTTGGACATACAGTGTATGAATATTATTTCTGCCACGCAGAAAGCTTGCATCTCCATTTTTGGTGTTTGTTTAGTAGTGTCAGATGTTCTTTACAGTGTGTCATGATGAATGGACCAATAGAAATGCTCAAAATTGCTCAATGAATAAAATCTTGTACAATCCCTGTGCCAAGATCGTCCACCTGAATTTAAAAGTGGCAGTAAGTGTGAAAATACGCTACCAGGCACAGCAATCACAGTTGTTGCAATCTGGGTTTGATGTGATGTGCACATTGGAGAAAATACACTGTTACCCGAGAGCTGAAGTACATATGCTGTACTACAGTAATCCATCAGTAATTACATTGTCCTTGCATATATTATTAACATGTAATTACACTGTTATTACAGACACTTTCTATAAAGGGGGACTCTTTCTTTCTAAAGTAGCAGATACACATTTAGAGACCTCCCCACCCCACCACCACACACACACACACAATTAGCATTCTTCCCTTTAATCACATTCATTATTCATCACCGCGGCAGTATGAATTATTCAACAGCCACTTTTTTTGCATGGGGAAGAGGGGAAGTGTGTGAGGGACTGCGTGTTTTTTCAGCTGTCTTTTTTCTCGGCCTCCTCCTCCTTCTCCTCTCACTCACTCTCTCTACCACCAGCCCGGACCACAGTTAAAGTATGAGAAAATGACATGTAGAGGTATTTCTCCAGGCAGTAAGTGTTTACACTGCCATTAAAATTAACACAGGCCAATAAATCAAACACCACATTGTGATTTGATGAAGGAGTGTGTTAGCTTAGCCACTCCTAGAGCTCTCCTGGAGTAAGACCAGAGGTTACAGTTGCCACCCAACATCTACTAATCTAATCAGTCCTTCATTAAAGCTAATTAGGTCAGCCATTGGTCTAACCAGCATATCAATAACTATAACTTTACCAACACACGTTCTGATTAGGGATGTTATAAGTTATTTTGCCCCACGATCGAATTCGAGTCTCTCAATGCTATAATGAGTCTCTATAATGCTGAGTATCAGCCAATACTGATCTGATCTGATCTTTGTGTTTGTATAAAAACACACAGCCACACACTTCAAATCAGATGAGCTGAATCTCTTTATTTTCAGTATCAGTTTCTATAATGAGACATTCTGGACTGACTGATTCAGTTTACTCAAGATTTTTCTTAAATGACTGAACTCACTGGACTGATATCTGTTGTTGTTGTTGGCCACTGGTGTGTAATAATTGGTTTATAGTGGGTGAATTTGTTGTGATTACAGTTTCTACTGTAGAGTGCGTGTGCATTAGCATTCGGTTATGTACGGGCTCTTTAGTGCTAGTTTAAAAAGTGCTAGAGAAAGGTGAGGAGTTCTCCAGTTCTCCTGTTCTCCTGCTGGTAAAACAGTGTAAGTGTTTCAGTGAAAGTTTTACAAAGGTTCAGTTATTATGGTCTGTTTTCATGTTCCACTGCAAAATAGCTCCACACTGCAGACTCTCAACTCCTTTATTTACCTTCTGAGAGCGTCCACACCGTCCACACTGCTGCTGCTGACTGGGCAATAATGTTCGTTAATGGCACTTTGAGGACACCAGCTAGTGCTCTGAACACTGTGGTGACTCAGAGCTAGATTGGGATTAAAATATCCAATACCCCGTTCATTAAAATATGCCTGGGTCAGCCGTGATCCCAATGCACTGGATTAGACTGAACATCCCTAGTTCTAAATGCTGAACTTTTTAAACTTGGTAAAGTTTATTGATTAATTTTCGTTAATGTTAACAAGCTCTAATGTTAATCTCATTGTACAGACGACACACAGACTTCTGCTTTATTTTAATATTGCTATTAATATGCCCAACAAAATCTGGACTGAACCTCTCGCTCATCCTTTGCTCTCTTTCTGACGCTGTTTATCTCTTTTTGACTCTTGTTGTGACTCTCTCTCTGTATGTCTCTCTCTCTCTCTCTCTCTCTCTCTCTCTCTCATTTTCTTCTCCCATATATCTCTCATCTTATATCTTTCTCTTCTATCTCTCTGCCTCCTTCTCTCACCTCTCTCTCTCTCTCTCTCTCTCTCTCTCTCTCTCTCTCTCTCTCTCTCTCACCTCTCTCTCTCTCTCTCTCTCTCTCTTTTACTTTTAGGTTTTTCTTATATTGTCTGTTGATTGTTTTCTCCCAATTCGGTACTGCCCACCCATTTGTAGCTCCCCACAGCACTAGCTGACACTCAAACATTGCTGATCCAGCCACCACCTCTTTTTGAACTGAGGAAAGTACCGGGTCCCCAGCTCCACCACACTAGCTTAAAGGCGCCTGTTGGCCAACATGGCGTAAGTGATAAGAAGAGAGAGCGCCACCTACCCACTAGGAGAGAGCAGGGCCACTTGTGCTCTCTCTGACTCTGGCTGCTGAGGACAAAGCCCTGTTTTTCTGATCTGCTTTCTTGTTTTGTCTCTCACTCTTTTTATTTCTCTTTCTCTCTCACACACTCTTTCTGACCCTCACTCTTCTGTTCATTCACTTTCGTCGTCTCTCACTTTTTTGTCCCACTGTTTCTCTCTCTGTCTTTCTCTCTCACAGTTATGCTCTTTTCTCACTCTCCCACCATCATGCTGTCTCTGCCCCTTCTCTCTCTCTCCCCCTCTCTTTTGTCTTTTTCCGTTGCTCCCTCACTTTCTCTTCTTTCTCCCACCATCACTCACTATCTATGCCTCCTTCTCTCTCTTTCCTCTCTATCAGGGTTCCCTCTCTCTTGATTAGTGGAGCCGTGAGCGGAGCCTTATTTGCATAATCCACCCAGCAGCCTGTTTGATGGGGAAGAGTTTAATGAGATGTGATGTGATGGAGGAGGGTGCTTCAGCCTCATAAAGGGAAAAATGGAGCTATTTTAACAAGCTCCCAGCGGACCCGCATCTCCATCCCTCACCGCTACAGCTCGGCACCAGCGCCAGAGAGTGGGAGTCATTTAGCTCAGTGGGAATGGAGGCTTCTACGTCTACAAATACATCTGCATTTTAAATATATACATACACACACACGCTATACGGACAAAAATATTGGGACACCTACACATTTTTCACATTTTTACACCTAAAGGAGCTTTTATGACATCCTATTCTAAATCCATTGACATTAATATGGAGTTGGTCCACCTTTGCAGCTCTAACAGGTACTCGGTGACCCTGCTCTGTAACTCTATGTGGTCTGACAGTGCGTAGCTGAGTTGCTGTGGTTCCTAATTTTTCCTAGCTTCTACTTTTCAATAATGCCACTCCTAGTTAATGGTGGAATATCTAGGAGGGAGGAAACTTAACCAACTGACTTCCTGCAGCTGTATCATGCTATTACAGACCCACACTGGAATTCAATGAGCTCTTAAGAACCACCCATTATTTTACCAATGCTTGAAAAGGCAGACTGCATGGCTAGGCACTTGATTTCATACACCTGTGACAATGGGACTGACTGAGACACCTGAATTATGACATAACAATGATTGGGAGGTGTGTCCGAATACTTTTGTCCATATAGCGTTATATGTAACTTGGATGCAAAATTAGTGGCAGTTTGGGGGAAGTAAATATAAGAAATGGAGAAAGGGCAAATACTTTTACACAGCACAGTGGCACAATTCTAATGAAGGGGTAGGGATCCAGTTCACAGCCTACGTGTGAGAAAATGCTCTATGAGCCACTGTCCTTATCATCAAATAAGCTGCTCAAGCAGAACCTGCATCATCTGCATATCAGATATTAATACACAGATCCCTCAGCGCTGTGGCGAACTCAGATCATATCTAGGTAATGAAGCAAGAAGAGAGGAAATGGAGAAATGCCACCACACTCACTGCTTAATGACAGCACAGTGAGAAATACAGCCCCCCTCCTCACCCACCCACATACACACACACTGTACTCACACAGTGTACTCACTCTATTTTACAGATACGCAGTGAGGTACATATGCATGCACACACAGCTCACAAGTGTAAAGTCATTTTCACACAGCAGTGTTGACCTTTTGCTCTCCCCAGTTGCACCTGTCATTTACCAGCTGCAGCTGTCATTCACCCCCCACACCCCATCCCTATCCAATCCAATCCAGCAGACCCCTGCAGAGACTTTATAAGGCTTTTGCAGCCCTTAAATTCTCTGAGGGAAGACAGGTGGCTCAGGTGCTGCAGGTAATGGGTTTGTGTTTGTGTGTGTGTGTGTGTGTGTGTGTGTATGTGTGTGTATGTGTAGGGGGAGAGGAAGAAAGAGAGAAATTGAGAGGTAAATTGAATAAAAGAATGAAAGAGCAAGTGAGATACGGATAGAGAAAGTAAGTGAAGAGAGTGAGGTAGAGAGTGAAGGGTAAAAAACAGCAAGGGGGTGAGGGAGTGGGACAGAGAGAGCGAGTAAGAGAGAACATTTCCGGAGATTTCCCCCCCTCCATTTCTGAAAGTATGTCCGTTCACACAGAGACGAAAACGCTTGCATGAGCATGCTAACCCTATGTAAGGCAATAGTACCTCATAAAGAGAGACAGCAAACCAGCCAAAAGAACAAATACACAGAGGTTAAATCCCAAATTGCACAATATTCCCTATGTAGTATAGTATACTGATTCTGAATCTAAACAGAGCATTAATACATATTTATAATATAACAGCAATTACATTTATTCATATGTGGAAATCTGAAATCTAGAGCATCTGCCTGTAGATGGGGTAGTTATATGAATTGAGTTATAGTTCACTATGTAGGGTGTAAGAAGGTATTCGAGATTCAGCCAGAAATATGCATGCGTTGTGATGTCAGCGTTTCAATCAAGCTCCTTTTTTCAGTGACCAGAAACAGTGTTTATATGGATGGGGAGAGAGAGGAAGAGTTATTAAACGAGAGTGAGACAGCTAGAGAAAAAGAGTGAGACAGAGAGAAAAAAAATGAGAGAGGGCAAAAACAAGAATGAGTGGGACAGAGAGAGAAAGAGAGTCAAACAGCTATGGAGAGAGTGAAACACTGAGAGTGTGAAAATGAGTGAGAGTGAGAGCTACAGACTAAGAAAGTGTGAGAGAGCTACAGAAAGAGAAAGAATGGGACAGAGCTAGAAAAAGAGTGAGACAGAGCTACAGAATAAGAAAGAGTGAGACAGAGCTAGAGAAAAAGTGAGACAGAGCTAGAGAAAGAGTGAGACAGAACTACAAAGTAAGAAAGTGTGAGACAGAACTACAAAATAAGAAAGTGTGAGACAGAGCTAGAGAAAGTGAGACAAAGCTACAAAATAAGAAAAAGTGAGACAGAGCTAGAGAAAGAGTGAGACAGAGCTACAGAATAAGAAAGAGTGACACAGAGCTAGAAAAAGAGTGAGACATAACTACAGTATAAGAAAGTGTGAGACAGAGCTAGAGAAAGAGTGAGACAGAACTACAAAATAAAAAAGTGAGACAGAGCTAGAGAAAGAGTAAGACAGAACTACAAAATAAGAAAGTGTGAGACAGAGCTAGAGAAAGAGTGAGACAAAGCTACAAAATAAGAAAGTGTGAGACAGAGCTAGAGAAAGAGTGAGACAAAGCTACAAAATAAGAAAAAGTGAGACAGAGCTAGAGAAAGAGTGAGACAAAGCTACAAAATAAGAAAAAGTGAGACAGAGCTAGAGAAAGAGTGAGACAGAGATACAGAATAAGAAAGAGTGAGACAGAGCTAAAGAAAGAGTGAGACAGAACTACAAAATAAGAAAGAGTGAGACAGAGCTAGAGAGAGAGAAATAGTGAGACAGAAGATCAAACAACTACAGAGAGAACGAGACAAAACTAGAGAAAGAGAGTGAGACAGCTAGAGACATAGCTTTAGAGAGATAGCTGTAGAGAGTAAGACAGACAGTTATTAAGGGGGAGACAGAGGTAGAAAAAAGAGAGAGTTAAAGCAAGTGAGAGAGCAAGTAGAGAAGAATGAATGGGTGCTCTAAGCGGCTGTATATGGTTTAGACTCTGTACTCTGGATTGTGTGTTTCTATCCCAGTTTCACCAAGACAATCACACTCAAACCGTCCAATAAGAATAAAGATTAAAGGTAACAGCAATAATATTACTTCTTCTACCTGCAGGTGCCCCCATCACCAAAACAGCAGTTGTTTTTGTGTGTGTGTGTGTGAGTGTGTGTTTGTTTCATCAATAGCCTTGGCTGCTTCTCAGTACACTATGAGTGTTTTCTGTGCTGAATGAAGCAGAGAGTTTTGAGTGGGAACAGGGATTGATCCATAGTGGAGGAGCAGCACTGATAGCTGTAGGACATCACGACGCATGCTAAAGAGCCGGGGGATGATGAGAGAGAGAGAGAGAGAGGCGGGGGGATGATGTAGTGGTGTGACCGTACAGGGAGGGAGAGTGGGAATGCAGTGCTTCATTAATGAGCTTGCATAGCCACAGTCACGACAGAGCTATTCCCCTCTTACACACAAATCAAGACATTAGCTCTAACCAATGCAGATATGCTTTCTAGAACACTTTAGCCATATCCATATTTGAAGAATATAAAAAACTTACATAAAGTAGACAACCGTCTCAACTACTGCAGTCACACCTTCAGTAGTACAAACACATGTAGACATAAGCACCCCTGGAGCGAAATGGGTTAAGGCCCTTGCTCAACAGCCCAACTAAGTAGACCCAGGTATCGAACCCACAACCCTCGGATCTCTTATCCACAACTCACCAATTCTACGAATCATATATTCCACAGCATATAACAGCACCCCTGGAGCATAAAGGTTTAAGGGTCTTGGTCAACAGCCCAATAGTGGCAGCTTAGAAACCCAAGTATTGAACCCACAACCCTGTGATCTCTAACCCAAGACCCTCACCACTTTCCAATAATTCTCTATACATATACCACACTACAGGAGCGAAAATGGTTAAAGGCCTTGCTCCACAGTTCAACTTAGTAGACCCAGGTATCGAAACCACAACCCTCTGATCTCTTACCCACCACTCACCAATCCAACTAATCACATATTCCAACAGCATCGCTGGAACATAAAGGGTTAAGGGCCTTGGTCAACAGCCCAATAGTGGCAGCTTAGTAAACCCAGATATTGAACCCACAACCCTGTGATCTCTAACTCAAAACTCTCACCACTTTCCAAATCTTCTCTTCACATTTACCATGCTATGGCACCCCTGGAGCAAAAAGGCTTAAAGGTGTTTCTTAGCAGATCAACACAGGCCTTGGTCAACGGCCCAATAGTGGCAGCTTAGTAAACCTGTGTGTGTGAAAGTAATAGGTGCAACCTAAAGGTGTTTAATACAGTGCTCAAAAAAATAAAGGGAACACTCAAATAACACATCCTAGATCTGAATGAATGAAATATTCTCATTGAATACTTTGTTCTGTACAAAGTGTTATGCTGACAACAAAATCAACAAAAATCAAATTTATTAACCAATGGAGGCCTGGATTTGGAGTCACAAAATTAAAGTGGAAAAACACACTACAGGCTGATCCAACTTTGATGTAATGTCCTTAAAACCAGTCAAAATGAGCCTCAGTATTGTGTGTGGCCTCCACGTGCCTACAACACCTGGGCATGCTCCTGATGAGGTGGCAGATGGTCTCCTGAGGGATCTCCTCCCAGACCTGGACTAAAGCATCCGCCAACTCCTGGACAGTCTGTGGTGCAACGTGATGTTGGTGGATGGAGCGAGACATGATATCCCAGATGTGCTCATTCGGATTCAGGTCTGGGGAACGGGCGGGCCAGTCCATAGCTTCAATGCCTTCATCTTGCAGGAACTGCTCACACACTCCAGCCACATGAGGTCTAGCATTGTCCTGCATTAGGAGGAACCCAGGGCCAACCACACCAGCATATGGTCTTACAAGAGGTCTGAGGATTTCATCTTGGTACCTAACAGCAGTCAGGCTACCTCTGGCAAGCACATGGAGGTGTGTTCGGCCCTCCAAAGAAATGCCACCCCACACCATTACTGACCCACTGCCAAACCGGTCATGCTGAAGGATGTTGCATGGCATCTCCAGACTCTGTCACATCTGTCACATGTGCTCAGTGTGAACCTGCTTTCATCTGTGAAGAGCACAGGGCACCAGTCGCAAATTTGCAAATCCTGGTGTTCTCTGGCAAATGCCAAGCATCCTGCACGGTGTTGGGCAGTGAGTACAACCCCCATCTGTGGACGTCGGGCCCTCATACCATCCTCATGGAGTCAGTTTCTAACCGTTTGTGCAGACACATGCACAGGCGCTGGAGGTCATTTTGCAGGGCACTGGCAGTGCTCCTCCTGTTCCTCCTTGCACAAAGGCAGAGGTAGCGATCCTGCTGCTGGGTTGTTGCCCTCCTACGGCCTCCTCCACATCTCCTGGTGTACTGACAGACACAGCAAACCTTCTTGCCACAGCTCGCATTGATGTGCCATCCTGGATGAGCTGCACTACCTGAGTCACTTGTGTGGGTTGTAGAGTCCGTCTCATGCTACCACGAGTGTGAAAGCGCCACCAACATTCAAAAGTGATCAAAACATCAGCCAGAAAGCATAGGTAATGAGAAGTGGTCTGTGGTCCCCACCTGCAGAACCACTCCTGTATTGAGTGTGTCTTGCTAATTGCCAATAATTTCCACCTGTTGTCTATTCCATTTGCACAACAGCATGTGAAATTGATTATCAATCAGTGTTGCTTCCTAAGTTTGATTTCACAGACGTTGGATATACTTGGAGTTATATTGTGTTGTTTAAGTGTTCCCTTTATTTTTTTGAGCAGTGTACATTCATTAGAAGCGGTCACCACAAACATTTGGACACTGAGTGCATATTCTACATGCCAGAATAAAAAAACATGAATTATTAATTAATCAACATTAAAAATAGTGCTACTGCTATATACCTATGGGGCCCTCTGGTGGCTCAGTGGTCCTAAGCAATTGTTTATATCATTGCTCACATGAATCAGCCATGGTGGTTTAGATTTAGAGATTAGATTCCTCTCTTTTAACAGAATTACACTGAGAATATGAATGGGATATAAATAATTACTATAAAATAATGCTATGCTTTTATCATCACCGACAATAACTGTGACTTCTAACAGTTAAGGCAGGAAACAGTTGGCTCTAAGGGAAGCTAATGTCCTTCCCCAAAGTAAACTGTATAATATAAATGATATAAACTGGTGTGAAGCGATGCCAGTCAGTACTAATCAGAAGTGATTAAAACCTCATCAGACCCAGACATGACTGCAGAGCTGGAATGGAAGCTGCCAGGAAGGCATCTCAAGCTGCGATGCCATGCAGGAAGAGCCGCTGTGCATTGGCACAATGGCCCTGGCAAGGTGGCGCAGCACGCCTCCAAGATCTCGCTTCCCACTCGGTCACGTCTGCACCCACACAAACAATCTGGTACCAGCTGGAGTCTCACCGGGCAGACTGGCATGAGTTTTCTCAGGCGGTTTCGGCCCCTGGCTGCAGCTGCGACTGGACGGTAGCTTTTTAAGTGCCGTCCACTTGAGATGAGTGTTGTGGCTTGTCTTAAAGCATGTTTAGGTGTTAAGTGATCTCTGAATTGGGGGTCGATAGTTCTACAGTTTTTAGAGACGCAAAGTGCTTAAAAAGCTTTGGCTTTTTTCCATCTCTGATTTCAGGCCTGTCTTCAATTTTGGAATGTTGCCCTGCTGAAAAAATCAGCTTAAGACCAAATTTTGATGGTAGCTGGTTTAAGCTGGTCTTTGATGGTCAAAGTGATTGAAAAGCTGGTCATCAAGTCCAAAACATACTATATGCTGGTCAGCTTGCTGGTTAACAAGCTCTTTACCAGCACAGTGTATGTTGCATTTGATTTTGGCCATGCTTAGTCACGCTGATCATTCTGGTTGACCAGCATGGTCTTACTGTTCATGCTGGTCAACCATCTTGGTCATGCTGGTCAGTCAATAATGTGTTTTAATACAATATCCTCTATTAAAACAACTATAACTACAAGTACTTTATCAATGCTGTCTTCCAGTAGCCTGTGGTTCGATTCTCCGTCTGAGCTAGCACACCACACTATATCAATAAGACTCCCAAGACCACATTAACCTAGTTCAGTAACATGATTAAACTGTAAGTCACTGTTGATAAGAACTACCAAAGTACCATTAAAGTTGTAGGCAGTATCGGGGATAGAGGAAATGTGTGGAGTTGTGCTCTGTCATGTTGCTCTGTCATGTCTGTTAGCAGGTTTTATTGCTACACTGCTGTGACGTCAACTCAGCTCTGACAGAGCATAGCCGCTTAGCCTGTATTTGGGATGGGAAGGAACAGGAATTAGCAAAGCAATGGAAAAAAAAACTGTAGTCCAATAATGTCATTAGACCCTTGTGTCAATTCAGATAGTGGTAATATAAAAAGATCAAAGATGCTCAATAAACACCTTTTTAAAGGGTTGGGGAAGCCTGTGTGGCTGACTCTCTCTCTCCCTCTCTCTATCTCTCTCTGTCTCTCATGTACTGAGTACGCACACACACTCATGATGAGTAATTGAGTGGGCACTCATGCCAGCACACTAGGCTCTGGCTGGATAGATGGCATGGGGGAGTTGCTGAATGCCCTCTCTGCCTCTCCAGCACATGTTCATCTGGCCCAACTTCTAGAAGTGGGATAAAGAATCGAGACTCATCGCAATTCTCTGATGAAAGATGCACAGAAACACCAAATTTGTTGATGTTATGATTATGTTGTACACATTTACTTTACATTTACATTTAAGGCATTCAGCAGACGCTCTTATCCAGAGCGACTTACAAAAGTGCTTTGCTATTTACTCAAGAAAAACCTCAGCTAGTTTGAATAGGCTAATAATTTAAAGATCCTCTAAGTTCAGACTCTACTAAACACAAGTCAATGGGGTGACCACTCTGCTATTCGCCCAAATACTCTCAGAAGAGGTGGGTCTTCAGTCTGCGTTTGAAGACAGGGAGCGACTCTGCCGTTCGGACACTTAGGGGAAGCTCATCCACCACTTTGGTGCCAGGTCAGAAAAAAAGCCTGGACACTTGTCTTCCGTGGATTTTGAGGGATGGCGGGTCGAGCCACACCTGAGCAGTACAACAGTCTTGGTGGTTCTGTGACTTTTATCAATAATTTATAAATCAGAGGAGGATGGGTCGGGTCCCCCTTGTGAGTCTTGGATCCTCCCATGGTTTCTTCCTCCAGTCTGAGGGAGTTTTCCTTGCCGCTGTCGCCAAACTGAAATCCAGATCTAAAAAATGTGAGTTAGAGGTTTTTGACTACATTAAATTGAGTTCCCTCCCACTCTGTAATCAGTCGCTGCTTATTTTAAGCAGGGCCGTTTGTAAATGTTTTACAGTGTACGAAAGAGAGTCTAATTAACACCACCTGAACCCAACGAACCTAATACTGAAAACTGAAGAAGCACTGATAAATCAGGCCGTTAACCAAGCAGAATAAATATAACAGCAAACATTAAAGAAATTGAAGTTTTTATGTCTGGGATCAAACCCAGCAAACACCTCTGACAACATACTGAGGTCAGGCAAGGGTCACTACACATGTCTCGGCCAGAGAGTGGGGGATGCTGCTGTATCTTGGAGGAGTAGAATAGAGTAATGTTCAGACCCAACGCTAGTCCTGAAAAAGATCCTAAAAGGAAGTGGAACCTGCCCCCTCACTCTTCCAGCAGCGTTGGTATAGCTCCGATAAGAAGCTTCTTGTTTACACACAACCTGCTTCAACAATGGAGAGAAACAGGATACTGTCAAGAAGGTAAATATCACAAGATTCTTTCCCTTATTGACAGCCAGTACTGATTGAGTTTGCAGTTTTGCCACCGGTCTAAGGGCCATCCAAACATTTTTCCAGTGGGTAAGGTTACAGACCTGCAACAGTTCAATAAGGGCCAATAACAAGTACAATAGCAAAAGACCAAGCAGATGACAGAGTTTCCAAGGGCAGGGTAAAGAAACTCATTAACCCTTACTGTTTAATGCCTACTTCTGAATAAAAAAACAATAAAGCTAAAACTCCCAGCAGCCCACACTCTAAACCATATTGTAGCATCAATATTGATTCAGCTTATCAGAGAATTATCAAAAACCTTGTATCTTCATTTATGATTTTGACTTTCTGCCATATTCTAAACCTGTCGTTTACTTTTTACATAAGGACTTGATAAGCTGAATCAGCGTGGGGTTTGGTTGGTGTGTGGAGTGTGGCCCTAAAAGTTCACTTTTTTTTTTTCTTTCTACTGTATAATTTCCATTTGAGAAATTTCAGGTTTTTGCATGACAGTAATCTATTTATATTACAGCATATAAAAGAAAATACATTCAAATAAATGTTATACAACAATTACAAATATTAGATTAATGTATTACATTCATAAATGTCCTTTTTCTGTAGATGCTGTCAACTTCTAATTCACACTTCAGGGATGCTAAATGTTCATGTAAGCTTACAATATATATTGCTGCTGTCTAGTGAAAACGGAGTGTCTCCATTTGTGTCAGTTTTTAGTTTTCTCCTGTAGGTGCTCTGCAGACTGTGTAAATAATCCTGGATGAATACACCAATAATATGACTCTAATTTATCTGGAGTTACTCATATTTTATATATATATAATACAAAATACTAAAACACTGTAAAACATTTTATCAAAATCAAACATTCTTATTTTTCATTAACTACCATTTAAACTTAGGAAAGTCTTCTCTATGTAATTTTGGACAGTGATATAAATCAAACTGGTTATTAAAACTAATTTAAAAATAACTAAAACAAACATCTAAAATAAAAAAAATAACAGAAACAGTTTAATACAGGGAAAAAAATTCACAATCAAGAAAAAAAATACATCTGTCTTTGAGGGTTAAGGAATGTGGTGAGCAGGCTTCTGTAGAAGTGTCCATACCATTGACTCTTTGTCCTGGACTGTTGACAACAACAAATGCATTGGCCAGAGTTCAAGGGCAGTGAGGCAGGCAGTGTTGATGATCATTAAAATGTAAAAAGACTCCTAGCTTATAAATCCAGGCCAGAGAAGCAGGACACCTTGGCTTTCTGAGGACACATTAAGGCTGAAAAGATGGGATTCGTCAGGTCATGTTTTGATTGTGAAGAAATCACAGTTCTTGACTTCTTTGCTGAGCACAGATGTGCATGCTGTGCACATCTGTCGTGGAGAAGATATCTGGCTGAAGACGCTTTCTCTCTCCTTCTTGTCAATAATGCAGGACGAAAGTTTTACGCAATCTCACAGGCCTACTGCTCTTTTCCTTTTTTCTTTTATGTAACACTTTCACTTGAACATGCAGCCAACAAAGTTCCTCAGAACAGGTCAGCAACCACAGGGCCTCGTGAAAAGCCTCAGTTAGCTTTAAAGAGGAACAATCTTTAAATCTTTAAAAATGTACAAAGTTTTCATTTCGCCAACAAATGTAGCTGATCAGCTAAGACATGTGTGGTGTCCCAACCTCACTTCTTCAGTTCAGAACTTGAACTAAAAGCCCAGAGTGGCTAATAAGCAATGGAAACTCCAAGCAAGAAGATAAAAGTGTGCCATGTAGGGCCAGAAACCACATAAGCAAGTCTATTTGAGATTACCTAAAAACTCAAAGTTGTTTAAACATGGACAAAAATACACTACACTACACCCAAAAGTATTGGATGGAGAACCATCCATCATTCCACAGCTCAATACTGGGGAGCTTTATGCCCCTCTAGCCCACACCTGGCATTAGGCAGCATGGTGCCTATAGGTTCATGTATATCTGCTCCAGAGAGTCAGATTTTAATGGCAATACTTCTAACCAGGAACTAGACAAGTTGTCTGCACACACTTGTATCTAGACAAGTGTGTGTATTTGCACATCTGTGTCAGCAACTGTGCAACTTAAACTAGCTGAATGCATTTATTAGAAGGGGTGTCCACAAACATTTGGACATTTAGTGTATATGTGTTTCCGTTTGCATGATATTGCACATAGCCAGATGTTTTCTGTCAACATTGGCAGTGAGCTGCCTTACACGCTCTATTCTCAAGCACCTTCATGAAAGGCTTACAGGTTGTGGACTAAGGTGCTGCCACTATGGTCAGAGGACTACTGGTCCGAATCCCAGGTCATGCTGTTTGCCATCCAAAGCTGGAGTCTGAGGGAGCACAACTGGCCTTGCTCTCTCATGGGTGGGTTGATGGCTACTAGTGTGATGTTGGTCAGCACAGGCCTCTGTTAGGTGTTGTATCGGAGCTGTGGAGCCGTGCTCTTCTCTGAGCACACTGGCTACCTAGCAATGCTGCATCAGCAGTAGCTCGAAAAAAGGCGGTGGCTGGCTTCACATGTGTTGGAGGAGTTGTGTTAGTCTTCACCCACCTAGTTTTGGGGGCACTGCTAGTTCACATGAATGAGGATTGGGTAATTAGCCTAAAATGGGATAACATTAGAAATAAATTAATAAACAGAATTATTAGGCAGTTCATCCCAATTTGCTGCACTAACAGCCTCTGAGGCAGCTTAAAACTACACACAACTTTGTTGTGAGGATTTGACTGCATTCTGCCCTCAGAGCATTAGTGAGTGAGATGATCAGTTCTGTTAGAATGATCCAATACTTTTAAGATGAGTTGGGGAGTTGGGGAGAATGAGGTGGGGAGGTGATCATCCAACATCCTGACCCCAGTAAAGCGCTTGTTACTGAATCCAAAATCTAGTAGAAAGCCTTCTTCCCTGGACAGTAGAGACAGTAAATGCAACAAAAGCAGGAAACTCTTTTTTAATACCCTTGTGTTCAAACCTGGGAGATCATTAACAGGCCTCATTGTCTCTATTTGTATTTTAGAAACCAGCACTTTTAACTGCTATTAACAACAATATGAAAACACATTCAGGCAGGTGTGCGTGCAGCCATTAGATGCTCAAGGGTTCTGAATGTTGCAAAATGATAAAGCAATATCCTGCATTGCAAAGCTGTCAGTCGTGGCTCTACAGACGAAAGGTCAAGGCTTCGGCCTGCTGGTGGCCTCTCTGCTACGTCTATCACCTGTTTAACTTATCAGGTTCCCAATCTTGTTCAATATCTCCCAATATTGTTTAAAAGAACATTAAATGTCCATATATTTAAATATGATGAGGGTGTCCTAATTTTTCCACATGACTATAATACACAGAGGACACATTTAAGGTCACTGTTTATGTTGGATAGCAAATAAAATGGCTATATTTACACTGCAGATGTCTCTTGGTTCCTGCTACCACCACTGTAAAGACAAGAGTCAGTAAGCTTCTCTAAGCTGCAGTGTTTCACATCAAAACAGTCTCAATGACTTTACATCTCAGCTCAACTGAAATACGCAAGAATTTTAAGAAAGATCTCCTTTAAGACAAGGAAATGTAACAATGCAAGTTTATGGGTAGAGCCAGGTCAGCAACAACTTTACTGACAAACAAAAACAGGCCATTTTCCCACACATAAACTGAAACTGGGTCAGAAAGTGTGTGGCTGGAGTTGCTGCACTTTAGCTGTTTTCTATTTTTAAAATAAGAAATGATGGCGGAGGTGGAATTGGAGAAATATGATGGTGCTCTCTTTTTTCCTCACCGTATTTTTCAGCTTAGTCATCACTCACGGCTTCCCCTGTGCGTGTTTCCCCCCATTCAATTTGAATGGCATGACCTTAGTTTAACATGATACCGCGACTTGCTTCAAGCTAAAACCTCTCCTCCTTTACCTGCTAACAATCCATACCATATCGGGACAGAGACGAATGCAAGATGCGCCCAATTGCATAAGAGCTTCACTTAACTCTCTCTGTGCATGTCATTTCGATGACCATTGTTCATTAAGTAATGAGGACAATGCTGGTTGGACTGCAGCTTACTGTATTTACTGTAATAGGCCTATCCTGAAAAAGCTGGCTAAATAAAGCAGCATCCTGGTATTAGTATACCAGGCCTATGAAAAGATGTGGGAAACTAGGAATATGAACCAGAACTGGAAAACAGACCCAGAAACCAGATCGCTGGGGGTGGACGTCATGTGTATATACATTTCACTAGCCTCCATTCCTATACAGCCAAGTAATCGAGACTGTGTCTTCGCAACCTTTCTGCCACCGTGTCCCACAGTGAGACTTAAAGTTCAGCCTAGAATGTTTTCCTTGGACGTGACACTGAAATTGAATGTTTACCATGAGGCCCACCTCAGGGTATTGTTTTCCAATGGTTTATTCAGTGTAGTAGAGCTTGTGGCCTCATCAGGAGGTACCATTAAAGGGTGCATATCATGAAAAAACACTTTTTTTTTAAAAAATAAAGCAGTTTGGTGTAAGTAGTAAGCATATATTGCTCAAAACATACCATTCATTCCTCAGCTAACAGGGTCCATATATAAAACAAAGCTTTGTTTTGTGATGTCACAAAAAATAATAGCGCCCTGCAAAAGTCAGAGAACAAAGATCATTAATAAAATTTGTTTTGTGATGTCACAAAAACTAAAGAAATTCAACATTCAGAACTGTGTAAATATCAAGTAAACACTAATCATTCATTTAATTGAATTTGTTTTGTGATGACACAAAATCTGAAATGACATCCAGTACTGTGCATCAGGAAACACTAATTTAATTAATTTATATTAATATTAATTTAATTTGTTTTGTGATGTCACAAACTAAACAAAAAAAATACATTTTCACAACTGTGTAAATATCAAGTAAATTCTAATTTCATCTAAATTCTAGTCATTCAGTAATTCTAATTGTTAATCTAACCGTGATTTAATTTGTTTTGTGATGTAACAAAAACTAAACAATGTACCTATAGTACTGTGCAAACATCAGGAAACTAATTGTTCATTTAACTTGTTTTGTGATGTAACAAAAACTGAAAAATTGACAAATCATAATGTGCAAACATCAGAAAACACTAATCATTCATTTAATTGAATTTGTTTTGTGACACAAAAACTGAAAAAATGACATACAGTACTGTGCATCAGGAAACACTCATTTTTATATTAATTTAATTTGTTTTGTGACGTCACAAACTAAACAAAAAAATACATTCAGAGCTGTGTAAATATCAAGTAAATTCTAATTTCATCTAAATTCTAGTCATTCAAAATTTGAAATCGTTAATTAAATCGTAATTTAATTTGTTTTGTGATGTAACAGAAACTGAAAAGTCTACATATAGTAGTGTGTAAACATCAGGAAACACTAATTGTTAATTTAATGTGTTTTGTGATGTAACAAAAACTGAAAAATTGACATATCATAATGTGCAAACATAAATAAAACACCAATCATTCATTTAATTGAACTTTTTGTTTTGTGATGTAACAAAAGCTACATAATTGACATATAGTACTGTGCAAACATCAGGAAACCCTTATTGTAAATTTTTATTTGTTTTGTTTTGTAACAAAAACTAAAGAATAAGCACAAGCATTCTTTCACACCTAAGGGGAGATTAGCATTGTCGGTTCACCTACTGTGATCATTTTGGGAGTCCCCTCCATAGTACCTGGAGGAAACCCCTGCAGACACAGGAAGAACACACACAAACTCCTCACAGACAGTGACCAGGGTGAAGATTGAACCCACAACTCCAGATACATGCACTACCTGCGGTGCCACCCTGATGCTAAACAGAGAAACACAGTCTACTCCTATTCAGGCCTTAGTTTAAGTGTTAGTGTGGTTGGTGTGGTGCAACAGATAATACCACTACCTGCTAGTGAGCTACCTCACCACGTGGGAGACTGGGGTTCGATTCCCAGTCTGGGTAACTATGCTGCGCTACACCAATAAGAGTCTTTGGGCAAGACTCCTAACACTACATTGGCCCACCTCTGTAATACCAGTAACCTTGTAAGTAACTCTGGATAACAGCGTCAGCTAAATGTCATAAATGTTAGAGCTTTGTACTCTGAGTGTATCTGGTTTTTCCCCAGGAAAATGATCAAAGGGTTTGTTCAGTATCAGACACGGGTTCAGATGTGTGCTAATGCCAGCTTACAGTACATAAACTAAAGGAAACATAGCAATACTCATTTGTCATGAGATACATTCATTGAAATGCTGTGATTCAGTTACCTGTAGGGTCAAAAACACAGTGTATGTCTCCCCCTTGTGGCCAAAGTGTCTTGTGCACAGACACACACCATCTCATATCACTAATGAGCACAAAAGAGAAATAGAAGATTAATTAAATGCATGAAACACTATAATGATGGTATGAATAACAAGATATATTCACATATCTAGAGACCTTACACTACCTACATAAACAGGGTCCAGCTAAGCTGCACCTGAATATCTTTAAGATAGGTAGATACACCATATGGACAAAAGTCTTCGGACGCTTGCTCATTCATTGTTTCTCCCAGAATCACGGGTATTAAAGAAGAGTTAATCCTGCTTTTGTTGGAGTAACTATCTTTGCTGTACATGAGAGGCTTACTCCAACGAAACAGCATAAACTCTTTTTAATACCCCTGATTTCAGAAGAAACAATAAATAAGCAGGTGTCCCTATACTTCTGTCCACACAGTAAAAAGCAAGGAGAGATTGGTCAGACGCTGGAGGGCATGCCAGAGAAAGGCCAAAATGAATGGGTTCTTATACAGCCTTTTTTATTTCTAACTTCTAAACGGTGAACCATTTTTATTTATACAGATGCACTCACTTTCTCAAAATACAACGGCATAAACATATGACTTTGACACTGCTGTCATACTTAATATTTCAGAATTACAGTGAAGTTATTTAGAATTACAATTGTACTTAATTACAGACAAAGAATAAGAATAAGTAATAGACATTATAAATGGGACTTTTTACTAGTAAACATTGAGTGTAATTCCATGTAAATCAATGGTAACATAGGACCAGCCATATGAATTACATTGAGGATGTGTTTTCCTGGCATTTTTACTTAGGAGAATGACTTTATGGCTTTAAATTGGCGTAAAATGGCTTGTATCACTGGTGGCATTTTAGGTCTTTAAAAAAAACAAAGCTTCCCAATGTGAACCTGCTGCTGCCTACAGCACAGTTACAGAACCTGCATGCTTATTATATGGAGTTACAAACAGGACATGGGTTTTAAATGCATAAATACATAAATACATATATAAATAAATACTTAACTAAAATAAATAACTCGTTGAGATGTTTTCATGAAATAATTATCATAAGAAAAATATCTTAAGATAATTATCTTAAGAAAATATCTAGATCAACAAATTTTCTGGACTAAAAAGTACTCCTAAATGAAGGCAGGTGATATTTATAACAATTATAAGAAAGATCACTGCCTGTTTCAGGACTGTATGAAACCAAAATAGCAACTTTACAGGGAAATGGGAAAAAAATATTTTTAAAAAATTATTTTATTTATTTTATTTAATTATTTCACGAGAATTTCTCACAGAAAGTGAAAAACAAAAATGGAAATACGAGTTTTTTGCCGACAGTGCCGATCAGCCTTCATCCACATGTGCAGTCAGTGTTAAACTGTGGTGCGACACACGCAAACACACACTTCCTACGTCAATTCCGTGCGACGTCAAAGCGTGAGCCACGTGGGAGGCGCCTCCTGCTCGGCGGAGGTAAACATCTGCAGTCACTTTTCTACCTCACTAACTGCCCCGTTCCTCCTTTTACACACCGAGCCTGAGTCTGAGTGAACGAAGGACGGGTTCCTTTGGCTCGGCGTTTCCTCCAGATCATGCCCCACGACCCCGATCCTCCTCCGGCCAAGAAGTTTAAGCCGGGCTCTCCTTTCTCCCGCCTCGAGAAGAAACCTGGGATGCTGCTGCCCAGGAAAGGAAACGCTCCGATCCTCTTAGACGCCCAGAGGAAACAGCTTCCCATCTACCAGGCCAAACCCCAGCTCATCAGCCAGCTGAGACAGCTCCAAAATGCCGTGCTCATCGGTAAGACAGCGTGAAGACGCTCGCTAAGTTAACTTCTGTGACTTTGTGTTAGGACAGGCTTGGCCTCCAGAAGACGCCCGTGTAGGATGCTGAGGTGCATTGGCTCTTGATTACAGACACTTGTACTACATGTATCTGTAGTAGTGTTTTTATGAACACGAGGCTAAAGTTCATGCTCGGTCTGTCTACTCCACCTTAAATCCTGCTGCAGAGACGATGTTCCTCCTGTGGGGGGCGCTGGTCTGCTGTTTTTATTATTTATGTGAATGAAAGCTGTAGAAAGTCATTATTAATAACTTATTTTTATTATTGTGTTTATCATCATTTGCTTTACTCCCAATAAAAATGTATTTTATAATATTAAGATTCTATATCATAGTACTTAGTTAGGATAAACATTTTGTACAAATATTTTATCAATATTTAAGGACATTTACAGTATCCTGACACTATAAAGCAATATAAGCAGTTTTTCAAATCTGTCTACTGGTGCTTTTTGTCTATGTGTCAAATTAGTGTAAATGTCTTTAAATATAAATCCGCTATTGATCAAATCACAACAAATGTGGCAGGGTTTGGGATATATATATATATATATATTTATTTATTTTATTTTATTTATTTGTTTATTTTTTTATTTTTTTTTTGTGCAAGTAGTCGACTCAGTCCTGTGTTACAACAGTTACAAAGAGCAATAGTGAAAAGACTCATTAGTGCCATCTACAGGTGGAATATCTGCAGCAGCACCTAAGGTGGAACTGATCACTTAAAACAACACTGTGGCAATTTTACCAAAATTAGCAATTTCAGGATTATGCTGATGCTCCACTGACTGTAACAGGAAGGAAAGCACTACCTTCGTTGCTGCTCCAGGTTTAAACTTTGGAGTTATATTAGTGTGTGTACCAGTCCAAGCTCTAACTTTTAGTGAAAGTTCTGTATCTCTCAGCTTGTCCAGAAATGCAGGTGTATAGAATGCACTGTAGGGGAGGCTCAAAGTCCATAAATCACTTCCCACCTGTAGGGGGAGCCCAGGAGCAAAAAATAAATAAATCAATTCTCGCACAATACTGCTTTAGTAAGAAGCCAAAATCTGCATCATACATGCCAGACAAGTCCAGAATCACTCTCCCGACTAACTTTGTCTTTGAGTTTTGATTCATAGCATTTAGCATTTTCATTATTCTTTGTTGTATGTAGTAGTAATAATAGTAATAATAATAATAATAATAGTTAACAAGCTGCTCTTCCCTCCAGGAGAGACGGGTTCTGGCAAAACCACACAGATTCCTCAGTACCTGTATGAAGCTGGAATTGGTCGACAGGGCCTTATTGCGGTCACTCAGCCCCGCCGTGTGGCCGCCATCTCTCTGGCAGGCAGAGTGGCTCAGGAGAAGAACAGTTCACTGGGAAAGCTGGTGAGTTTTACTGACCAGGTCTGGTTTCCCCTCATTCATCTTAAGTGTTAGGATCTCCTTTCTACAGAGGCTGTGCAGTGTGATGCTACTGATGCTGCACTGGATGCATTTTGCCACTAGAGTATAAGTTGGGTCCCATCCACCAATAAGTGACTTCATTTCGATTGTAGATAATTTGATTTAGGTGTTAAGCCATGAATACTCCTACTAAGATTTGGGTATAAATAGTTGTCCATTTTGCTGCTTAAAGGAATAGTTTGATAAAAAAATTAATTGAATTAGCATGATGTTATTTACCCAGATGCAGTCGATCAGCCAAGACATGTATGCTGTCTGATGCTGTGCTTCTTTAGTTTAGAACAGGAGATGCCAGGCTCCAACATTTTCAGCACTGTAAATACACAATATTAATTTATTTACTTTACACTGAAGAAGTTTATTTTTGAGTTTATAGACTTTTAGACTGTAAGAGCAAGTTATTGCAAGCTGTGAACCACAACTGTGCCAAACAAATGAAGATCTGGCTTCCTTTTGAGCAGGTTGAGAGATGTTTTTTGTGTATTTACAAAGTGTATTTACAAAGAGGAAATTGGAGACAGTCTAAGTACAGTGTTTGTTAGAAATGTTAGCCTAGCATCTCCTGTTCTAAACTACAGAAGCAAACTTCAAATACCAAACATGTCTTGGCTGATCGACTGTATCTGAGTCCAGTGATTAATTAACATGTTAATTTGGTTTTGCATCAAACTATCCCTTTAAGTGTAGTTTGGTGTAGATATTTTATGATATTTTCAGCTCAAGTAGAATCTTAGATGCTCGACAGTTTGAAGCAATATTGCATCAGATCTTTAAATGCATGTCTCCACTAGTAATCAGATTATTTTACGAGAAGGTAGACACTGTCACTGTTAACATTGATTGCTGTTATTAACTTCCTGTGTTTACCAGGTGGGCTACACCGTACGATTTGAGGATGTGACGTCCTCTGAGACCAAGATAAAGTTCATGACTGACGGCATGCTGCTGAGAGAGGCGATAGGAGACCCTCTACTCCTGCGCTATACTGTGGTGATCCTGGATGAGGCTCATGAACGTACCATCCATACAGACGTCCTCTTCGGTGTGGTGAAGAGTGCCCAGCGCAAACGCAAAGAGCACAATAAGATACCTCTAAAGGTGAAGAGCTAACATGGGCTGACGAATGAACGAATGAACGAAACCATGCTCAACAGTGCTGTTTCGTCAGCTAAACTCAGATCTTTGGTTCATAGGTCCTTGTGATGTCTGCCACCATGGATGTGGACCTGTTCTCTCAGTACTTCAATAAGTCCCCTGTGCTATACCTGGAGGGCCGGCAGCACCCTATTCAGATCTACTACACCAAGCAGCCCCAGTCTGATTATCTGCAGGCAGCACTGGTATCCATTTTTCAGATCCACCAGGTTAGTAACTGTGATGGAGAAACATCAGATGTTTATTTATCTTATCGAACAGTCTTCCATCAATGGTTTTAGTAAGAGAGGGTTACTCGATGTTCGCTGTTTCTGAGATCGTGCTGGATTAGACTTTGGCATAAACCCTATTCAGATTGGATTAGTGTCTCAGTCTGTAAAAACATCCAGACGGCAATAAATTAAATATGTCTGATTGATGTTGTCACATGATCACATTCACAACAGCTGCAATCAAATGCAAAAAGCCTTTATTTAAAGACCTCTGTGGTATACTTGCATAGGGAATACTTGGACTGGGGACCTATTTTAGACAGGGGGTGTAAGAAATGATTGATATATCAAATTATTGTTATATTATGTTTTAATGAATAGTTTACTGACCATTGTCAGACAGTGGTTAGTTTTAGTGGTGTGTTTTAACCCCAGCCACTAGATGGCAGTGTTTTCTGATTGAAAAAAGTCAACTTTTCTTTTATTCAGATTTTATACCAAATGATGGTGTTTTTAAACTGTGACAGTTTGTCTAAGATTTAATGTTAAAAAATCACATTGTCTTACTTACTGTATGGCAGTATATCTCAAAATATGGAATCGTAACCCCTGTGTCATTATACATATCGTATCACTAGGTTACTGCCAATACACAGCCCTGTTAGAGACGCTGACCCTAGTTCTGCTGCCGCAATCACTGCAGGCCAAAGTCTCAAACACGCACAAAAAGATCTTGTGTTTATATCAATTATATTTAAGTTTGACACTCTGAAGCGGATAAACAAGAACCTAGGAGCACCTATTAGCACCATGCCTAATGCCAGGTGTGGGCTAGAGTGGTCTAAAGTCCCCCAGCATTGAGCTGTGGAGCAGTGGAACTGTGTTCTCTGGAATGATGCTGCTCAGTCCAATACTTTTGTGATGAGATTAGGATTAGCTGGTCATTAGCTGATCATCCATCATCCTGACCTCACTATGTTTGAGTATTGAAAATGGGTCAGAAGTTCAAGAGAAATAAGGACAAGCTGGTGGTTGGAAGTCTGATGTTGTTTTTCTTTGATCATGCAGGAAGCTCCTCCGTCTCATGACATCCTGGTATTTATGACTGGTCAGGAGGAGATCGAGGCGCTGGCACGTACCTGTAGGGACATTGCCAAGCACCTGCCGGACACCTGTGGGCCAATGACTGTCATTCCCCTGTACGCCTCACTACCTCCCGCCCAACAGCTCAGGGTCTTTCAGCCTGCGCCCAAGGTAGCCCTAGTACCTTTTGATGGTCCTTCATAAATTCATTTAGGGAAATATTCAATAATCCACATTTTCTCCTGGCGTATAATTACTACTACTTTCCAGCGTGTACCTGTCTTTCACTCCTGCTCTACTAACTTTTATTAATGTTCTTCACACTATATGGACAGAAGTACTGGGACACCTACACATTTCACCTACAGAAGCTTTAATTACCACCCATTCAAAATCTATAGGTATTAATATGGAGTTGGTCCCCCTGTTGCAGTTCTAACAGCAGGTCTGGAACTCTATATGTGCTCAAAACTCTATATGCTTGTGAAGACTGCATGGCTAGCTGCTTGATTGTATACACATGTGGCAATGAGACACATGAATTCAGTGATTAAGAGGTGTGTCCAAATACTTTTGTCCATATAGTGTATGTTTGCCAAGTTTGAATAAAACATGCAGTTGATGGACCTTTTTAAGGCTGACCTTGCACAAGTCAGCTTAATCCGACTCCCTGTGTCATGTTTATTAACTGATCTATGTCTGTCTGTCAGGGCTGTAGGAAAGTCATATTATCAACCAACATCGCAGAGACGTCCATAACCATCTCCGGTATCAAATATGTCATTGACACTGGAATGGTGAAAGCCAGGCGCTATAATCCAGGTGAGCTGAATAACTGAATATGTACTGTTTTTATTGTTTGTAATTAAAGCTACAAAACTTTTTTTTTACCTTTTTAAAGCTTAAATCTCTTATTTTAGGCTTTGTTTAATAAATCACACCATACTGAACCATCATTCATTATGCTGATGCTGATTTTCTGTCTCTGCTGTGGTTTGTCAGACAGTGGTTTGGAAGTGTTGGCAGTGCAGCGGGTGTCTAAAGCGCAGGCGTGGCAGCGTGCAGGCAGGGCAGGCAGAGAGGACTCAGGATCCTGCTACCGTCTTTACACTGAGGATGAATTTGACAACCTAGTCAGCATGACTGTACCTGAAATACAACGGTAACGTATATGAATTACACATTTTAAGTACGTGTATGGGTTTTGTTTTAGTATTTAAAAATGCTTACAAATATTTTGGAATGTTAGTGATCATACAAAGATACATACCGTATCTGGAAAACGTGTTCAACTCACCAAATAGTGCTTTATTTTAGTAAAATTGCATAGAAACTTTTCTTGGGTTTTTGAACATTATTTTTCTTTGTCTTTTCTGCTTTGTAATCTAAAGTTAAAACTTAAAAAGTAAACAAATTCGAGGTCTCTGACTTTTGCACATTGTTTTATAGCAAATGTGTGATTTTATTAACAATTTTATGTCCGGTTTGCTCATCAGGTTTTCTACAGTACTGTGCAGAGCTTTTACACACCTAAGCACTTTATTTTAAAGCATGTCTCTCAGCAATTAGAGGGTTTTTACTGTAGAAACTCCAGATCCCATTAGAACAGAGGCAGGTGAACATTAATACAGTAAAAAGGAACAAGAACTTCTCTTTCTGAAGAAAGTTATACTGAAGAATAGTTGAGATCTTCTGAGCTAGTCTGAAGGACAAAGCCAGGTTGGGTCCAGGTTTCTCCTGGACGTCCCCAGCCAGCACAGTGTCCATGTGTTCTTGTCCATCAGCAGCAGCTCACCTGATTTACCATTTACCAAATACCATCAGCACTGATACACCAAACCAGGTGTTGGTTGAGAACTCTGAATAATACTAGACTCCCATGATTAAAGCTTTGGAGATTATTTATTGAACACAGTGATGTAAAAATCACGACTTTCTTTATGAATGTTATTAGTGTTTATTGTAATATCAGTGTTTTACTGAGTAAATAAACACTTACTGCTCAGATAAGCAGCTTTATCATTCTAACTTTCACAGATGACTAAAGCTTCAGCACAGTACTGTATGTTTAAGTGCTTCTGAAGGTGCATTTAATACAGTGATTACTGGTGATTTGCTCATTTGACTCAACTGTATTTGTAGGTGTAACTTGGCTGGAGTTGTGCTGCAGCTGCTGGCTCTGGGTGTTCCAGATGTGCTAAACTTTGACTTCATGTCCAAGCCTTCGCCTGGTAAGAGCCTGATATGGTTATGATACATCAGCTCACTTCTTACAAAGAGTTTTAAGACGTTTCTGACACCTGGAATTAGCTTATTTAGTTTAGTACTGAAACTACGTAACTAATGTAGAAGTTTAAGTACTCCACTGATCATCAGTCTGCATGCACTAATCAGCACAGGACTAGTTAAGTAAGCTCAAATGGTGCTTCTGACACTGACACACTGCTCTCTGTAACTGCACAGATGTATGTACAAAGCCAAGGTTTCAAGGTGGCTTCTGCTGCTGTTTTTAGCTGTATGATGTGCTTTTGTCCAAGTACTGTTCCTCTTTTAAAAATAAATAGTGTTAATAATAGTGTTTTATATTTTATGATCAATATACTGCCATTGTGCCACAAAACCCACATTTCACTCACCCACATTTTTTGCGATTTTATTTTTTACTTTTTAGTATAATTTGAAAACTATTTTATTTTTGTGAATGTTATTACATTATCAAATCTAAAATATATATAATTTAGTCACTAAATAAATCATGGTAAAAGGACCAATAGAAATGCTCCAAAATAACCTGAGATAAAACTATTATTTTCCCTTCTACGCTATTTTGGAGATACAAGGTTTTTGCACAACAGCGCTGATATGTATGATATGATATGACCAATAATCCAGGCTGATCCCATTATAGCAGAGGTGTTGAAAGTCAGTGCTGGAGTCCTGGCGTCCAGCACAGTTTGCTTAAACGCACTTACTAAACCTGATGATTATTTCATTAGTTGAATCAGGTGCAGCAGGACAGGGAAACCACCAAGCTTTGCTGGACCAGAGTTTGACACCCCTGCATTATGGCATTAACACAGTGTAGAATATAAACGTTTTTTTGAATTGCGTAACATACAGAAATGCAGAATGTGCAGCAGTTCTGATATTTCTACCTGTGACTGGACAGAGTCGATGCGCACAGCAGTGGAGCAGCTGGATCTGCTTGGGGCTGTGGAGAGGAAGGATGATCAGGTCTCCCTCACTCCTCTGGGGAAGAAAATGGCCTGCTTCCCCCTGGAGCCACGCTTTGCCAAAGTAAGTTAGGATCATTCTCTCGTGTTTGGACTCGACGTACCATATCCATGTGTTTCCCCATACTTTCTATACAATAAAGTTCTACAATAAAGTTCTTACTTGGGGCACTAGGGGGCGAACTGCACCAGATTGAAACCCAGAATAGGAAGAGCTTGTAGGTAGAAGCATGTAGTTCTCACTGCAGATGTAGAGGAACAGCATATGATCATATTTGGAATATCTAGAACATCATCCTTCAGTTAAACGTCTCTTTGGACTTTTGTGTCGGATGTGCTTAAAGCAACCCAAGAAAGTGAGTGTAAGACATTGGTTTGCTTGTAGTTCACTTGATTTCATGCACTGTGGTTGTGCCGGCATTACACAGAACTCCCAGTGTTAAACCAGTACAACTGCATGCCTAAACAGGTTATGTTTGGGAAGTGTGTCATAAACACATTTCGGACCAATCAGGACAGACCTTTTGGTGAAGATGACACCCTCCAGTCTATTTCGGGTCACATTTCTGCAAATTGCTGCAAGGCATCTATTAAAACTATTATGTTTTATAGTACCTGGCATCTATGCAGAGGTGTCCACATGAGTAAGCACAGATTATACACTATACTGACAAAAATATTGGGATACCTGCCCATTCATTGTTTCTTTTAAAAAAAAAAGAGAGAGAATTGTATACATTTTAGAGTCTTGCTGTGAGGTTATAATTGCATTCAGCAACAAAAAAGTTAGTGAAGTCAGGATGTTGGATGACCACCATCCCACCTCATTTCCAACTCCCTCACTTGTCCCAAAAGAATTGGTTGGAGCACCATCCATCATTCCAGAGAGCACAGTTCCGCTGCTCCACAGCTCAATGCTGGGGGGCTTATACTCCTCTAGCCCACGTCTGGCATTAGATGGCATAGTGCCCAAAGGTTCATGTTCATGTCATCTGCTCCTGAGAGTCCTATTCTATTGGCAATACTCCTCTCAGTGTGTGTATTTGCACTTCCATGTCAGCAATGGGTACATCTTAAATTGGCTGAATGCGTTCCTTAGAAGGGGACTTAGTGTATCCGCTAAAAGCAACATTGTTAACATAGTGGCAGCAATATTACCTTCATTTAATGTAGTAATGTTTTAAACATCTGTTTGTTGAAAGCGTCACACTTTCATATGCACACGCCTTGGGATTAATCATGAATCTTTAATCTGAGTAACCAAAACCACCATGTACTTCTTGGGTTTTATGAACCTGAAAGTCCAATGGTTAACATTCTTCATGAGCTAGGCCCCTGTTATTATTCAGGCACAGCACAAATACTGCATGCAGTGCAGTGTGTCACCCAGTAGTTTGCATCCACCCTTCTAATGAGCGTAAAGGGGACTATATTTATTTCTATGTATTGTGTTCAGGAAATTGGGTAAACCATCACTTATCCTGTAAGCATTGGTACATTTGACATGACCGTGACCATTTGACTGTCTCCTTGTTGTGTAGACCATCCTGATCTCTCCGGAGTTCTCCTGCGCTGAGGAGGTTTTGACCATCCTCTCTCTGCTCTCTGTGGACTCTGTGCTCTACAACCCGCCTGCCCGCCGAGACGAGGTGCTCGCTGTGCGCAAGAAATTTATCTCAAGCGAGGGAGATCACATCACGCTTCTGAACATCTACAGGGCCTTCAAGAAAGTCAATAGTAATAAGGTAGGAAACTGTTCCGAGAGGAGCTTAAGAACATTAAATGAGCATTACATACATATTAATGATACATACATATGTGTGTGTGTATATATATATATATATATATATATATATATATATATATATATATATATATATATATATAATTATACACACACAAAGGCTGTAACAGTCCAGTGGTTTAGTAAGGCTTTAGTGAGAACATTATCTGTTCTTGGGTTAGAAAGTGTTTTATTGGTTTTACATTTTTTTACAGGAGTGGTGCAGAGAGAACTTTGTAAACAGCAGGAACATGGTTCTAGTGGCTGAGGTCCGAGCTCAGCTGAGAGACATCTGCATTAAGGTACAGCTTGATTGTTCACAGCTTTGGGAAAGCGAATGGAGAACGAGAAACTTTCAGTTTCTAAAGAGCCTGGCCTTTTAAAAAATGACCAGCTCTAATGACTCTTGCTATTTCATTTGTTTCTGCACATCTGTGACAATAAGTCTCCAATTTGCACTGTTGTAATCGCTGTACATACGATCACCATGCATTATATGCTCTTTAATTGCCCTCATTACTATAAAACACCTATACTGTAGATTACTTGCAGCATATATGATTATTTCTACTCCAGTTAGACTAATAACGATAATGTTTTCTTTTTAACATACACTTCGAATTTGCTGCAGTGCATCCAACAATAAAGACAGCATGCTGTTATATGTACAAAAATAAATAAATTAAATAAATAAGAGGTGGGACATGGAAAGGACTAATTTAATTTTAAACAGCTTGAATAACAATAATCAGTAACATAGAGCTGGGTAATATGACGATATTTTATTGTATCGGGATAAATTTTATCGTGATAATATGCTTTTATAAGCATATGGAGACTACTGTTAGTGCTTAATAAACACTGATCAGCTGCTGGCTGCATTACAAACCGTGTAATTAGACTGGTTTAATTCGATGAAGAGCAGCAGATATAAGTATCACTATATTCAGTACGGGAGAGAATCCGAATAGTAGCTTTTAAGAATCTGTCGCTACTGACACTTTTAGTCTGTGATTACATGCATTTTGTACATTGTGTATAATGAAAGTCTTTAAATATCATTATGTAGTATTTTTATCATATTGCCCAGCCCTACAATAACATTGAATTCCCTTTAATCGCTAAAACACTGTATTATTATGGGACAATAATACAGCTTTAAGCTACAGTAAAGTAACTTCTCACTGTCTTTGCTGGTTCTTTCCCATATTGCAAACTGTCTAAGGGAAATTCTAAGCATTTTCCTTACAGCTGAAGTGTCCCAACGGTTCAAGGAGTTAAATATTTTAGGAGTTAAATATAATACTTCATGGTTCCCGCCAGTTATCTATAGGTGAATTCCAGAGCCTAAAACTGTAAAATATGTAAAATGGTCATTTACTTGAACATGTGTAGTAGATATTTAGGTAGTATGAGGGGAAACTATTGGCATTGACCCACACTGGCTCATGAACGCATGTGTTTGCAGTCAAAATGGAAGGTGATTTTGTTTTCAAATACAAGGTATTCAGTTTTTTTGTTTGTTTTTTGTTTGTTTTTTTTATTTATTTTAAAATATTTTTCCCGATTTTGTCTTGATCAGTTCCCACCTACTATTTAATAGCACATGATGCCACCAGCACTAGAAGGGTGAAAACAAGCACAATGATGAGGCAGAAGATGGGTCATCATACTCACCCATAGAGGGCAAGGCTAAAGAAGTTCTTTAAGACTCCAGATCTCCTGATGATTGCTAACACTTATATGGTTGCGCCACTCGGTAGACTTTTTTTTTGTTGTTGTTGTTGTTGTCATGTGGTTATATATGTGGTTTTCATGGAATATTTATTATACCGCTTAATGCTAATAAACAAAAGCTTGTAGGCTGTGGATATTATAGAAATATCCAATATTTTCCAATATTGAATAATGGAAAATATTGTGGATACACTTTAATGGCTTAACAGGGATACTGCACCTTAAACTATTGCACCAAGTACATGACCATCTTCAGCAGTGTTCTTGTTGATGTTGATGTTGTTGTTCACCACCTGTACTATTTCTTGTTTTGTAGCTGGGGCTGAAGCTGGAGTCTTCGCAGTCTGAGCTGGTGAATGTGCGCCGCTGCCTGGCCCACGGTATGTTCACCAACGCGGCCGAGCTTCAGCCAGACGGCAGCTACGTGGCACTGGACACCCACCAGCCCGTGTCAATCCACCCGTCCTCCGTCCTGTTCCAGGCCAAGCCTGCCTACGTGGTCTTCAACGAGCTCCTGCACACGTCTCGCTGCTACATGAGGGACCTGTGCCTCGTGGATTCCGACTGGCTGCAGGAAGCCGCTCCCGAGTACTTCCGCCGGAAGCTCCGCACGGCCAAGAGCTAGTGCTCTCAGGTGCCACGGGGAGCGACAATACTGCTGCTGCTTGACCAGGCTTCACAGGAATGTTCTTTACAGTTATTAGATGTCACAATAACGGCGAACCTTTCTTCAAGCTTTTTATTCTCTCTTCACAAGCTTGCTGACACTCGAGCCAAATGCTGGAGGAGCGTTAAAGGACACTTGTTCAGTGGAGCATCAACACAGTCGGACAGAGGGTTGATTTCAGATGTTTAGGATGAATTGGAAGAGTTTTGCTCTTCTTTGTAGGAATTTGTACAAACTTTTTGCAGGTCCACCAAAGGATGCAGTTTGACTATTTGTGGAGTAAGCTGTTTTTGAAACGAGGAGCCCTTTCTACTTGATGAGGATCTTGAGGTGTCAAGCCTGTTTCTAACAATACTCTACTGACAGTAGTGTAGGTTTAGCTGGATGCACATTAGGTGAGTTTCTGTCTACGTTTGCATGTTTCCATCTACAGGTCAGTCGGTTCCATGAAACCTCTCAGCTTTACACTGAGATAGGCAATAAGTATTTGCCTATAATCAAATACTGAGACCAGGTTTGGTGGACTGGAGCCTGATCTTAATCAGTTTTCAACAGTCTGTATAAATATGGACTTCTGTCTCTTTTTTTTTTTTTTTTTTTTGGGCGCATAACTTGAATGACTCAGTGTTTGGGGCGTAGCAAAAGCCTTACTGCTAGAACTCACTCTTAACAGCCTACTTGCCGTACATGAAGACCGATGTTTCGGGCCATGCTGTTTTTATACCAAGACTGTATCATAATGCCATTGAAATGTTGTCCACCACAGCTGTCCGAGACCAATGGCTGTTCATAGCTGAATAATTCTTAATAATGCTTAATTTATTGCCTCCAAGTGAAGTGCATCTCTGTTCAGTTGGAATATTTGGTTGTAGTGGGATGAAGATTCTGCAAGTGCTTTATACGCTTAACATAATGGCCCTATTGTGTTGGGCGGGGTGGTGTTGTGCAATTTCTGGTTTGCTTGGAAGGAAATTCAGTTGATCAAGCCATCTGAGAAAGCCAAACAGAATGTTTAGCCTTGAGCTCCACCTTTGGACTTAAAGAGGAGTTCCACTAATGTTTTAAAATTTGTGCAATTCAGTTTTATATAAGATGTTGGTAAAATAGAGGTAAATCTAAAACACCTGGGTTTCTTTAGACACTATAGGTTTTATTGGCCCTGCATGTACTCTTCCACCCTGCATAGGTTTTAAAAATCCAATAGTTTTTGCTTACAATTTTGGATCAAATATGCTAAAACCATATCTCAGGCAACACAGTTGTAACCATTTCATCAAATAGCTTTCGATAATGCAGCTTATAGAAGCATTAAACGCTTCAGCTGTTCTGGAACCCATTCTAAGAATGGGTTTTTCTGGAACAGTGCATTTCACAACTAACCATTTTGAACTGTTTTGCTTACATCTTAGCCATTTAATTATGCAGAAATATTGAAAAATCAGTGGCATTCTCCTTTGTTAAATCTCCAGAACCCCACTGGGGTTATACTGGGGTCAGTATTAACCTGTAAAAGTGTAAAAAAAAAAAAAAAAAACACTTTTTAGGACAGCTTTTGGCTTTTCTCTAGAGTTTGATAACCAGAACGTGGCACGTAAGTGGCAGTGGTTAACGTCAGCCTTAGTTAGCTTAGCTATGCATGCCTTTCTGTAGTACTGTAGTATTTGCATACTACTTATGTCCAGCCACTTGTCCTGCTTCGACACCCATTTATGTTTCCACAGGTTGTGGCAGATCATTGCACATCACATTGAAGTATTTCTATATTGATATGCTATGCATGATGAACAGAATATGACCACTCAGGTTTCTAGGGTACACTGAATGTACCTCCAGATATATTTAGTATAGTTGTAGGGACTTTTTCTTCTTTTTTTTTTTAAACAAATTAGTGCATGTGGGATAATGATGCACATCCTTACCATATAGTGTAGGTTCTACATATTCCCAGTATCCAAAGTATGATTAGCCTTTTCAGATTTCAAATATGCTTGAATTTTAAAAATTATTATTTATTTTGTTTACTTTCTCTTTGGTGGAGTGATTTATTTTTTTTCTCTCTCAATTCTGTTCTGATTTCCTTTTTTCTTGGGGGGGGGGCATCCTCTCAGACGCTTGTTTTAAAATCAGCTACCAAAAAAATGTGTTCTGGCAAAGCTAACCGGCTACTATAGTGATGCAATTTAGAGGAGGAAACAGTTCCTTTTTTTCCTTTCAGTTAAGGACTTGTTTGTTCGGCTTTTTATTTTGGAGAAGTGTCATTAGGAAAGAGCACTGAGGAGTTGCTTTGCTACAAGATGCTTGAATTTTTCATAATAAAAAAAAAAAAAAAAAACAGCAAATTTATAACCGTCTCTGTATGTTTGCACACTGAATGATGTTACGTCTCAAGTCCGAACATAAGAGAGCATAAAAAGGGAATCCTAACCAGTGGCATTGGTGTTTGGTGGCATTGGACAATTTTGGTCCACTCTTTGGAGAACTGCTTATGGACAAATGACAGAAAAAAACCTCAAGCGTACCAAAGCGTTGGGGCTTGGTACAACAACACCCTCAACAAACCCTCCCCAAATCATCACACTATTACCACCATCAGGTTCTCACTTTGAAAAGCGATGAGTGTGTATACACACACTCTAAAACCCATTCAGAATCAGATTTAAGAAGTTATCTAATTATTATTCAAATGGTCATGTAAACGGCATACTCTGATTTCTTAGACTGGAGTAAGGTCTATTTTGGAAGAAACAATGAATGAGCAGGTGTCCCAATACTTTTGTCCATTAAAGTGTAACTGTGTACCTAAGTTCGCTCTGGTTTTAAGGCCCAAAGGTAGAATTAGACTGGACAAGGCTGGTCTGAATCAAGCCGGGTTGTTAAGTGAAGCGCACAATTCTAATTAACTCTGCAGTTTGGCTGCATTATGTGTTTACGCAAACAGCTTTTCACACCTGAGGACTACATAGTTCATACATCTTACATCAAAGACACCAGTTACCCACAAAACTCTGTGCTGTGGCTAGAGATCTGTATGTAATCTCAGAATCTGCCCTCAGTTACCCACAGATCTCTGCAATGCAGAATGCACCACAAACATGGCGGAAACAAAGCCAAGAAGAAATGAAAAGGCATGAGGCACATTGCAAGGGGACAAGTTTTGCACCGTTGTGTAAATATGAAATTATGGAATAAACAGTAATATACTTCTACACAGGCTTAT
The DNA here is from genome assembly GCF_030463535.1 of Salminus brasiliensis. Taxonomy (NCBI): domain Eukaryota; kingdom Metazoa; phylum Chordata; class Actinopteri; order Characiformes; family Bryconidae; genus Salminus; species Salminus brasiliensis. Next base: position 10,789,221 of record NC_132878.1, read on the forward strand.
GGACTTATGGACGATATATATATATATATATATATATATATAAAATACACTGCTGTGCGTATCCCTATTTCAACTTGACTGTTCAGCAATATGGGATCGGGGTCAGTTCTGCATCCCCACATGCAGCTCCCTGTATACTGTACACAGCATGTCCCATGCCAAGTGACATACTTAACTGCAAGGGTGTTTGAGACAGCATTTTTTTATTGCCTATTCCTGGTCAGGTTCCTCCATGGCCCAGTTTTTCACAGCTGAAGAGAACTGGGGGCAGCTTTAAAATATCAAGCGAGTAAAACAAGAATCTACAAGAAATATTGGATATTTTGATCTTTTCAAATGGTTTCTTATAACGTAGATTAAATATGTTACATATTTTAATAATGATGATAGTGGACCATTACTGATCTATTTCAGTTCCTGAGTGCTGGGGGTAATATAATAATAGCAGTAATCATTTAAATTTATTTGATAAGTGCCTTTCAAGACACTGTACAAATAAACTCTATTGAAATAACACATACAGAAATGCAACACAATACATGCAGTTAAAGCTGGAAAAGATGGGTTTTAAGACCAGCTTTGAAGATTTGCAGATCAGCAGATAAACAGGAAGGCAGCTCCAAGGGGAGGTAGTTCCATAGCTTGGGGCCAGCAACACTAAATGCCCTGTCACCAAAAGTATGCAGCTTAGAGGAAGGAACTTTAAGCAAAACAGGTTAGATGAATAAAGAGTGTGTTACTATTCAGGCTCAAGAAGTTCTTCTTCATCCATGTGGCGGTTTAGTGTATAGATCTGCACATCATCTGCAAAACAATGAAACTGCAACATGTGAAGCCTGGAGGAGGAGCATGTTGTGATGGGGTATAGAAGAGACCCCACATCACATTTCTAGACTTCGAGTTCAGATAATCAAGCTCAAGGTGCCCAAACAAGCTTGTTAGGACCTTGATTTGGCCCACCAGAAAGTTACCCTTGACGATGGTGTGTTAATTCTTGTTGCGTTGGTTCGAGTGGATCAGACACAGCAGTGCTGCTGGAGTTTTTAAACACCTCAGCGTCACTGCGGGACTGAGAACAGTCCACCAACTAGAAAGTATGCAGACAAACAGATAGACTACAGTGAGTAATTATAGAACTACACAGTGCTCCTATATGGTAAATGGAGCTATAATTGGTGTACAATGAGTGTAGAAACAAGGCTGTGGTGCTAATGCTATGGCTGATCAGTGTATTGTTAGTAGCAGTATGCACTGATGTTGACTGATGTTCGGTTTTAGTGAGGTGTTGCAGTGAGAACAGTGTATCTATTGGAGTGGTTCACACCCTTTTTTTCAGAGATAGTATTCATTTGACGCTCTATATGCGATAGCTGTTATTCATGAAGGGTCATACTAGAATTAATTGCATCTGCCAACGTTCTTGGCATGAAAGAAAACAGCAAAATGTCCAAAACTAAGCTATGCTAATTTAATGACAGTGTTTCAGCCACATTTTCTTTACAAAGAGTCTAACGCAGGTAGATTTTCCAGATGATCCAACTGAAAACGGTCCAATAACATCCAGCTGCCAGATTTGTCGAATTTCATTTCAATATTTTCTTTCTATTCGAAATAAAAAGTCAACTTTATTGAAAAGCTCATATCCTCATAGAATTCTCATAAACATATTATACTCACAAATCATAGTTGGAAATTAATTGTATTTTCAATTCATAATTTCCATGCTAATTTCTGTTGCAAAAACAAATACAACATCTAACCACATCATCCACAGCAGGCTAGCCCTGCTTATTCACACTTATACAGTGTTTAAATGCGTTCAAGGCACTTATGAATGAGGTGCAAAATAGGGCAGAAGTTCATTTGCATATTCCCATATTCAAAGTACCGTAAGGAAAAGAGATAAAGACTAGTTAGAAAATAAACATGGCATTTGGTTGACTTGATCAGTATAATCATGTTACACAGGTAGGTGAATGTACCATCAGGAGACTTGGGGCCTAGGGCCTTTTATTAACGGAGTGTGGTGGGCTAGCCTAGCCAGTGATTTGAACCCTGGTCTGCCACAGGGAAAGTGTATTGTTATTTACTACACTACAGCAACCATTTTTGATCACTCTTTTTTCATAAACCCTGATAAGTGTCCTAAATGTGACAGAATAGATAGGATGCTGATACTTTAATAGAAAACCAGCCTAGCTCACCACTACCTTGGAGCAGAAAAGAAAGCAAAAGCCTATAGTTGGCTTATTCGAATTTTCCCATTCCACCTTAAAATAATGCAGCTACAGGCAAACAGGGGCCGAAAGGTCACAGTGCAGTCAGTCAGTTTAAGGTAGGATGGGAAATCTACAAACTACAGGGCAGGTTGAACAACAATGGGCTGTGAGCTCGTCGGCCATTAAACCGCACCACTTTCTTGGAGCCAGCATGACAGCACACCAGTTTACTTTCTCAAATCTTTATTCTTTAAAGTGACTCAGAACGTTTAAAATCCACAAACACCACTTACAGTACACATACATCAGGCCAACACCCCAACACAATGTGATATTCATGTGCGGAGCTGCAACCCGACACTGTGGGGAATCCAGTTCCAGTGACCACAAATGGAAAAGGCGTCTGCGACGGTCACTGGAACCACTGGTATCCCATTTGGTAGGTCGGTCGGTCGGTCGGTCAGCGAAGGCGAACAAACATTTGGACCACAATCCGTTTCTCATTTCAGCTCCAGTCTGTGCAGGTTGGCTCTGTTGGGAAAAGAGGCACAAAGGTCAAATGTACATTTTTGAGACTTTGAGGTGCCAGTATGCAAATCAAACTGCTGGTTTTATATCAGGTTAATTAAATAGTAGACAAATAGGCTGCATAAACAGAAATAATGGGAGAATCAGACACTTTACTGGGGTTTTAGTTAGAAGATGGCTGCTGTTACACAACAGGGTGGGAGGAGGAGGAGGAGGAGAGGGAGGGAGGAGAGGGAGAAAGGGGAACGTGCCCTGGCATGTTGCAGCTAGACACACTAAACAGCACAAAAACAGATGAAAATACACTTAAACCTTAAACCTACCGTAGTCTTCAATCCTTAATCTACCTCTCAGGACGAGCAGCTCTTTGTCCTCTTGCGCTTCACCTCGCTGTTGTGGTACTTCTCCACGATCTTCCTCTCGTGCCCTGCAGGGCAATGGCGATTGGTGTTCAGTCCGATTTCCCTCTTAGTCCTCCCTTTCCCTCCGGCGTGACAGGGGTACTCGTTCAGGTTGTAGTACTCGTACTCGTCGTAGTGTGCCTCCTCGAAGCGGGCGAGTCTTTCGATATCGGTTGCCATGTTTTCGTCCAGGGGATTAGGCCACTCGCTGCGTCCCGGAGAAGCTCTGCTCCCTCTGTGAGTAAACAACGCATGATGTCACGCAGTTTTCAATAACATGAGAGTCACGTGGACACGACGTGCTCGTTCGCTGATTGGGTGGAATTTGACAGAGTCCGGAGGAACACGCCCACACTCAGCGGTCACGGGTTTTCCGTACAAATAAATGGTGCTTTTTTTTTCTTGACATAATCTTTTGATAAATGTATGACTGAGGCGTGGTGACATTTTCATAGGTTAAAGAAAATGCATGATTTATATTGCAATGTATTTTGAACAAATGGGAAGGTTTTGAACCTTTATAAGCTATTATACAGGCAACTGTAATGAGACATAGTGACAAAGGACACACTATTACATTTTTCCATTCATCACACACACACACACACACACACACACACAAACGCGTATATATATATATATATATATATATTCAGGGTGGGAGAAGGAGAACGAGGAGAGGGGAACATATATATATATATGTATGTGTGTGTGTGTGTGTGTGTGTGTGTGTTCCTTTGACTCCATGGCTTGAATTCATATATATATATATATATATATACACATATATTCAGGGTGGGAGAAGGAGAACGAGGAGAGGGGAACATATATATTTATGTGTGTGTGTGTGTGTGTGTTCCTTTGACTCCATGGCTTGAATTCATATATATATATATATATATATATATATATATATATATATATACATATATTCAGGGTGAGAGAAGGAGAACGAGGAGAGGGATGTATATATTCAGACCAGCATTATGTACCTGAATGTTTCTGTACCTGTCCAGATTTATGCCGTGATTTCAGAAAGACTGTGTCAAGGCATAGAATCTAGAAAAATTCTTGTACAATAAAATTGCTGCAGCTTTACATGTCCCAAAAAGCACAGTAGACACTATCATTCATAAGTGGATAAAGGTTTGGAACCATCAAGAATCTTTCTAGACTGCCTGGCCAAACTGAGCGATCATGGAAGATGGGCCTTGGCCAGGGAGGTGAGCAGACACTTTAGGCTCACTCTGACAGAGCTGCAGTGGACTGAGCAATCATGGAAGAAGGGCCTTGGCCAGGTAGGTGAGCAGGAACCAGAATGTCACTCTGACAGAGCTCCAGCGTATCCTTGTGGACATGGGAGAACCTTTCAGAAGATCAACCATCTGGGCAACACTCCACAAATCACGCCAGACAGAAGCCACTCCTTAGTAAAAGGCACATGACAGCCTGCTTGGAGTTTGCCAAAAGACACTTAGAGGACTCTCAAACCATGAGAAACAGGATTCTCGGTCTGATGAAGCCAGAAGTTATCTTTTTGGCCTGAATACCAAGTGCACGCCAGGGGAGGAACCAGGCACCGCTCATCACCTGGCTAATTCCACTATGCTTCACTGTAAGGGAGGGCGGCAGCATCATGACGTGGGGGTGTTTTTCAGCAGTGAGACCGGGGCAACTAGTCCTGATAGAGGGAAAGATGAATGCAGCTAAGTGAACTGAGATCCTTGAAAGAAAACTCCCCTCTCCAGAGCGCTCTGGACCTCAGATTGGGGCGACAGTTTGCCATCCAACATGACAACGACCTGAAGCACACAGCCAAGAGAACAAAGGAGCGGCCTTAGAGAAAGTCTGTGAATGTCCTTGAGTGGCCCAGCCAGAGCCCAGACCTGAATCCAATTGAATTTGGCAGCATGTGAACATCAGTTCTTGAAGTTGATGTGCTGGGCAAGCAACTGCATATTTTCAAAAACAGTAACTTTTTAAAATATGGTATTTTAAACAGTACTACATACAGTATTTTTACAAATGCACTAAAATACCATTTAAATGTATGATCATTAATTTGTCTCCCAAGTCTTTTTATGCATCTTCTAATGGAAACCTATTTTCAGCCTAATCTAAACCTGTAACCGCCTTTCTGACAGGCTGAAATACCATCCCACTGGAAAGATAATAAAAATCCATTAAAGGTATTGCTGCAGTTTGCTGGTGGTTTTGTAATAGTGTCTAATTTTCAATAAAATGAGCAAGTGGTCTCAGGCTGCAAGAGTATACGAGATCATCAGCTGTATGAGTACCATGCTAGTGACCTCTCCTCGGTATGGCCAACACCTGCCTGTTTCCATCTGCTGATTTCTTCTCATTCACCTTTTCTAAAAGACTTTAACAGAGTTAAGGATTCTTTGATGTATAGAGACAGATTGTTCCCAACGGAGGACACTGTGAAATGAGAAGAACTTGGTGTGCTTATCTTCAAGCTGTCGGAGCCACCAGAGCGGAGCCTTTCATGGTCATCTGAGCTAAACAACAAGATATTAGACACTGCTGACAAAGCAATGATAGATGCCATTCATTGGTTTCTGTTTAACCAATAACAAGACTGTGTTAGTGGAGAGTAGCTGAGACACCCACACAAAAGTGACCTTTTTGTATGTGCCTACAGCACTGAAATGGGTTTCCAATTAATTTTTAACATCTTTACCTTTAAACACTTCTTGTCTTTTAGGGATTTTTTTTTACAGTCATACCTTTTGACTAGGTGTTTTTCATACAGTTCCTAGTTCCCAACAAACATATCCTCAAAACATCAGCTAGAAACTTGGACGCAAGTGGGTGTTCTAACAGGAAGATGACCCCAAACACACCCCAGAAATGGTTGTGGAACAGATAAGGCAGTTTTTGGAGTGGTCTTCCCAAAGTCCATGCCAGGAAAGCAAACATATCTGAACTCTACCAATTCTAAGATTAAAAGTGGTCAAATAGCCATCTAGAATTCTGACAGAAGCTTGTCGATGGCTACCAGAAGCATCTAGTCAATGTGCAACTTGCTAAGAGACATTAAACCAAATGCTAGGTGTGCTGTTTGTATATTAGAAACCCTATATGTAAATCGTGAACCTGTGTTGATTACCGACTCATTCTGCCCCAGGAAAATAACAGGAATTTACATTTGGCTTCTTCTATTATCCAGTGTTGAGAGTCTTGACCAGGGACTCTTATTGGTGTAGCACAGCGTAGTCACCCAGACTGGGAATCAAACCCCAGTCTCTAACGTGGTATGGTAGCTCACTGCCAGGTAGAGGTGTTATCTGTTACGCCACACCACCCCCTATAATTTATATTGCCATGATATTCATGTTTCTAAATACATGAAGCCAATTCCCATTAGGAACCCCAATGTCCCCCAAATCCAGGACAGCCTACAGGAGGTTAAAAACTAGAAAGTAACAAGAAATCCCAACGAACAATGACCTGAATGAGCGCTGAAGACAATCTCCATCCTCACTCGCAATACCTTTCAGCTCATTTGCACTGTGCCTCTCTCACCTCTGCCCTCTACTTATTTCACCTACATCATCTACAACCAGAAGATCAACAGGCTCTTTAAAGTGTTGCAAAGATAAAAATATCAAAAATATCAAAATATTAAGCTAAAACTCCAAGCAAGTGATGGAAATGAAATAAAATATGAATGTCATATTTCAGTTTAACATCATATATTGTAGTTATCCTAAAAAAAAAAAAAAAAGATAGACATGCTGATGTTTGCCCAAAAAATGCTTAGCTAGATAATATATTTTTGAGTGTGCCTTTTTATAAAATCTCCCAACTCAGCAATATCCTGTTGGGTTTATGAGATTAACTTTATAATATAAACTATAATAGAAACACAGTGTTATTGATGCGAAGCACCAAAAGCTATTTGTGTACTAATAGCACCCCCTTGTGGAAAATCTACAGCTGGCGTCACTTGAGGAAATAAGTAACTTACAAGCCAGATCTATGAGGTTCTTTGTATCCAAAAATGGTCTTGCTTTCAGTGTCTAGTTAGCAGCTAGCTAGCTCATTAACATTATCTTTTTTAGTAGCTAAACCATATTATCTCTTTGTTCAGGCAGACGGAATTGCAAAAGGCCATCAAATATGTGTTGTTTAGTTTGTTGCTTGGTTTATTTATAGTTGATAATGCCACATATTCAGTGTGTTTGGTATCAGTCATATGTGATGTTGCTAACTAACAATGCAGCACAGGTTTACAGCAGGTAAGGATGTTCTGCCGCCGTGAAGTTCATGTCCTGTCACAAGCTATAAAGTGAAGGACGCTGCACTAGTGTGTTTATAGCGAGTCAGGAAGCATAAGGTCACGGCTAAAATGGGCTAGGACCACTGGGTTAAGGACATATCATATAACTGTTTTTGAAAAAGTTACCGCAGAGATAACCATCTGATAATACATCTTGGCTAACCCTGAAACTAAAACACTGTAGCAACCTCTTCAGGATACATACAGTGAGAAAAGCTGTAGGCCCAGGCCTACTCTACCCTACCAGCTGATCAGTTAGCACCACAGCAACACTTTCATTAACATCGTCAACAAATTACTGGACCTTTGCTCTGTTCCCACAAGCTTTGTTGTCATTAGGGTACCCAAAAATTTTATTACAGGACCGGTCATCTTGACCTTTGTGCTCATCAATGTCTTTGTGTTCCTAGCCCATCCAGAAGCTATTACAGACCCCTTACTGCATCCTCTGAAGGTCACATAGAAATCAAACAGGTCTGTCAATGATGCACTCAGCTCTCAACCCTCTGCACTTCATTCTACTTCAGCATCTTGCCAGTTTAGAGGCTAATGCTGAGGTTTTTAACACCACTGTGCCAGACCAGGTCAGACCCTTCCAGCTGCTTGTGCCAGATTCCATTTGTCAAAGGACCATGGACACTGCCAGACACCTAGACCCTAGGTACCAGAGTAGCACAAGCTTGTGTGCTCTTATTGCTCTACGCCAACTATAGCACATCCAAAGGAACTGGCAGATCCTGAAGTCTGCATATGACACCACTGTAGTCTGGGTCAAGATAACACAGGATCATTGTATGTGATGAAGAAGAGAGATTTCCTTGAATGACTGAATTTTAGAGATAATATATATATATATATATTAGATTTACATTTACAGCATTTAGCAGCATCTTATCCAGAGCGACTTACAAGGTTATTCATTTTACAGAGGCGGGTCAGTGTAGTGTTAGGAGTCTTGCCCAAGGACTCTTACTGGTATAGCACAGCATTGTCACCCAGACTGGGAATCGAACCCCAGTCTCCCACATGGTGTGGTAGCTCAGTGGCAGGTAGTGGTGTTATCTGTTGCGCCACATCAACCACACAAAAACATTCTACAGCTGCTGCACACCATGGGAACCTTCAGATCACAACACCAAGGCCTTAACCCACTAGGCCACCCAGGGCTCAATCAGATCACATATCATCTAATAAAATAAGATTTTTACATATTAAAAAATATATTTCCATGACTGAGGGTAAAATTTCATGGTTTTACTACTAATAACAAGCTGAAGATCATTACAAATCATGACTGAAGTTCCAGATGTCCTGATTCTACATAAACGTCCACATACACATACAACTAGACCAGTACAATGCTGTAATATAAAACTATTACATGCAGGGTTTCCCAAAAGCATCTGTCGTGGTGTTCTTGGAAGGACTTATTGAAAGGAGACTCGTGACCACTGTCTTTCAATTGCAATGATGAAACATTTTATTCAAAAGTACAGTGTGGAGAGAGCCTGCCAATTCTCAGTGCCCCTCTGCTCTCTCTCCCTAGACAGAGGAGCATCTCACATTTTATCAATTGTCGCATACTATGTTTGTTCAGTTCATGTATGGCTTTACCAAATTAGGCCTGGGAATGGTTCATGCTCTCCCATTTAAGGCTAACCCATGGGCCTCACCATATTGTCTCTCGACTCCATACCATTCCTTTAGATCTATAAATACCCGCAGAGCCAATGTACATACACTACACATCTTAGCACAACAATTTTGCAGTTCTATTAAATGGTGAAGCAAGAGTCACACTGCACACTCTCTCTCTCTCTCTCTCTACCAGTTCAGATGATTGTACCACTCAGATGCTTTTGGGAAACTGGGCCCTAAAAAGGCATCAGAGTGTTAGGCTGGTGATGTCCACCAGGTGGGGGTGTGGCGGTGTGGTGTTTCAATGAGGAGAAATGTAGAGACTGATGCGCCTGTAGAGGTGGACAGACAGGCCTAAAGCTGCAGTAAAGGAATTAGTTAAAAAGTGACTATTGTAAGCAATGAACCTTGCTGCAGGAACAGCCTCCACGCCTCTGTAAAGGCCTTACACTCGATTTTGGATTTGATGGTATTCACCCATAGTGAGGTCAGCTACTGATGATGGATAATTTGTTATAGATCAAAAATGCAGTTTCATGTGCCTGAAAAGCAAAGCAGCTATTGTGGAATAGTAGAACAAGTGTAAGTTCAGTGCCGCATAAAGGCCTCCTCTCCTACATTTTCCCTTGACGGTTATTTCAGTGTTCTTACACACAGAAACAGTCATACTTTATTTTTTAACTCTTTTTTTAGAATTGGGCAGGATTCAGTTTCCCAAAAGCACCTGAGCATTAACATGAACTTTAGGAGTCATCTTTGAGTTAAGATGCATTGACAAACCCAGTCCAGGCTAATATTGAAGCTGTGCCTTTACAACTGACCTCTGTTCTGATTGGCTGCCCTGTAAACTGCCTCACTTTAAAAAAGCAGTCCAGGCTGAAACACTCTTTATAGCTTCAGAGTGAAGGGGCGGAGCTAAAATGCTATAGACTGAATCGGTGTACATATGCATATACTACATACACCACAAATAGTGTTTTTACAGCTATACAAGTGTGGACGTTTGGTCATATGGGTCCTTTAAGGGTGTATATATGGAAAACTGATTTTACCCCACCTTTTTTCAAAGGAAAAGAGTATGTAAACATTTCTTTAGTCTGAGAACAGGCAGTTCACTCCCCAGTCCATGCAAAAACAGCCCACTTTGAATTCATTGTTTTTGTGGTGTCACACAAACCAACATATTCACACATATCCTCCTATTCAGCCTACATCGGTTCAGTCCTGTGTATTTACACTGAAGTCCTAAAAAGGACTGCCTTTTGTACAGAGCAGCCAATCAGCACATAGCTCATTTACATATATCAGTCTTAAAGGTACACTTCACCATAGAAAAACACAATTGGTTCCAGAAAGCAGCACATTTGTAATAGAGGTTGTAAATGTGAGGGTTTTTTCAGTTGAACTTAATGCACCTTTCCTGTCATTATACTAATACATGGTTGTGCAGTTTAACAAAACACAAACAGGCCAAATCTCGGATGCAGAAATAGGTAAAAGATGCAGGACGGTAGTGCAAGGACAATAAAACACATGCTGGGATGCACAGACAATAACAGTACAATAGGCAATACATACAATACGACAAATATACATGAAGGCCTGGGTGTGATTACAGATTACAGAAGCTGTAGTTGCTGTAAAGGGTTTGATGTACCAATTTAAAGGTCTTCACACTCACACTTTCATCTCTACTACAAACATACTTCTTCATGTAACCGAAAGTGGTTCTTCCATGACATACAAACATGACATTTCTGGCTGTGGAGGCCCAATACCCGGGCTTGACAAGCTGCCATTGTTGGGCCCTCAAGCATGGAGCATGGAGCAATGGCTGCCCACCGCTCCAGGCATGTGTGTTCACAGTCACTGTGTGTGTGTGTGTGTTTGATCACTGGTGTGTATGTGTGTGTGTGTGCTCACTGTACAGATGGGTTAAAGGCAAAGGCCAATATCTAATTTCTGTGTCCAACACAAATGGTAAATATGGATGGTGTTGTGGTCTTAAAGCACACAACAGTTAGAGGTGCACGTATTTGTCACTGTACAGCGAAATGTGTCCTCCGCATTTAACCCATCTGGTAGTGAACACACACTCACACACACGTGTTAGGGGCAGTGAGTACACACACACACACCCAGAGCGGTGGGCAGCCAACTCCAGCGCCCGGGGAGCAGAGAGGGTAAAGGGCCTTGCTCAAGGGCCCAACAGTGGCAGCTTGCCGAGCCCGGGAATCGAACCCACAACCCTGTTATCAATATCCTGGCGTTACCAGGGTAAAGACACTGGTAGAGAACTGGTAAAGAAGATGTGTATGTACCTCTAAAGGGTACATACACATATTAGGAATATTTGGCACAAGAACCATGTAAAGCACCTTTATTTTTAAAAGTACAAAAAAAAAGATGCAGGATACAGCCCCTAAAATCTCAGAGTCCTCCCAAAATCATCCAGAGTTTTGCAGAAAGTACACAGGAGCACTCATGATCGTATTTGAGGTGCTCCACAGCCCCCACTGGGCGGCAGGGTGCTCAAGACGCGGGGGGACACGCCCCAGCACGGCGTGGCGCGGCTCTTCCACGTCGCAGCTCGCCGCGGCCCCCGTACGGGTGGAGGCAGCGTGTGTGTGCGAGCAAAGGCCGGGGAAAACATGGCGGCGCCCGTCTTGAGAGTGTCCACCCCGCGGTGGGAGAGAATAGCCCGGCTTCTCGTCTGCCTCTTAGGGATCCTGCTGTCCTTGTACGCGTTTCACGTGGAAAGCGAGAAGTCCAGGGATGCGAATTATCGGGCCATGTGCGACGTGAGCAACTCGATAAGCTGCTCCAAAGTGTTCACCTCCAGGTACGGAGACCGAGACCGAGACCGAGACCGAGACAGCGGCAGCGGCAGTGGCGGTGGCAGCAGCAGCGGCGGCGGCGGCGGCGGCGGCGGCGGCGGCGCGGGGCTGCAGCCACCGCTGTCAGCTCTGTGTTATTTCACGTCCGGGACGGTCAGGACAGCCAGGACGGGGCTGGGTGGGCTAGTTAAAGTGCTGTGTTGGGTGTTGGGTTATTTGGGCGATTATCGAAGTTATCTCAGGGCAGTGAGATTTATTTCTCGGTGAACCAAAGTGGAGAGAGAAGGAGAGCCCTGAAAAACAGCCAGCCAGCTAAAGCGGGATGGAGGGAGCTAAGCTGGCCCGCAGGGCGTCTTATTAATGATGTCTAACGGTTTATAAAACAGGCGAAATCAAGTGTTTTATGTGTTTTTAGGCTTTTAAAACCACAACCGGCAACCCAGCTCACCTACGCCTCCAGTCCGCCTGTATGGCTGTATTACAGCTAGCTCGCTAACTGCTATAGCTATAGGAAATATCCAGCGTTTAGCTACATTTCTAAGCCTGTATTTTTTGTCTTGTTTTAATAGCACGTGTTCGCAGTTAGTGTTGTTTTATTATTAGTAATTCAACCGTGTTTTGTTAATGAAGCCCTTGCTATAAAATGCCCTGGTTATACAGAGCGTTAGCTAGCTGGTTAGCTAGCTAGCTAGCTATATTAGCAATGCGTTAGGCTGCCTACACCGGCGGGCAAATGCGAAGCAGGCGCCCTTTTCATTTTGAAAAATCAGTTTTTATGAACGTACTAAGTTGCTGTTACCTTTGTTTATGTTTTGACATTAAAATAAGTATACTTTTAATTCTGTAAATGCACGCACAGCGAGCGGTTAGTGAGCTAACGTTGCTCCAGCTGGACGATGAGTTAGCGCTGGCTGGCTAGCTGGCTATAGCTAGCTGGCTGTAGCTAACAGCCGCCTGGTAAGCTAGCTAGCTGTCAAGTCGACCCCACTTGAGTCGCACAGGTTTTTATTGAAGCCGCAGCAAAATTGGAAATGGTCTACGGGGTAACATCGAGCCGGGTCTGCCCATGTATGTGTTCGTCGCTCGAAAGCCTCTGAATTTGGGCTCAACCTTTGACACCGATGGGTTCAGGTATGAGTAATTCACTGACGTGGAACTAGGAGGGCGCGTTAGTGGCTAGCCACAGTGAGGTTAATCAGGGGGATCTGCCCGTCTTCAGGCCAGGTTTGACCCCTGACTGTTGGCTGAGGTTGATTGCGAATAGTTAAAGGGAAAATATAGGTTATATAGAAGTCCTCCTGACATCTACACTGAGCACACGTGTGTTTCCCTGTAATCTTCCACCTAGTGCGGCAACGATGCTCAACTTCGATACGATCTGGATGCATTGATATCCAATACCATTTTCGATATCAAAGGTGGATGAATTAGTTTTTTTTTAAATAAACTTAACAAAAGAAAGCTAACAAAGCATGCAAAGTTTGCATAATTTGTATTTAATATTAATGATTTATTTATTTTTCACATTTTTTACCTTTACTACAATCAGGGCCACCTGTCTGTCTGTCTGTCTGTCTGTCTGTCTGTCTGTTGGTCATTAGGTCAGGTTTGCACTCTCAGTTTGAGGTTGGGATCCCGGTCTGTTGATTTACAGTAAATGCAAATAGTCAAAGTAAATATATAGCTGCTTAAAGTCAGCCTGAAATCCAAATAGGTCCTGTTGATGTTCATGCACTGATGTCACGATGCTGAAATTGTCAACAATAAAAAGGATAGAAAAATATCGATATTCAAAACAGTTTTTGATATCAAAGGCATATAGCATTAAAAAAAAAGATAAACACGTCTTAATAAACATAAGATAATAAAATAATTGATTTCCAATGCATTTATCACCCGTCAAGACCATCAGTCTTCTGTTTGCCTGGATGAAGAGCAGCTTTTCTCGACATCCTCAGTCTTATTTTTAAATCCAGGCATTTGCTTGTCTTTCGTTTTGCAATCTGGTGTCGACAGGAGGAGGATGGGTTTCCTCCTGATCTGAGGGAGTTTTTGCTGCCACTGTTCCCATTGATTTGCTCACTTGCAAAGGCCTTAATTAGATGCTTTAAGGTAACTTGACTGTAGCATAGCTGTTGTTCACACTTGCGTCTCTTAACCTACGAATAGGTCTTTTAATGAGACACTTTCTCTTGAAATAATTCATATTTTAATTAGTATCCAAAACTAAATATATATAAAAATAAATGTTCTGAGCGTTTAGGACACTAGAATCTCTCTACAGCTGCGGTGTGTTATTAATTTAGCTAATGTTAGATAGATAGTAGTGAGATATTAACTATTCCAGCTGATGTTAGATGGGTTCAGAAACACTACAAATGTTTATTGGACAAGTTCATCTGTGGACACACTGTCCATTAAGGAGAAATTGCCCTGTGTGGAAGACCTGGAGTCCTCAGCTGAACCTGTAGAAAGGGGGCGTGTATAGTACTGTAAAGGTGTCCTCTGACTTATAGTAGTAATAGTGGCGCCCTATTTTTGGTGCTATATAGAACCGATTTCCCATTATAGAGACAACCTCTAACCAGACGAAGACCTATTTAAGCATTCAAGTGGTTCTTTGGGTTTTCATGGTTCTCTATGGAACTGCGGTCTTTAGCAAAGAAGAAAAGCTGTACACTAATTCAGTTTAAATGTGGATTCAGTCAAGGTGTGTAACAAACTCTTACAAGTCACACGAGTCTACTGCAGGCTGGGCCCAATTCTCAGGAGCTGTTTTTGTTGTGTGTCCCGGCCTAACTTGTTTTCAGTGATTTTTTTTAAAAGCCCTTGGGAAATAAAAAGAAAGAAGTTTAGTTGAGCGGAGAGTCATGAGAATAGACCTGCTGATGCACACTGTTTCATAGATCACACACATGCGTAGATCCTGCTTTTACACCACTCTGAAGGACACCTCATGTTTAAGGAAGTACTATATGTGCTCCTAGATGAAAAAGTATTATTGTAATATATTATTATGTTGATCTTATGGTTTTGTCTGTTGGAGCCATCAGTCTGTGGTTATGGCCTTGGTCAGAGATTGCAAGTACTTCGTCAAGGCCGAAGTACTTGTGCATGAGCTCTTGATGTGTGGTGATAGGTGATCATCTGCATAGGCAAGCACCCCATGTGACTGCCTGACTTGGTATTAATAGTGTTTCTCTTCCTGGCACACATTTTATTGAGATTCTGTCTTTTATAGAAGTAGATCTATTCTAATGGTCCTAGTCTGCTGTTAGGTGGCATGTTTATAAAGCTGTGATGTATTGATTTGCTGGGCAGTGTAGGTTAAATGATGGGTAGCATGATGTTTTTCAATAGATCAGTGTATTCCTTTGGGCTGGCCTAAATTATTTGAATTTGTTTGTTACATTGGAGCTAACTTTTACTTTTTAATTCTTTTTTTACTTTTTAATTTTTTTTCATTATTATTATTATTTTTAATTAACCTTTATTAGTCTTGCTTTAATTTAGTTCTTGTTTCTCCTTTTGTTTATAGTGTTGTATGACAGTAAGTCCTGTAGTGGTATCAGGTAACCCTTTTTGCTCAGACATGTGTTTACTAGGGATGCACTGATGCAACGTTTTCCTTTCCGATACCAAATCAATTCTTAAGTGCTTTTTTTAATGTGAGAATTGACATTTCTTGCTCCCAAGCTCCCCTTTCTGTCAGAAAGTGAATTTCGTGCTTTGAGGTGTTACTAAAGGACATGCTTTACACATGCATTTTTGGACAAGCTGCGAGATACAGAACCGTCACTGAAAGTGAAAAGCATATGGACTGAGGCGGTAGAGTAATATTACAGGATTATTAATTTTACACGAATATGACTCCGGTTATGCAGCGTTGCACAGTTCTCACAAGCGTTGTCTTTCCTTCTTTACGAGAGTGTGGTTAGCCTCACGCTGAGCCTGGCGTAGCAACAATTACTGCTCAATTCTCCCTGTTACAGTCAGTGGAGCATCACATTGATTTTGAAGCTGATATTATAAGGTACAAGGTCTACATAGTGTCGTAGTCTAAACTAGAAAATTACTTGCTAGAACAAGTTTGTTAATATTCAGAGAATATTAAATTATAACTGGTCTAAAACAGTCCTCCGCAGCACTAACGCTGTAACACATGTAGGCAGTACGTGTGAAACTGGCCTCAACCTACGAACACTTGTGGCTTGTTTTCCCATCACCAAGGACTAACACTCCACACTTCACCTTTCTCAGCCGCTCTACACGACTATCTCTCTGTTTAGCTCCTTGTTTGCATTTAGCCTGTGCTTAGTAATTTGCCTTAGCTTGTCAATAGCTTAGCTAAGATTATTTTTGGCCTAGCTGTAGCATAGCTTAGCCCTATTATTGTCTTATTGTTTGCTTTCAGTTGTAGTAGTTAATAAGCTTATTAGTTAGCTACATCTGGAAGCCTAGAGACATGGGCATTCATTTGTTTTTAGCATTAGTTTTGGCCCTTAGTTTTTATTTATTTATTTATTTATTTTTTAAATGAACCATTTAACCATTTCTTAGTCTTACTTTAATTTAGTTCTTGTTTCTCCTTGTTTATAGTGTGGAAGTATTACAGTAAGTCCTGCAGTGGTATCAGATAACCCTTTTTGCTCAGACGTGTTTACTAGGGATGCACCAATACCACGTTTTCCTTTCCGATACCGACTCTGACTTAAATACTCGATAGACGGCTATAAATCCTGATATATAAAGTGGAACACTATACATAAGTTGTCCTTTTTATATCATATATATATAATAAGTCTGAAAGAACAGCATTCACTTGTTGAGTAATTGCACATTTGAAAAGTTTCAGAGCTCTGAAAAAACACAAATTGCCACAATGCAGAAACATGTGCAAGCAGGAAACATAATCGTTCTAAGCTTCACCAAACAGCTTTTAATTGGTGTTTAAAAGTCACACTTCAGAGCAGTGAAAAAAATGCCAGTTTATAATCAAATAGTGCTTATGCAGCAATTTCATGTTCAAATATGTCAAACGTCTCTCTGTAAAAAGGTACTAAACTTTCTGTAGTCCTTTAAACAAGCTGCTTAAACTCAACGTTTGCTTTCAGAACCAAAAAATAACCACAGGGGTCTTAGGTGATCCAAAGGATCGCTGGTTCGAATCCCAGTCATGCTGCTAGCCATCGGTAGCAGAGTCCCAGAGAGAGCACAATTGGCCTTGCTTTCTCCAGGGTGGGTGGATGACACTCTCCCCAATGCCTAATGCCAGGTGTTGGCTAGAGGGGTGTAAAGCTCCTCAGCATTGAGCTGTGGAGCAGTGGAACTGTGCTTTCTGAATGGATGGTGCTCCATCCAATGCTTTTGGGATGAGTTTGGAAGTTGAGTATGAGGTGGGCTGGTCCTGACCTCTCGAACTCTCTTGTTGATGAATGCAATCAAATCCTTACAGCGATGCTCCAAAGTCTAGTATAAATAAACAGTAGAGACAGTTACTTCTAGAAATGCCCTTGATTTCATAAGAAACAATGAATGCTGTTGTTCCTTTTAGACACATGGAAAGCGAAGATGTGAAAAAGGGATGTTTTGCAGAAAGAAGCAGCATCTGCGTTGTTTGCTAGCATTGACCAGGCCTCAGTCACGCTTTTTAGCCTTGCAGGAAACGCCGATAAAGTGTCGTAAGAGTCTTACAGAGGAAAATAACCACACAGACTGCAAGACCAGCTCTGTCTGACCAGTCCTGTGAGATTTTGCTTGTCCAGCGTTACTTAACCATACATTCCAAATGCAAAGATATGATTCAGGCTTCTGATAAGCAGGTCTGGGTTCTTTCTCAGTGAGAATGAATTGAGGTGGGAAGCTGATACAGCTTCTGTTAGGTGTGATATGTGTTGCTGGACGTCATTTCCTGCTGACCTGAAACCAGCGCCTGTTTTCCGTTGACGTTAAGTTTAAGCTGGTACTAAGTTATCACAAAAAGGCAGCCTCTGTCTGGAGTGTGGCCACATTAATAAAGCTTAAAAGGGCAACCTTATTTACCTTATTTACTACCTACCTTTCTTTGGAACCATTGAACAAACCTTGTGTTTCAGAAACTTTGCACAGCTCTGTCCATTTTCTACAGCGTGGTTCTTTTTCCGCTGTTAAACAGGGGAGGAATTCTTTGGGGTTTTATAGTGGAATGACCGGAGAGTCCTGGAAACCTACTCTGCAGGCTGCCACGTCTGTTTTAATAGGCTGTTACCTGAACAATTGTAGGACCAGTTTCTTTAATTAACTAGTCACAGATTACTAATTATTGTGCCAAGCAGTAGTGCCTTATGTGATTTGCAGGGATGCACCAGTCTGGGTTTTTCAGTTCCGATACTGATACATAAACTTTGCATATCGCTCGATACTCAAAACCGATCCGATAGAACTGCTGAATTAATAAACCGTATACCTCACCATGTGGGAGAGACTTAAGGCACCTGGATTGACTTAAACATTACTTAATATAATATAACAAATTAACACGGAGGTAAACGTACTAAATTGCCATTTGTCATTTATTTATTTGCACATTTAGTGCAGTCTCACATCAGCTAATTAAAGTGAAAGGATCTGTTCTGGATTGGCCTTATTATCCGATAACCAACCCAGCTAATTTTGTTAATATCGGGACTGATATCCGATCCTAATATCGGATCAGTGCATCCCTAGTGATTTGTCCGTCCGTCCCAACCCCCCCCCCCCCCCCCCCCTTTTTATATATTTTTTATTTGTTTTAACTTAAATCCCTGTCACTGTTTCATAATGTTAAAGGAAATGCTGAACAGTTATCAAACGACACAAAGGAAAAGACAGACAATTGGCAGGAATACAGTAAGGCACGACAGACGCCCGTTGGCAGGGATTAAAAGGGAAAAATCACTCCCTTGAAACAGGGACACGTGGGAGCTGTGAAGATGTAGCTGTCATTAATGTGACAAGCTTCTTCATGTGGACCATATCAGTTTTTGCTTGATTGCTCATGAAAACAAAAGGAGCAGTGGGATTGAACAACCTGCTGATGCTGAAAATGTAGGTGGCATAAATTTGCCCGGGTCTCTGTGCGAGCTGTCAGTGTTCATGTTTTGTTTATGTCATGAATGTAATGAGATGATTTGATTATTAGTGCCTACTCTGTGTCCCAGGCAACTCCCACTCAGGTGAGCTTGAAGCTGAAATGCAGGAGACTGATTAGGCCTGTCGTAATCTGCTCTGACAGAGATAGGACTCATTGCAGTGGCACCATGTGCCATATAGATTGAATTCAGTATCCTAAGAGTGTAAAGTCCACCTTAACAATGCGGTGGTGTGATCGTCTTGCGCCAGGGAACCCTGATGCACTGGTTACATCAGCCTATAGACTTTGGAAAGGCTGATTGTAGCATGGCTGTTGCATCCATTTGCCATCTTTTGTGAACACCACTGGTAATAATCGGTTGATATTCAAGGCCATGCATATGCTTGCACCCTATCGGAGTAAAGTGAAAGGGCTTGT